>NW_011494902.1:10528054-10551406 GCF_000754665.1 Bison bison bison | reverse complement strand
AAAAGTAGGTGAAAAAATCACTTTCCACCTTTATCCTTCTAGCCCCAGGTTATTGTTTCTAAACTGAGAATTCTTATCAAGCATTCAGGTAGATCTTTTGTTTCTTTGTAATTGCAAAGAAGCTGTGCTAATGTATTTTTATGAGATGAGAATAAGGACATAGGTGTAAACAAGGATTTGATTATTTCATCTACTTCAGAATACTCAAACTGAATGTCATTTTTTCAAAAATCTATATTCCAAATATAAGTAATTTCCATGTTTATTTTATTTGAAATACCAGTACTGCAATTTGTTATTCCTGTGATTTTTACTGAGAGATTCGTATAGTATTTCAGTATGTTTGTGGAAGGTCCAGGTTTATACTGAACCCTGATCTGCAGAACATTGCTATAGCAATGTGTTAATGAATGTTAATGAGATTGATGTAATACTTGAAGCAAGGGAAAAAATGGGAGCTTTTTACATACTTCATATCACTAAAAATCATAAAGTAATGTAATATATGAAGTGTCTTATAATTGTTTTTAATTTCACTTAATTCCGATTGCCTTTCAAATCATAGTGGGTATAGTAATGAAGATTTAGAAAGTCCAGTCCTTTAGAGCCACTAGTCCTAGAGGTTGAAACTATTTCAAGTGATAAGTGCCATTAAAATTGTTATTTAAGGTGAAGAGTGCTTGTAGCTCCATCAAAACTTAGAACCCTCTGATTCTTAAGCTTAAAGGTATCATAAACCTAATCTCACAGCAATTGTGCTACTGGTTTTGTTTGTTTGTTTGTTTGTTTTAAATTAAATGTATTTATTTTAATTAGAGGCTAATTACTTTACAATATTGTATTGGCTTTGCCATACATCAACATGAATCCACCACGGGTGTACACGTGTTCCCTGTGCTACTGGTTTTATGTAGATATTATATCGTTTGACTGAATCATATTTTTTAATTTTAAAATAGAGCTTATATATTAAGTCACTGATACAAAGACATATGAAAAATCAATATAAATATGCTTTATTAAATATAGTGTTCTTTTCTCAAAGATCTAAAAGCATTTATATCTGTAACTAAAATATTTATATATACAAATGTAGCTATTATAGGTAGTGAAAAGAATAACCAAAATAATGAAGACAGTAGCATATTAAATACAATTTAGAGATAGAAATATCAGTGTTAATTTCTAAATATAGATTGTACCACAAAGTAAGACTTAGCACATTCTGAAAAAAAAGTTTAAACCTGCTATAAGCATTTTGATTTCGAATATATAAGGATAATGAATTCTAGGAACCTACACAAAGGCAGCAGTTATGAAATTTCTGTTGTTATCTCTGACTACTAAGTTATAAACCTGTCAATTTAAATAACTTTTTGGGTCGACAAGAATATTTGACTATGGAAACAAAATAAGATGAGTAGGCTTTTTTTTTTTTTTACTGGAAAGAATGGCATAGAATATTGGAAAAGGGGTGGTGATGACTATTCTGCCTCTTATAAAGTTAGATACTTGTGGAGCTTAAATATTCCCACTTCTCCCAGTAACTGTGGTGCCAGTCCTGAGCCTGCTGTGGGAAACAATTGTTATTCTTGCCAGTTAACTGCTCTCTCCATCTGTGCATCAACTGTGGAAGATAGCTGTCCTGAACAAAAATCACTGGCTGTTGCCTGGTGAGAGGACAGTTATAAACAGCTGCTTTCCAAGTAGGTACGGTACAGTCACGTGCATCAGCCAGCGCCAATGCATCTGCATAGTGCAGTACCACAGAGATGATTTTCTTGAGTTTTACTCCAATTTTCTGGAGAAGTTATCTAGCCTGTCAAATTCTATTGTTTTCCTCTGTTTCTTTTCATTGCCCACTTGAGAAGGCCTTCTTATCTCTCCTTGCTATTTTCTGGAACTCTGCATTCAGCTGGATATATCTTTCCCTTTCTTCCATGCCTTTTGCTTCTCTTTTTTCCTCATATATTTGTAAAGTCTCCTCAGACAACTACTTTGCCTTCATGCATTTCTTTTTCTTTGGGATGGTTTCGATCACTGTCTCCTGTACAATGTTACAAATCTGTCCATAGTTCTTCAGGCACTCTGTCAACTAGATCTAATCCCATGAATTTGTCATTTCCACTGTATAGTCATAGGGAATTTGACTAAGGTCATACCTGAATGGCTTACTAGTTTTCCTTACTTTCTTCAAATTAACCCTGAATTTTGCAATAAGGAACTTGTGAGCTGAGTCACAGTGAGCTCCAGCTCTTGTTTTTACGAACTGTATATAGCTTCTCCATCTTTAGTTGTAAGAACATAATCAAACTGATTTCAAAATTGACCATCTATTGATGTCCATGTGTAGAGTTGTCTCATGGGTTGTTGGAAAACTGTGTTTGCTATGACCAGCATGTTATTTTGACAAAACTTTGTTAGCCTTTGCCATGCTCCATTCTATGTTCCAAGGCCAAATTGCCTGTTATTTCCCCAGGTATCTCTTGACTTCCTACTTTTGCATTTCAATCTCCTATGATGAAAAAGACTTCTTCTTTGTTGTCAGTTCTAGAAGTTGTAGGTCTTCATCAGTTCAGTTCAGTTCAGTTCAGTCGCTCAGTTGGTCCGACTCTTTGCGACCCCATGAATCGCAACACGCCAGGCCTCCCTGTCCATCCCTAAGGTTTTCATAGAACTGGTCAAATTCAGCTTCTTCAGCATCAGTGTTTGTGGCATTGATTTGGATTGCTGTGATGTTGAATGGTTTGCTTTGGAAACAAACCAAGATCATTCTGTCATTTTTGAATTTGACCCCAGTACTTCATTTCAGACTCTTGGTGACTATGAGAGCTACTCCACTTCTTTTAAGGGATTCTTGTCCACAGTAGTAGATATAATAGTGACCTGAATTAATTTCTCCTGTTCCTGTCCATTTTAAATCACTGATTCCTAAGATTTCAATGTTCATTCTTGCTATCTCCTGCTGCTGCTGCTAAGTCGCATCAGTCGTGTCCAAGTCTGTGCGACCCCACAGACGGCAGCCCAACAGGCTCCTCTGTCCCTGGGATTCTCCAGGCAAGAATACTGGAGTGGGTTGCCATTTCCTTCTCCAATGCATGAAAGTGAAAAGTGAAAGTGAAGTCGCTTAGTCGTGTCTGACTCTTAGCGACCCCATGGACCACAGCCTACCAGGCTCCTCCGTCCATGGGATTTTCCAGACAAGAGTACTGGAGTGGGGTGCCTGCTGGACCACACCAAATTTACCTTGATTCATGGACCTAACATTCCAGTTTTCTATGCAATATTGTTCTTTACAGAATCAGGCTTTCCTTTCTCCACCCAGACATCCACAGCTGAGTGTTATTTCCACTTTCCCCAGACCTTCATTTTTACTGGAGCTATTAGTAATTGCCCTCTGTTCTTACCCTGTAGCATACTGGACACCTTCTGACTTGGGGTGGCTCATCTGCCAGCAACATATCTTTTTCCTTTTTCATAATGTCCGTGGAGTTTTCCAGGCAAGAATATGGAAGTGGGTTGCCATTTCCTTCTCCAGTGGACCACATTTTGTCAGAACCCTTTACTATGAGCTGTCCTTCTAGGGTGGCCCAGCATGGCATGGCTCATAACTTCACTGAGTTATGCAAGCCTCTTCACCATGACAAGCTATAATATATGAAGGGTCAAAAATATTTACTGACCGTCTATTACATGTCAGACCTTATTTAGATACCATTGAATATAGTAATAAAACAAAATCCCTAACATTGGAAATTCTATATTCTGGTAGTATGATGTCTATCTTCAGCAACCAAGACATATACTTAAAGCTAAAAGAGACATGTATCAGCTGAAAAGGAAAGGGTGGGAAAAGATTCCATGAAAATGGTAACCAAAAGAAAACAAGAGTGGCTATACTTACATCAGTTCAAAAAATGTTAAAATAGATATGATATGATGATGTCAAGGGTAAATTCATCAGAGAGATAAAACAATCATATATCCATCCACCTCAGAGTACACAAATATATGAAGTTAATATTGGCAGAACTGAAGGGAGAAATAGCAACAACATAATAATAGAAGAAGATATAAATACCCTACTTTCAATAATATGTAGAACATCTAGACAGAAGATTAGGGAGGAAATAGAGCTCTTGAACAACACTATAAACCAAAAAGAAATACAGAGACTATTCTACCCAACAGTAGTGGAATATACATTATTCTCAGGTACATACATACAGAACATTTTATTTATTTTTTTTTTCATACAACATTTTAAAAGATAAAACACATATATATTAATTTCTACAACAAGTTTTAACAAAGTTAAAAAGATTGAAATCTTATCAAGTAAATTTTCTGACTGCAGTGTAATGAAACTAGATATTAATGGCAGAAGAAAACCTGAAAAATTCACATATATATATTGAAATTAAACAATACACTCTGAAAGAACAAATGGGTCAAAGAAATCCAAAGGAGAATCAGAAAATATCTTAAGATAAACAAAACCAAGACATACTAAAATGCATGGAATGCAGCAAAAGCCATATGAAGAGAGTTTATAAATTCCTGCATCAAAAAAACCAAAAAAAGTCTCAAATAATCTAACTTTTACCTTAAGAAACTAGAAGAACATATTAAGTGTAGCAGAAGGAAGGAAACAGAGCAAAAATAAGCAAAATAATAGAAAACAATAGAAAAAAACAACAAAACTGATTTTTTTAAGATCAACAAAATAAATTAAACCTTTAGCTAGATTAAGAAAGAACAAGACCCAAATAAAACAGAAAGCATTACAAGTGATGTCATAGAAATTAAAAGGGTCATGAGACTACTATAAACAATTACATGCCAGCAAATTGCATAACCTAAAAAGCAATGGATAAATTCCTAGAAACATAAATCCACCAAGACTGAATCATGAAGAAATAGCAAATCTCAACAGCACTTTAACTTGTAAATCATGTGCTACAGGACACATCAACCTTGAGGACATTATGCTGAATGAAATAAACCAATCACAGAAGGACAAATACTGCATGATTCCACTTATATGAAGTATCTCCGAAGCAGTCAAGCTCATAAAATCAGAAAGTATAAATGTGATTATCTGGGCAGAAGAGGGGGTTGAAATAGAGAGTTGCTGTCTAGTGGGTAGAGTGTTTTGTTACACAAAGTGAAAAAGTTTTAAAAGATCTGCTGTACAACACTGTGCTTATAGCCAACAATACTGTAACTGGTCACTTAAAAGTTTGCTAATAGAGTTGATGTACTGTTATGTGTTTTTCACCATAAGGAAAATAAATCAACCTTCACACATTTTTCTTATATTGGTAAATATGCCTGTGTAAGAAACCTTTAATATGTAAACTAAATTAAATTCCAACATTATATATGAATTTTCCCCTTGCACTTAATAAGACTTCAAAATAAAGATAGGGAACTATATATTAACCAAACTTCAGCTGAGAATACCAAAAAAAAAAAAGGTGAATTTATTTCTCACTGTAAAATTAGTACTGCTCTTTACTTTATAAAGGAAATTATAATGTTAGAGCTAACTCCAGGAATTATGACATGTATCTTTCCAACTTGTTCCTCAGTGGAACTTTTTATATTCTCTCTCTACAGAGAATCCTGTTTCAGAAAACAGATTTAAGTAGTGTTCTCCTTGAGGAACAGGGTTTGGAAAAAGGTCAAATGTCTATGATAAAGCCCTTTCCTTCTTTACCTGATCCCATGACTCCACAAAGCAATATTTAAAAACTGTCATTGGTCACATAAAAATAATAATAGTTTTTAAATATTGTGAATTTATTATGGGCCAAATTTTCTGTTAAGCAATATACATATCTTGCCTAAATTAATCCTCATAATCTTATGAAGGAGATACTTTTTTTTAATCATGTTAGAGTTGAAATCCAGAATCATTAAGTAAGTGGAAAAATTACTTACCTCATGAGGTGCAGAACCAAAATTTGACCTCAGACAGCTCATGGAATATAGCCTACAGTCTTAACCACTGCTCTATTGCTTGGCAGAAAACTTTGTTGGTTAGTAAAGCTTTACAACTGAATTTTGTAAATTCAGTTGTAAGGAATAGAATGATGTTTTAATCACAGGTATTGGTCAGATGGATTGAAAAAATTTGCCAAATTTTCACATTTTTGATCCCATACACATTTTAATTAAAATTTGTGGTAGGTCATTATCATCACTGTGGTATTAGAGAGGTCATATTCAGAAGGAGAGTAGTCTGGAGACTAACTTGTATTGCATTTTCTATGTATATTTAAACTGTCTAAAATTTGTTTTTATTTTTAACCATCTTCTGCTTCTGTTATATTTGTTAAAAATCAGCCTTTGAATTTAGTATTTTGAGTTTTAAGATCTTAATTGCTTTAGTACCCTGAGAATTTCTTTTTTTAATTGCATCTCCTCTTTCTTTGCAGTCGCACGTGCTATTGTCTTAGCTCAGGCTGCTGTAACAAATTACCACCAACTGGGTGGCTGAAACAACACACATTTATTTCTCACAGCTCTGGAGGCTGGAAATCAGAGATAAGGTTGCCAACATGTCTGTTTTCTGGTGAGAGCCTCTTTCCTAGTTTGTAGCTGGCTGTCTTCTTACTGTGTACTTATGTGGCAGAGAACAGAGAGACAAAGGAAGCTCTCTTGTGTCTCTTTTCATAAAATCACAAATTCTGGGACTTCCCTGGTGGTCCAGTGGCTAAGACTCTGCTCTCAACGCAGGGGGCCTGGCTTCAATCCCTGGTCAGGAAACTAGATACCGTATACCACTAAGACCCATCACAGCCAAATAAATAAACACAAACATTTAAGAAAAAAGAAAGATCACAAATCTCATCCTGAGGATTGTATGCCCATAATCTGATTATCCCTCAAAGACTGTGCCTCCTGATATCATTCCATTTAGAGTTAAGGTTTCAAATAAGAGTTTGAGGTGGGGGTATGAACATGGAGTTCTTACAGTTATTTTCTCAAGTAAGAGAAAAAGTGATTGAGGGTAGAAAATTCCTTATAAGTAATCTTTACAAAACTGAAATGCATACATAGCAAGCTTATTTGTCTGCAATTGTTTGGACTCCCTTGAAACTTACTCATGAATTCACACTTTCCTAAGGATTAAGAAAGTGAAAGATGGAATTTCCCTGAGAAAATAAGTTAGTATGAAAAGAAATTAAATTTTATTTTAAAATGAAGTTAAAGATATATCATGTTTTGGCAGGTAATCAATTGTTATTAATACCATCGTTATAAATCTGTGAAAAATATGTTTCTTTTAGGGCTCTCTGGTATACCAGTACCCTTGACTCTTGAGCAATGTAGGGGTTAATCCATATATAATTTGTAGTCAACCCTCTGTATTCAGGGTTCCTCTGAATCATTGTATTCAACCAATCACAGACTGTATAGTATTGTAATATTTACCATTGAAAAACATCCAAATAAAAGTGGACCCTTGAGTTCAAATCCATGTTGTTCAAGGGTTGACAGTATACATATGTTTAACATGACCATTCACACTTACTAATGTTTCTTTTCTTTTTTTTTTTTTAAGATTAGTTTTTCTCTTGAAGAAACATAAATAATAGGGCGGTCTACTCTTGATGTGAACTAAGGTGCAAGATGGGGAAAAAACAAATGGATGCTGTTACAAATTAAGCATCCATTAATTACAAATTAAGTCTAGAGTGGAAGCTACACAGCCAAAGAAGTTTCCTAAGGAAGATCACTATCTCCTTATACCTCAGTTATGTTAGACTTGTCAAAATAAATTTTGTTAAGGTCTAGATGTATGCATATGCATTATTCAAGTGCTGTATAGATCATTTATGAATCTTTGGTTGCAAACCATGGGAATCAGTTCTGGTCTTAAACAATAATACTATTATTTGGGGAAATATCAAATGAATATTCAAGAAAGTTGGATATTGAGGATTGTAACCGAAACACTATAGAAATCAGAGTAGTTCTGGGCATCTGGACTGAAGAAAACAATTACCTGTCTTTGTTCTTCCTTTAATTCCTGTTTAACAATTTAAGTCTCTAAGGAAGGGATTCCATTTACTTGGTTTGGATAACTTGCTACACCATCCTGGCAGAGGCTGTTGGAAGGAGGAAGGTACCTGATTTACATTTTCACTAAGAAGGTACACATTAAGAAAGAACCACCCAAATTTGGATTTTATAAAGAGCGGAGAGAGGGGATACTGAGAGACCAAAACTTAAATGTCCACTTCATGTTGTTTTTTACTATTGACATGAAATCTTCAGATAATAACATACAAACCCACCACTGTCTAATTCACCTTTTAAGATCTCAATAAGAAAAATAGCGTGGGGGAGAGATTTCAGTTTTGATCTTTATTTTCTTGTTTAAAGTAATTTAAACTTTACTTTTACTTTATTTTACTTTTACTTTAAACTTTACTTTTACTTCAATTTACTTTTAAATTAAAAAGTAATTTACTCAGTTATTCATTCATTTGGCTGCACCAGGCCTTAATTGTAGCACACAGTCTCTTTAGTTGCAGCACGCAGAGTCTTCAGTTGTGGCATGTACCATCTAGTTCCCTGACCAGGCACTGAACCTTGCATGTCCTGCATTGGAAGCATGGAGTCTTAGCCACTGGATCACCGGGTTAATCAATAATCTTGTATTTTCTTTTGTTCTTTAACAGATTACCACAAACTTAGTGGTTTACAAGATTACAAATTTATTATCTTACAGATACACAGTTCAGAAATCCAATACAGTCTCCTGCTGAAGATGTAGGTAGGCTTACATTCCATTTGAGACTCTAGGGTAAAATCTATTTTCCTATATTTCTGAGCATCTAGAGACCTCACACATTGCTTGGCTCATGGCCTTGTTCTTTCATTTTCAGTCATCAAGGTCTTATCTCTCTTACCATTATTCCATAATCCTACAGCCCTCAGACCACAGCCAGGTAAGGTTTTCTAATTTTAGGGATTCATGATCAGATGAGGCCTACATATATAATCTGGCACAGTCTCCCCATTGCAAGGCCCTTAATCTTTAACCCCTAGAATTCCAGTTTGCTTTCCATTGTGTCATGGAGTCACCTAACTTTCTTAATATTAGTCATATCTTTAAAGTCCCCTTTGTCTTATAGCGTAATTTAGTCACTCACAGTGTTCTGGGATTAGGACATGTACATCTTTACATGTTGTTATTCCATATACCATACAGCCTATTTTATGATCAGAAAGGTATAACTTTCGGGGATTCAAGATTTATAACCTATCTGCATGGATTTTCCTTTTTTGCACACTTTTAAAATTTTTCTTTAATTTGTTAAGGAATATTCTAGAAGGGTAGAATGAGTAAAATTCTTCTGTAAATAAGTTGTACATGATGAAAATATACTTTTAATAAATTTCACAAAACTACAAAATAACCCTTCTTGGTTACTTTTCTAGCTGTGGTGAGTACTATACACACATACACATGGTCTGATAAAATATAGTGCTTGATTATGACAGTGACACATAGTTGTAAGAAAGTACTCAACTCCCCTCTATTGATTAATTGGGGCTAAAAACCTGCATGACTATGTGCTTTTGCTTAGGAAAGTTACCTTTGCATTTACCAGGAACAATTCTTTATGTAAAATAAATCATTGAAGAAGGCTATTTGGAACCAAAAAGAAACTGCAGGTGGGAAAAGAGTTCATTTGTATGAATTCTCTTTCCTGCTGTGGAACCCCAGTGTGGAAATCTGATTAATTTAAGAAAATGACTGCAGTAGGGCTTTAAGCTATAAAGGTTCTTTCAGATGAAGAGGTCAGTCTGCCCTGGAATTAAAAGTTATAATCTTGGGCTGGATAAGAACTCTAAACATGTAAATGCATTAATCAAAGTTGATAGTTTTACAATTTTCAAATAGTTGACTGTTGTGGCAAAGCTGCCTGGTATTGACTGATTAGCAGTAGGTTATTCCAGATTCTTAATTTTGCACAAAAGAAAGGAATTTTTAAAATAATGTAATTGTCCTTTTCATATATCAAGACAGTCTGGTATGAGGTGCAATAGTTTATAAAAACCACAATTGAGACATCGTTCAATTTATATTCTATTTCAAAATTAAATTCTCTGCATGAAAAAGTATTTTAAAAATTCTTATCACAGCAGTCTTGTTTATGCTTTTAATGAATCAATACATTCTAGCACTTTTTTGCTCAGCTTAGATTTTTTTCTTTTGACATATTTAGAGAATGTTTTGATCAGCCATGCTTTACATTCCGTTATTTTTCTTGTCTCTGATAATAACCAATATTTGACACTGGAAGTTAGAGAAAGTCAGATGAAAGCAACTGAATTTGTTGGATCAACTGCATTAGCAGTGTAGAATACACACGTAAACACTTGCACACTCACACACATCCTCATCCATAAGCACTAATCCAACAGATGTAAATGTTTGAAAATACCTGAAGTTTCGTATTCCATCTATTCAAGCAAGTTTGGCACCTGCAAATATATCAACTTAAATCCAGTTTTCACATTAATTTTCATATAATATTACTCAATGCCATACTTGTTTCAAGGGAATGGATGGTAAACAGTTATTTTAAGATCCTTTTAAGAACCTTGACATTTTCTGTTTTTCTGCTTTAAGAGGTGTCATCCCACTCTTCCAAAGTTTATATGAAATATAAAGAATAAACACTGGGGATACTTATACCTAACATTGATGTATTCCCAAAGTCAAAAATGATGTTACATTTACTTCTTTGAACTTTTAGCTTGACTTCATTTTTTGTAGCTTCATTATTTCTTGAATATATCATAGGCTAGAAATAGAAAGACTTAGTCCAGATTGCTGGGCTTTCCTGCTGGCTCAGATGGTAAAGAATCTGCCTGCAGTGCTGGAGATCTGGGTTTGATCCCTGGGTTGGGAAGATCCCCTGGAGAAGGGAACACCTACCCACTCCAGTATTCTTTCCTGGAGAATTCCATAGATGAAGGAGCCTGGCAGGCTGCAGTCCATATTGCCAATGCCTCATTTGAATTGTGAGGAGCTAAGTATTATTCTCTTGGTATCTGTAGTATATTTTATCTTTGGTTTCCTTAAATAAGATGCAGTGATTTATAAGAGTATTAAAATAAGCTTGTCTTCTTATAAATTGAAGTAGAAACCTACAGATCTGTAAAATTCAAATAAAGTAAAAATTTCAACAAGTTGTTAATTTTAAATATTCTTTTTGAAGGAAAATGTGCATAGCTAAGAGGTTAAAAATATATAATGAGGGAGTATTTTTTAGTGCTTATATAGTATACTAATTGAAATACATTATTACTATAATATACTTTAAAATAATGGAAAGCTGTCATAGGAATGAACTTATTTGAAATACTGTAAAACCATGATTTAATTTGAGAAATAAACCAAAATGCTTATTATTAGGGTCTTTTATTTATTTTAAAATTCAAGAACAATATTCCATTTTGGCTGCATAAAATCTTATTTATAAGCAAAATTGCATCCATAGGGTATAAGTTTTAAACTAAGAATTCAATCAAAAATACCATTGCTTGAAGATATCCAAAATGAACACATTACATTATTGAATATTCCATATGTAGAGATAGCTATGATTTTATATACATGTATGTATACACACACTGTGTTGTATAAAGAAAATTGCTTATTATTACATAAGTTGCATTAATACCATGTCATTATAACCTAATATTTAATTTATTAATGATATTTTTACATTAGTATAGACCTGTATCATCTTTTTAAGTAGTTATAGCCCTTTGTATGAGAAAATAGTTGTTTATTCAATATATTCTTTACTACTGGTTATTTAGGTTGTTTTACTTTTTTCTTTTATAAATGTTACAATTAAAATTCTTTTAAATTAATTTTATCCTTTCATCCAGTGGTTTATATAGGATTATGTCCTAAAATAGGGTGATATTAAAAAGGTATATAAAAACACATATAGCACTAAAAAAGTGAGCTTTTAGCTTGTCACTTTGCAGTTTGGATTAAACTAAGAAATTTTCGTGAATTTTGGAAGCCATGTAACATGGCTTTGTATTTGAAATGAAGTATCTGTATTATCATAAATTAGTTTTAAATGATCTATAAATCTTGCTTATAGATTTTCCCTCCACAGGGAATATTTGATTCATGGTCTCTTACTCTCCAGCCTTGCTACCTTTTGTTTTTCTCTGTAACTTAAAGTCCCCTAAAATAAACTCAATACAGCTATCTAATCTTTAATTATAGTACCCAATTTTGTTCACTTTGCTCTTTTCTGCCAAACATTCTCTCTTTACAAGTTATTGTGTGACTAAATTCTCCTTTTATCCTGCTGAAATATTATCTTTTCAGACATCATCCTTGACCACCCACTTTAGTTAATTGTGTTTCCCTTTCATATAATTATTTTATCACAGCACTCTCCTTTTCTTGATGACCTTTATTACTATTTGAAATTATTGTGTTCATTTATTTGTTGACATGGTTGTATTGACTTGAATATTTCATGGAAGTAGAGATACTGTCTCTCTTTTGCACTACTATATCCACAAATATTGGATATCCATTCAAGTATCTTGCACATACCAGATGTACTGTATTTCTTGAATGAATGAATAATTTGCAGGTGTGTGCTGTGGAGCAGAGTATATACTCCATGCAATGAGAGGAGAAGGAAAACATACTTATTGAACATATTTTGTGTGTGTTAGAGCTTCATAGAAGTTATCTTATATAAATCTCATAATAATTCTCTGATAATGATTTTATTTTCCTAGTTTTTCTAATGAGTAAGTGAATGGCTGAAAAATGTTACATAAATTACCCATGCGTACACAACTCTGATAACTAACGGAGCCAAGATTCAAACCGAAGTTAACTTGTATGAAAATTCTGCATTCTTTCCACAGTGCACACAGCCAGCTATTTATGACATATTTCATTGGAGATGTTAACATAGTTTATTATGTTTCAGTGCTAATGCATATTTTTCTCACTTCATTTAGTATTCTGAACCACTTGAATGAAAAGTATTACTATCACTTGTTTGTATTGAGGGAACTAAATCTTTGAGAGATTATTAATTCATTCAAGACTGCTGTTGCTGCTAAGTCGCTTCAGACGTGTCCGACTCTGTGCGACCCCACAGACGGCAGCCTACCAGGCTCCCCCGTCCCTGGGATTCTCCAGGCAAGAACACTGGAGTGGGTTGCCATTTCCTTTTCCAATGCATGAAAGTGAAAAGTGAAAGTGAAGTCGCTCAGTCGTGTCCGACTCTTAGCGACCCCATAGACTGCAGCCTATCAGGCTCCTCCGCCCATGGGATTTTCCAGGCAAGAGTACTGGAGTGGGGTGCCATTGCCTTCTCCACTCATTCAAGACTATGAGGCTACTAAATATAAGTCTGACATTGATTGGTGTGGCCTGAAACTCTATGTTGTATTGTATCCCATGGAGAGAAATTTGCTGTAACAGTGCTTGTTGCAATTTAGCTTTATTTTTATTGCTATATATACTTAAGAAAACCGGTGTCTTTGATCAATTACATTGTTTAATGCAAACATAACTCATGGAAATACACAGAATTTAATGGATAAAGGCCCTGGGAAGAATAAATATATTTGACTATGTTATTTATGTATAAAATGACATAGTAAAAGAGAAAGGGAGCAGATGACGTGGAGTAAATGACAGTTAATGTGGAATAAACCATTTTTCAACAAACAGAAATGAATGGAACGAAATGGCTAAATTTATTTTGAGTATTCACTTATTAATAAAAACATCTTTATTTGTGATATATTTGAAAAGCGTGGATTTTTTTGTACTATTCTTTGTTACTTTAATGATCATTTTCATAGAAGATTCTGTAGTTGTCATAATGAATATGGACCTAGCTTATTTCACTCATTACTACTTTTCAGATATTTTAAATGGTCCACAACACTACCTATGGCAAAATGAAGATAAGAAATAATTATTTCCACTTTTCACAGGTTTTATCCTACACTAATAGTTGCATTTCACTCTTCCTAGAACCATTCAAATATGCAGACCTGAAAGAATACTGCTGAGTCCCATCCTCATAAGCCCATTGGGTCAATATTAATGACTGCAGGAACTGATCATTTATTCATTTCTATTTCAAGTTACGCTCTTATACATTTTCCATTATTTCAAAAAACTAGAATATATTTTAACTCTATGGTTTTTCCCACTAGAATTTCAGTATTAATTTATTGCTATAATACATCAATAATCCTAAACCCATGTTTTCAGAAAGAAAAAATTCTTGTATCACACAAAACCTCACTGCAAAGCTAAAATGTATACCTTAGAACTTGTTATTAAGCTTTCATTACTCCTACAAATTCTACTCCTCTTTATGTCTGCTTTCTTTTTAGCATTTATTCTAGGAATTGTTTGTGCTTTTTGTAAAATACCTTAAAGTATGCATGGCACTAGAAAGTGAGAAACATAAAACTAATATTAACGTCAAGTGACTGCTACTACCCTTATCATGTCGATGAAACTTACACCTGAGTGTTGAAATTCCTAACCAGATTATTTATTCTGAAAACTATTCTCAAGCCTACAATATTGTGTACTTTTGATTGGGACTTTGAACAATTAATCACCTGTTTGTTTAAACTGAAATGGGATTGGGTAATTGTGCTGATAAGTAATTTACCATACTTTTATCTTAATTTTTTTATGACAAAGATTTAAACACACCTGGAACCTTTCTAAGTTTATTTTTATACAGCAATATCTATACTGCATAGGTTACTGGAAGGATTTGGAGACCCAGGAAGAAGGACGCAAAACAGCAATAATTTCTTCTTTCCTTGGAAAGAGTATGAAATGGACTATGCTCCCAGATGGTGGGAGTTACCTTTAGAATGGAATCAGAAGGCAGTAATACCCTAGGGGAGCCTATGTATACAGAAAGCTATACTCAAAAAAATCTTGGAGAATTAGCCATAAAAGCTCTTTACTTGAGTACTCCAAATTTAAAATATATTGTTATGGCATAGTAGAATTAGGGGTTTGGAAAGCATCTGAAGTCAGTATCAATAATAGATTAGGAACTTCTGAGAATTTTAAGGTCACATATAAATGAACCACTGTCTCATTGATGTGTATATATCAGTTAATGCCGGTGTTTATGAATCATGCACTGAACAATTGTAAAAATTGCTAAAATCCCAAACTCTATTTATATATTAATAAGATTTCTGAGAATGATGGAAGTTGAATTTATTCCTAATTTAAAGTTCAGCCACACATAGATGATCAGATTTTCACATTCCTAAAATAATTAGGAATTAAGATCACATGCCCTTAAAAGAGTCTCTTAAAACACAAAGGTCTTAAATAAACAGGGAGTGTTTGTATTATATTTAGTGTTTATATTTGGTTTTATAATTTTTAGACATCCCATTAAAAGAAATGCAAAATGGTGATGTTAATTTATTCTAAAATATCTTAAGCAACTAAATCTTCTCAAACATATACGAAATAAACATTGTTAACATTGCTTTAGCTTCATGGATAAATCTGTTTCCAAACTATATAGAGGATTAATATTATTATAATTATTCTTTTGAGTTTTAACATAGGGTTGTTGATTGTGAGCCTCAATACATTTGACTTTTCACTCAATTCTATAAAGCCCAAATGAATTAGCTCATACCGTTGTAGTCCAAATCTCAGGAAATAAAGGCATTTTCCATATTCTCTGTGTCTTCATTCCAAGAGGCAGATAGTGATTTGCCCCATCCTCAGTTCAGATCAGTCGCTCAGTTGTGTCCTACTCTTTGTGACCCCATGAACTACAGCACGCCGGGCTTCCCTGTCCATCACCAACTCCTGGAGCTTATACAAACTCATGTCCATCAAGTCAGTGATGCCATCCAACCATCTCATATTCTGTCATCCCCTTCTCCTCCTGCCTTCAATACTTCCCAGCATTAGGGTCTTTTCCAATGAGTCAGTTCTTCTCATCAGGTAACCAAAGTATTGGAGTTTCAGCTTCAACATCACTCCTTCCAATGAATATTCAGGACTGATTTCCTTTAAAATTGACTGGTCGGATCTCCTTGCAGTCCAAGAGTCTTCTCCAACACCACAGTTTAAAAGCATCAATTCTTAGGCACTTAGCTTTCTTTATAGTTCAACTCTCATCCATACATGACTACTGGAAAAACCATAGCTTTGACTAGATGGACCTTTGTTGACAAAGTAATGTCTCTGCTTTTTAATATGCTGTCTAGGTTGGTCAGAGCTTTTCTTCCAAGTAACAAGTGTTTTTGAAGAAAATGTGATGAGATGCCCCATCCTATAATCATCCCATAGTCAGAAGTTAGATGACTTGTAGGAAGTGGTAAAGAAATTGTTGGATGTAAGTGAAAAGAGAAACAAATTCTCACTCAAACCTAATTTAAAAAATCAATATTTTCAGGGTCTTGGTATGAATGAAAATATAATTCTAAATATTTATATTTTCTGTAATAGAATAGATTATTTTGAAATGTATGAATAGATCGTTCAAACTTAAGCTAATGATCCTTTTAGAAAGGTCTGAACAATGTTTCTTCATCATGATGATGTCTTTTCATGCTATGGAACTTGCAGATGCTTTGATAATATATTATCACATCATATTAATACATTATATTTCAAGAAATACTAAAGTATACAGATAGATAAACCTTTAGCTTACCTTAGATTTCAGTTTCATTGTGAAGTATTTCCATTGGGTTGCCTTGGAACATTTACATTTGGAGAAGGCAATGGCACCCCACAAATATTTTCATAAAATACTATTAAAACAATCTGCTGAATGCCTATTCAGAAGCCTTGGACACTAATACTTCTTGGTTGACTGATCTACTCTGTATTATATTTAATTCTTTGCTCTCTGTTCAGATAGATTTTGGGCCAAGGAACCTTGCTGTTTTTTAAGTTCACATTATACAGATTTGATTTAGTTATCCTAACAAGCATGAAGGACCACTCTAATATTAATGAAAACTTTGACTAATCTAAAAATTGGAGGGAAAAACAACTCCAAGTTCTAAACAGAAACCAAAAAAAAAATGACAGTCTATAATAAAATATGTGGGTTAAACTTGCATGGTTGAAAGTGAGGAAAACAACTAGACTGATTCTGATGCAATCTGACATAGAGCTAAGCTCAGGTTCAAAGAACAATGTAACAGAAAGGTGAAACATTCCTTGTTGATCATTTATTATCCACAGCTGTTCATCATTTAGTGGCAAGACAATTGATTTCTTATGGCTTACTTAAAAGTTAAGGTACAAAAGGATGGTTGTGTCCATGTAAATGTATATACACACACATATGTATATAGATACAGATACACATGTTTCAAAATTGGAGATATTGCTTAGGCCATAAAAAACTTATTTAAGGTTGATAGTTTCCTCCAGGGGGGCTACCTGGTGGCTCAGATGGTAAAGAATCTGCCTGCATTGCAGGAGACCTGAGTTTGATCCTTGGGTTAGGAAGATCCCCTGGAGAAGAGAATGGCTACCCAGTCTACTATTCTTGCCTGGAAAATTTCATGGATAGAATTCCATGGACAAAATTCCTGGCAGGCTATAGTACATAGTCTTGCTATACAGTCTAGAGTAGCAGAGAGTGGTCAACTGGACAAAAATACAACTGGAAGTCCTCCAGGAAAGCAGAGAGGGCTTGGAAAAAAATTTTCTACAGTCTTTATAACATATGATATTACCAGGAATTTACCCTTTCACTGTCTGAAAATATGACAAGGTGCATTATGAGTTATAAAAATTATTGCCAAAGATATTGCCAAGTTGATACTTAACTGAACAAATACATATTTTAGAAATCCATGGTTGTCTTCTTGTCAGAAAATAGAAGAAAATAATGATGACAATGTGAGAATGATTCCCAGTCTCTCTTAGCTGTGGAGTATGAGCTGATGATGCATGTGTTGCTAACAGAAGCAATTGCAGTGTAACACTGGCAGGCATGCTGGCTACAGACATTGACCATCTGCTCAACACAGACCTCCAAAAGATCATCGTGTCGTGTGATAGATAGGCTTGACACTTTCAGTATTCTGACAAACCCTGTAAAGCAATGCAGTTAATGATAACAACAACAAAAAAAAGACAACAATGTAAATCCAGATGTTTTAGTACTACCTCCCCTAATATTCCATATAGAGGATTTGTTTATAACTACATTTGTAGGAGAGTACTTATACTATCAGTAAGCAGCCTTCTTGAGGCTTGATAGTGATACCAGAATTCGAGATAGTTTTGTCTTCCAAGTATGTTACACAATAGCACTTATATAGTAATTGTAAGCAGATAATTGAAACTACTCCCAGAAGTATTATCTAAAAGTGTCTCAGTAGGAATTAAAGTGGTGATTATAAATCAGAGTTTTAATGTTAATAAGAGGATGTTTTGTCACCTTTTATGGGATTGCCAGATAGGTCACAAGATGCTACAAAATACTGTGCATTTATAAATTGAATTGCTGTTTCTTTTTTTTTTTTTAAGAGAAGGTGCTTCCTGTCAAGTGTTTTCTCCTAAATGAAAGAGGATGAGCTAAGGCATAGAGAGTAGGGACAAATAATGCAGGGCTTACAAGAGTGAAGCATTTATGTTGAAATAGTGCATGTAAGTCTTGACTGATAATTAAACATAGACCATATTATGAAAGGCATAGATGCTAAGCTGTAGTAATTTGTCATTACACAGGAGTCATTGCTATATTTATATGCAAAGAAAAAATATAATTAAATATTTTGATATGCCTAGCAAGAAGCTTCATTGAAATATGGAGATAGTAAAACTATTGTATCTGAGCAAAATATTATACTAATTTTTTAAAAAAATAAAGGAGCATTTTAAAAGAATTTAGCTTTTTCCAGAGAAAGCCATGGAAAAGGCAATGGCAACCCACTCCAGTACTCTTGCCTGGAAAATCCCATGGATGGAGGAGCCTGATAGGCTGTCGTCCATGGGGTTGCAGAAGAGTCGGACACGACTGAGCGACTTCACTTTCACTTTTCACTTTCATGCATTGGAGAAGAAAATGGCAATCCACTCCAGGGTTCTTGCCTGGAGAACCCCAGGGACGGGGGAGCCTGGTGGGCTGCTGTCTATGGGGTCACACAGAGTCAGACACAACTGAAGCAACTTGCAGCAGCAGCAGCATCAGAGAAAGCCAGGTATCTGGGGCTCTTAGATACTGCTGTAATGACCCACTACAGTATTTAAAGCCAACATTTGGCTCAGGTGTTATATGTATTTAGGATAATGCCATCTTTTATTTGAGAAATCACTGATTATGGACAGATTTCTCCCAATTTAAGTGGCCATTACTTTAATTCCTTTGGCAGCACAGCAGAAAAGAATTTGGTTTTCAAAACATCTGAACTTGAATCTAAGCTGTCTTTTACTATCTTTATAATCTTAGGCAAGTTATGTATTTTAACTCGCAGACTCAGTTTTCTTGCCATTTAATTCATGAAAATAATGCTTAAGACATAACTTGATGTGATGATTAAAAAAAAAAAAGCTTAATAGTTTCCCACACATAGCCAACACTGAGTAAATAGTAACTTTCTTCTTTCTGTATTATTAATATTATTACAACAGTATAGAAGTGATTCTTGTTCTTAGAGTGCCATCTGTAAGCACTAGAACAATTTGGGTTCCTTTTTTTTCTCTTTTGAACTATTTATTTATTTGCGTGTTCTGGGTCTTTGTTTCAGTATAAGGGTTCTTTAGTTGTGGTGTGTGGTATCTTTAGTTGCAGCATGTGGAATCTAGTTCCCCGATCAGGGATCAAACCCTGGCCTGGCCCCTTTCATTAGGGGCATGGAGTTTTAACCACTGGACCACCCGGGGAGTCCCACTTTCTGGGTTCTGAAGTCAGACAGACCTTGGTTAATTTCCCACCTCTGCAGCCTACAAGTGGTATGCTTTTAAATAAGACACTTGATTTCTCTAAGCATACATTTCTTTATCTGTGAAATAAGAACAATAATAATGTTGATTTCACAGAATTGAGCTGAGTATTAAATGTGACAATGTCTTTAAAGCACTTTGTACTGCTATTACTGACATTGTTTTAGACACTTCTTTCTTGTACAACTGCTTACTTGCTTATAAGAGATAAGTTTTTCTATAAATTTTGAAGTTAGTATTGCTTAGTGCTTTTGGCCATATTCTGACTTTTTAATTCATACTTTTTAATTTTCTTTTGCCTTATTCATGGTGATAAGCACTGTGAGACAGTGTTTACAAACACTTGACTATTCTATTACAGTTGATAGTAGGACATTTAAACTTTTGAATGAACGAATATGATTCACTGTGTTGACTTGTGTTTCTTTTTTCCAAATGAAAAGCCATTCTTTAATCTCTATTTTTAATTCAGTGCTTTTACAAATGGCTCTCTCTGTATCCATATCTTTATTTTCTTAAGATATATTTATTAAACAGTTATCTATCACTGTTTCCACATAAGAAAAGGAGATACAGTGTAGAACAATTTAGAGATGTTCCCCTTCTTCAGTTCAGTTCAGTTCAGTCACTCAGAGTGAACTGACTCTTTGTGACCCCATGGACTGTGGCCCGCCAGCCTCCTCTGTCCATGGGGATTCTCCAGGCAAGAATACTGGAGTGGGTTGCCATGCCCTCCTCCAGGGGATCTTCCCAACTCAGGGATCCAACCCAGGTCTCCTGGATTGCAGGCAGATTCTTTACCGTCTGAGCCACCAGGGAAGCCCAAGGATACTGGAGTGGGTGGCCTATCCCTTCTCCAGGGTATCTTCCTGACCCAGGAATTGAACTGGGGTCTCCTGCATTGCAGGCGGATTCTTCAACAGCTAAGCTACAATGGAAGCCCCCCGTCTTACCTTGCTGCTGCTGCTGCTGCTAAGTCGCTTCAGTCGTGACCGACTCTGTGCGACCCCGTAGACAGCAGCCCATCAGGCTCCCCTGTCTCTGGGATTCTCCAGGCAAGAATACTGGAGCGGGTTGCCATTTCCCTCCCCAATGCATGAAAGTGAAAAGTCAAAGTGAAGTCACTCAGTCGTGTCCGATTCTTAGCGACCTCATGGACTGCAGCCTACCAGGCTGTGTATTAATAGTTGTCATTCTAAAATCTACTCAAAAGTCTTTTCTTCTATGAAGGGATTTGCCCTGAACCCAAACTAGACAATTAATTACTTTCTTCCTGGAATATTATTTTATGGGATACTCTTTTCTAAAGAAATTTTCATGTGAATACTTATTTAAATGCCTTGCAACTAATAGCTTATATGCCCATATATCTAGGTAGCCTATAAGTTCCTTAACTGCAGAAATTATGCTTTGTCTTGAATTGACTATCTCATGAACAGAGTCTTAGAGTCAGATGACAGATACTAAAGATAGACATCTAGCATGTAAACACTGTTGTCCTGAAATACCAGGAAGAGTTTGTTATTTTTCAGCTGTCTGAGATTTAAAGCCCAAACTTTAAAACTTCAGTTCAGTCAGTTCAGTCACTCAGTCGTGTCCGACTCTTTGCGACCCCATGAATTGCAGCACACCAGGCCTCCCTGTCCATCACCAACTCCTGGAGTTCACCCAGACTCTTGTCCATCGAGTTGGTGATGCCATCCAGTCATCTCATCCTCTGTCATCCCCTTCTCCTCCTGCCCCCAATCCCTCCCAGCATCAGAGTCTTTTCCAATGAGTCAACTCTTCGCATGAAGTGGCCAAAGTATTGGAGTTTCAACTTTAGCAACAGTCCTTCCAAAGAACACCCAGGACTGATCTCCTTTACAATGGACTGGTTGGATCTCCTTGCATGTCCAAGGGACTCTCAAGAGTCTTCTCCAAGACAACTGAAAAAGAAGGCAGATTTGTACCTTTAGGATCAATTATCCAGGTCCCAAACTGCTTTTAAAATGTGCTGATATTGATACATCATTTTGTATTTAAATCAGAGACATTGTAATAACCATAATTATTATAGATTAGATATTCTAGAGCCTGAGGGTACTCCACCTTACTTGGCTTTGCCATGTACTTGTAGATACCCAGGTAGGTGTATAATCAAGAGACATTTCAAGATATCAAAGGTTGTTTTTTTAAACATATTTACCAATTGCTATGGTAAACAGACTGTCAGAATTTCTATTTTGAACCTGATTCTTAGGGTTTATATGAAAGTAGGTTTAAATTACAACTATTTGCCAGAGGCAAAGAAAATTCATTTAAAAGAAAGTTGACTCATTTTCCTGATCTCTTAAAATGAGAAGTGTTTTATGTTACTTGAAAAGTTCTGAAAACTGACACAAGTATTTAAACATTAAAAAAAAAATACATGGATGCAGTTTTAAAGTAAATTTTGAATTTTATATGAGAAGGTTTCTGTCATTATGCAATTAAAAGGAAAGAACACTAATAGTTGAGATTTATATTTTAATAACTGCTCAATATTTAGTTGGTGATTTTAACTTAGAAATCATAGTGTACTCAGATTAATGCATATTAAATTATTTTTAATCTAATACTGATATACAAGGTGAGTACCATAGATATAGATAAGGTGCATTGAGTAAGATAAAGCTATTAGTTCATATATGTGCAAAGTGAACACACTATAAAAACGTTTCTGTGTTTTTAAGAAAACACAACTGAAATGTTTGTCAGAAAAAATGTATGTATGTATATGAGAAGCTTGTTATCTCTACTTCCTATTAAGTCTGTATTCAGTGGGCATTTTAATTACTATCACATAACCTTGGTTCTGTAACATTTTTCTGCATATGTTGTTTTCCAAACTAGAATATGTATTATACTTTAAATGTGTTTTTATTTCTCAGTCCACTCAAATCAAAGCTGAATGCAGTAAAATTTTGTTACAGTTGTCATTTTCTTTTGATTGAATGAAGAAGTATTATTCACATCAGGAAAGTCATGAAGATGAGTGCTTTATGAGGAAATATTTTTTAAAAGTTGAGGAAAAGGAATACATGTTTATTTCATTTAATTCACAGTCAGAAATGATATTGTAAGGGAAAAGTCTCACTGGGCCAAAATGCTAATTGGGTCTGAAAATTGACTTAGAGTAAATAAATTTAGCGGGAGGAGCTCAAAAAAAGTACTATGTTTATTTGATAATGGTGAACAAAGTAAGGCTGATATACTCCCTTGTGGTGCTATAATCAATTCATATTTCAGTGTTGTTAGAGTTTTATGGACTCTTCCTTAACCCTGTTTCTAATCATTACCTTCCAAAGAGATTCTTCTTT
>NW_011494902.1:10439690-10527954 GCF_000754665.1 Bison bison bison | reverse complement strand
TCTTATAGAAAGTCAGTCTACACCTTTATTTAAAGTTTCTTATGGACCTCACAGCTTTTGCCTAATATAATCCTTCATAGCGTTGACCTTTCTTTCAAAATAGGTGCTGTACAGAATCCTTGTTAAGTACTAGAGTAGGAACTTTTGAGTCATAACCAGATGGACAGATTTTCTATTCTAAGAAGCCAAGGCTCATGAAGCTCCCAAAGATTGTAACCTAGATCTATTCATAGGGACGGGGGATAGAATCTTATGAAACTGAGTAAGTGCTCAATGCTCATTTGTCTGTGGAGAATTTTTGGAATCTCTCCAGAGCTGACACTGTATTCCACAACTCAGTTCCTATGGGCTGACTCTTCACTTAAATAACATGACATGCTGGAAGGTCCTCATCTTCCTGAAGTGTTGACTGATTTCACTGAGTCCTTCTAAGAGATAAAATCTGTTATTAGCCTTTTTATATTAACATCTTGATTCAAAAAAACACCTCTGAGATTAAGGACTCTCAAAATACATCCCTATGTTGGGCCTTCTCAAGTCTGTGAGTGAAAGTCCCTTAGTCATGTCTGACTCTTTGTGACCCCATGGACTGTAGCCCACCGTGCTCCTCCATCCATGAGATCTTCCAGATAAGAATACAGGAGTGTTTTGCTATTTCCTTCTCCAGGGACTATTCCTGACCCAGGGATCAAACCCAGGTCTCTCACGTTGGAGGCAAACTCGTTACCATCTTAGCCTCCAGGAGATCAGTTCCTGTTCCAACTCCTCATGTCTGTGCCCTGCTTGACTTGACTTCCAGTAGATCCTTTGTTCTTTGTACTGTTACTTAGGATCACAGAAGTTATGCATGGCCAGACTTATTCAGCCATCTGATTTTCCCCTTTCCAACCCTTGGCATATTGTTTTCATGAGTAATGTTCTTCATTATTAGAGAGGACAATGCTGACAATGGGAATAGGTTGGCAGGACTTGCAAGTCAAGCAGGATGACTTGTGTTATACCAACTGCATTTGCTTACACATCACATGGGTACCAAAAGCCAATTCAGATAATATTTTGCCTTCAAGATTCCTCCTTTTTAGAAGGCAGTTCTACACCTTAAGATACACATAATTTCTTCATCTAAAATTGCATGTTGAATTCCTATGGTAAATGGTCTGTAAAATAATACTGAAAGTATTCTATGTAATAACATAAGTAATAGAGACTACTTAAAATATATTTAACACAATATTGTAAAGCAATTATACTTCAATAACATAAATTTAAAAATAATAATACATATTTAAAGATTGGGCTGTCATTAGTAACCCATTCTTCAGAGTTTCCCTGAGACATCAGCTTAAACTGTCTTTCAGAGATCAAAATAACTTTCAAGTAGCTTTTAGGTAACACACACCACAGTCAGCTGAGCATCTAACCACAGGGTCAGTCTCTTCCTGACATTTTGAAGTAAGATTTTATCTCAGGCATAAACTTGGGAGGATATTTTTAAATTTAGTTATATATAAACATAGTAGGTTACATAATAGAAGTTAAACCCAGAGAGGGCTAAGGGGCTATCAGAAGTATGTAATAGCACATTCTAGAATAATTAGAGGCTTCATAAATACTTTTTTGTTTTGGAACTTGATCCTATCAATTCTATCTCTAAAATCTAAGTTATCTGGGTTTACTACCTGTATGCAGGTCAGGAAGCAACAGTTAGAATTGGACATGGAACAACAGTCTGGTTCCAAATAGGAAAAGGGGTATGTCAAGGCTGTATATTGTCACCCTGCTTATTTAACTTATATGCAGAGTACATCATAAGAAACACTGGGCTGGAAGAAGCACAAGCTGGAATCAAGATTGCTGGGAAAAATATCAATAACCTCAGATATGCAGATGACACCACCCTTATGGCAGAAAGTGAAAAACTAAATAGCCTCTTGATGAAACTGAAAGAGGAGAGTGAAAGAGTTGGCTAAAGCTCAACATTCAGAAAATGAAGATCATGGCATCCGGTCCCATCACTTCATGGGAAATAGATGGGGAAACAGTGGAAACAGTGGCTGACTTTATTTTTTGGGGCTCCAAAATCACTGCAGATGGTGATTTCAGCCATGAAATTGAAAGACATTCCTTGGAAGAAAAGTTATGACCAACCTAGATAGCATATTCAAAAGCAGAGACATTACTTTGCCAACAAAGGTCCATCTAGTCAAAGCTATGGTTTTTCCTGTAGTCATGTATGGATGTGAGAGTTGGACTATACAGAAAGCTAAGCACTGAAGAATTGATGCTTTTGAATTGTGATGTTGGAGAAGACTCTTGAGATTCCCTTGGACTGCAAGGAGATCCAACCAGTCCATTCTAAAGGAGATCAGTCCTGGGTGTTCACTGGAAGGGCTGATGTTGAAGCTGAAACTCCAATACTTTGGCCATCTGATGCAAAGAGCTGACTCATTTGAAAAGACCCTGATGCTGGGAAAGATTGAGGGCAGGAGGAGAAGGGAACGACAGAGGATGAGATGGCTGGATGGCATCACCGACTCAATGGACAGGAGTTTGGGTGGACTCTGGGAGTTGGTGATGGACAGGGAGGCCTGGTGTGCTGCGGTTCATCAGGTTGTAAAGAGTTGGACACAACTGAGCAACTGAACTGACTGATTGCCTTGTTTGAGCCTAGTCTACCTTGTTCCCTTTGGAAGAGAGCAACATTCTCTCAACATTTCTTCATGTATCTCATTTTTCTTTCCTTCAATCTAATTTTTTTATTTTGCTTTTCTTTTATCAAGTTTTATGGAGGTATAATTGACTAATTTGTAAGATATTTAAAGTGTACGTGCATGTGTAATAAGTCGGTTCTATTGTGTCCAACTCTTTGCAACCCTATGGACTACAGCCCACCAGGCTCCTCTGTCCAGAGATTCTCCAGGCAAGAATACTGGAGTAGTTAGCCATGTCCTCCTCCAGGGGATCTTCCCAACTCGGTGATCAAACACACATCTCCTGTGTCTTCTGCAATGGCAGGTGGGTTCTTTACTATTAGAGACACCTGGGAAGCCCCTTAAAGTACACATCAAGGTGATTTGGGGCTTCCCTTGTAGCTCAGCTGGTGAAGAATCTGCCTGCAATGTGGGAGTCCTGGGTTTGTTCCCTGGGCTCAGAAGATCCCCAGAAGAAGGGAAAGGCTACCTACTCCAGTATTCTGGCCTAGAGAATTCCATGCATTGTATAGTCCATGGGGTCACAAAGAGTTGGGCATGACTGAGTGACTTTCACTTCACTTCACTTCTAGGTGATTTGATATATATACTGTTGAAAAGATTCCCACCATATGGTTAATTCCACATTCATTATCTTACATATTAATTTTTTTTTTTAATTTGGTGAGAACAGTTAAGTTCTGCTCTCTTAGCAAATTTCAATTATATAATAGTATTGTTAACTATAGTCATTATATTTTGCATTAGTTCCTGAGATTTTATTCATGTTATAGCTAAATGTTTATACTTTTTTAAATAAACCTTTCCCTATTTTTCCCAGCCCCTAGTATTCTTCTCTGTTACTATAAGGTGATTTCTTTCTTTTTTTTTTAATTTCACATATAAATTATATCATATAGTATCTGCCTTTCTCTGGCTCATTTTGCTTAGCATGATGCCCTCTATATTTATTTATACTGTTGGAAATGATAGGCTTTTTTTCCCAAAGCCTGATAATGTGTGTGTTTGTATCTTTTAAGATCTTGATCCAAAAATTCATTGATGAACTCTCGGGTTTCTTCCATACCTTGGCTGTTGGGAATAATGCAATAATACTGCAGTGAACATGGGGGTTTAGATATATCTTTGAGATGATAGTTCCACCCTCCCCACCTTTGGATATGTACAGAGATGGAAATGCTGGATCGTCTGGTAATTCAGTTCTACTTTTAATTTCTTGAGGAACCTCCCTTCTGTTTTCCATAGTGGCCATATCTTCTGTTTCCAGGTTATACCACATTTGTTATCTCTTCACTGTTTGATAATAAGCTTTCTAATAGGTGTAAGGTGATACCTCATTGTGATTTTTATTTTCATTTCCTGATGATTAAAGATGTTGAGCACATATTCTATATGTTAAGATGTTAAGCGCTAATTCTATATTTAACTTTTTGAGGAGCTGCCAAAATGTTTTCCACAGCAGATGAAACATCTTATATTCTATCCAGCAATGTATGAGGTTTCCAGTTGCTTTACATCCTCAATGACACTTTTTGTTTTCTTTCTTTCTCTAGTTTCTTTCTTTAATTTCTTTCATTATCATATTAACTGTAGAGAATGTGAAAGTGAAACTATTAGTCACTCGGTTGTGTCTGACCCTTTGCGACCCCACCAGGCTCCTCTGTCTATAGAATTCTCTAGGCAAAAATATTGGAATGTGTTGCCATTTCCTTCTCCAGGGTATCTTCCTAACCCAGGGTTTGAACCTAGGTCTCTTGCATTGCAGGCAGATTCTTTACAATCTGAACCACCAGGGAAATCCTGGGAATGTGAATTGGAACCTTATTGTGATTTTGATTTGCATTTTCCTAATGACTTATGATGCTGAAAATCTTTTCATGTTCTTGCCAACAATATGTTATTTCCTTTGGAGAAACATCTATTAAGGGCCATTCCCGTTTTTTAGTTGGGGTATTTGTCTTTTGTTATTGAGTTGTAAGAGCTAGTTGTATATTCTGGATACCCTTATCAGATACATGATTTACAAACATTTCTCCCATTCTATGTGTTATGCTTTCACTTTCTCAGCAGTGTCTTTTTATGAACCAACTTTTAAACTTTTGATGAAGTTCAATTTGCCTTCTTATTCTTTTGTTGCCCATATTTTTATTTCATTGCCAAAGACAAATGCAGATTATTTACCCCAGTGATTTCTTCTAAGAGTTTTATGGTTTTAGCATTTATTCTTATATCTTTGGTCTATTTTAAGTTAACTTTTGTATATGGTGTGAGGTAGGGGTACAACTTTATTCTTTTGCATCCGGATTTTCATTTATCTCAGCACCATAGAATAGAAGAGACTATTCTTTCCCCGACTGAATGGTCTCAACATTTTTTTTGTTGTTGTTAAAAACTTCCCAAAGATTCATGTATGTATTTTTCCTTAGACTCTAAATAAGAATGAGACATACCCTTATACTTGTCAGAATGACTATCATTAAAAAGTCTTCAAGTAACACATGTTGGGGAGGATGTGGAGAAAAGGGAATCTTTGAACACTCTTTGAGGGAATGGAAATTTCTGTGGCCATGATAGGAATTAGTATGGGGGTTCCTCAAAATACCTGAAGTAGAACTGCCATATAATTCAGCATTTCTCCTCCAGGGTATATATCCAGGAAAAAAAATACTAATTCAAAAAGATACATGTATCCTCATGTTCATAACAGAACTATTTACAATAGCCAAGATATAGAAGCAAATCTAGTTTTTATGAACAGATGGATGGATAAAAAAAGACGTGGTGTATTTGTATATATAAATATGTTAAAATAATGAAATATTACTAAGCCATAAAAAAGAATGAAATTCTGCCATTCACAGCAATGTGGATGGAGCTAGAGCATATTATGCTTAGTGAAGCAAGTCAGAGAAAGATAAATACTGTATGATATCACTGATATGTGAAACCTAAAAAATAAAGCAAGCAAATGTATATATCAAGATAGAAACAGACTCACCGATATAAAAACTAAACTAGTAATTGCCAGTAGGGAGAGGGAGGCATGTTTAAGGGGTATGAGATTAAGAGACACAAACTACTATGTATGAAATAAATCATCAACAAAGATGCATATTGTATAGCCAGGAAATTACAGTCAGTATCTTATAATATTTTTAATGGAATATAACCTATAAAATTACTGAATCATTATGCATTATACCTGAAACTAATATAGTATTGTAAATCAACTATATTTTGATTAAAAATAAATAGAGTCTAAATTTTATTTCATTTATTGATATAACTGTCCTCTGCCAATACCACATTGTTTATTATACCTGTGTAGTATGTGTTGAAATAAAAAAAGTATGAGCCTTCCAACTCTGTTCTTTGTTTTCAAGATTGAATTAAACCCATTTTTCATTCCATATGAATTTGAAGATCAGTTTTTCCATTTCTGAAAAAAAAGATACTGGAATTTTGATCAGAGATTACTTTGACTCTATCAATCTTTTGGGATAATATTGCTATCAACAATATTGAATCTTCTATTTCAAGATAAAAGGCCATTTTCCATTTATTTGAGCTTTATTTAATTTCTTTCAGCAGTGTTTTGTAATTTTCAGCATATAAACTTTCATTTTAGTTAAACTTATTCCTAGTTATTTTATTCTTTGGATGCTTTTATAAATGTAATTGTTTTCTCAGTTTTCTTTTGTTCAGTGCTTGTATAGAATTCAATCAATATTTGTATGTGTGCATACTGAAAATTTGTTGAATTTTTATAACATAGTATTTCAGTGAATATATTGGGATTTTCTTTATGTTGGATCATCATCTGATAATAGAAATAATTTTACTTCTTCCTCTCCATTTTGAGGACATTTTTGTTTATTTGTTTTGCCTGATTGCTCTGACTAGAACTTCTAGTCCTGTGTAGGAAGGATTAATGAAAGTGGGCATTCTTGTCTTGCTTCTAAATTTAAGGTGAAAGTTTTATTGTTTCAGCATTGAATGTTGTTAGCTGTGGGTTTTTTGTTTTTTTTTTTGGTATCTTTTATCATATTGAGGTACTTTCCTTATATTCCTAGTTGTCTGAGTCTTTGTATCATAAAAGAGTCTTGGGTTTGTGACCTTGGTCTATATAAGCTTTTAAAATATGCTATTGATTTTTTTGTTAGTATTTTGTTGAGAATTTTTGTGTCTATATGAATAATGGATAATGATCTGTAGTTTTGTTTTTTGTCTGTGGTGTCTGGATCTGGTATCAGAAAGATACTGGCCTCACAGAACAAGTTATGTTTTGTTTCTTCCTGTATTTTTTGGAAAAGTGTGAGAAGTGGTGGTGCTAATTCTTTACACATTTGGTAAAATTCACCAGTTTTCTTTGTTATAAGGTTTTTAAATTATTAATTAAATCCACAGGTCTTCGGTGATTTTAATGTCCTCTTGAGTCACACTTGGTTATTTGTGTGTTTGTAGAAATTTATCCATTTTACATAGGTTATCTAATTTATTGTTTTACAATTGTTCATAGTATTCTCTTATAATCCTTTTATGTCTATAATGTTGGCGGTAATGTCCACGTTGTTCATTTCTGGGTTTATTTATTCATATTTTCTTTAATTTGTCAATCTAGCTTAAAGGTTGCTATTTTTTTTTATCTTTTCAACAAATTAAGTCTTGATTTTTTTGATTCTCTTTACTTTCCTGTTTTCTTTGTCATTTATCTTTATTCTAATCTTTATTCTACCTTACCTTCAGCTAGGTTTGTTCAATTTCCTCTTTTTTTCCGTAATTTATTAAGGTATAAATACTGAGTTTTGATTTGCGGATTTTTTTTTAATGTGTCTGCTTACTACTTTCATTTTTCCTATTAACACTGCTTTGACTACATCTCATAACTTTGATATATTGTGTTTGATTTTCCTTTTTTCGAAGTATATTCTAATTTCCTTTGTGATTTCTACTTTGACTTATTGGTTAAGATATGTTATTTAATTTCTACAAAATTGTTAATTTTCTAGTTTCTCTATTATTGATAGATAATTTTATTTCATTGTAGTAGGAGACAATAGTTATCTTTTAAAATTTATGTAAGTTGTTTTTTAACCTGACATATCATCTACTTTGGGGGATGTCCCACATGTACTTGAAAAGAAAGTGTATTCTGATGTGGCTATGGAGTGTTTTATATATGTATTAGGTCTAGTGGGTATATAGTGTTATTCATGTTCTTTATTTCCTTATTGATCTCCTGTATAGTTGTACTATTCATTATTAAAGTTGTGTATTATGATCACCAACTATTTTTGTAGAATCATCTATTTCCCCATTCAATTCTGTTAATGGTAGCTAAATCAAGTCTTGGAGCGCCATTGTTTAGTGCATGTATATTTATAATTACTATGTTTTCTTGATGAATTGACACTTTTATCAATATATTATGTGTTTCTTTGCCTTTGCTAACAGTTTGTGCCTTAAAGTTTTCTTTGTGTGAAACTAATATAGCCACCACCAGCTCATTTTTGGTTATAATTTACACAGAAGATATATTTCTATTTTTTACTTTAAGCTAATTTGTGCCTTGAATCTCTCATAGACAACATGTAGTTGGATCATGACTTTAAAAAATTAATTTTGCTAAACTCTGTTTTAATTGGAGAGTTTAATCTATTTGCATTTAGCATAATTACTGACAAATAAGGGCACTGCCATTTTAAAACTGATTTTCTCTGTCTTATAGATTTTTTATTTATTTTCTTCTCTTATTGCCTTTCTTTGTCATTTAATCATTTTTATAGTACACTTTTAAAAAATGCCTTTATTTTTACTTTTGTGTAAATTTTGTAGATGTTTTATTATTGTTCACTGTGGAGATTACAATTAATGTCTTGAATTTACCACAGTGTAACTTCAATCACTCAAATCTAGCTTTAGTAACATATAGAAATTCTGTTCAGATAAAACTCTGCCATATCTGTGTTATTATTGTCAAAAAATAGCATTTTTATTTGTTATTTGACTGTTAATATAGATTTTAATTTTTATGTTTCTATTTTTCAAATCATGTATGTGCTAAGTAGCTTTGGTTATATCTGACTGTTTGCAACCCCATGGACTGTAGCCCACCAGGCTCCTTTGTCCATGGAACTCTCCAGGCAAGAATACTGGAATGGGTTGCCATGTCCTCCTCCAGGGGATCCTCCCAACCCAGAAATCAAACCCATGTCTTTTATATCTTCTTCATTGGCTGGTGGGATCTTTACAACTAGTGCAACCTGTGAAGCCGTCACATCATATAAGATATTAAAATAAAAATTATAAACTAAAAATACATTAGTACTGGATTTTAGATTTATCTATATAGTTATCTTTACTGGAGTTATTATTCATCATATGTCTTCATTTTGCTCTCTAGTGTCCATATTTTGAGTTAAAAGACCCCATTTAGTATTGTTTTTGTTGTAGTTCAGTCACTAAATCATACCCAACTCTTTGTGACCCTATATTGTGACAGACACCTCTGTCCTCCACTATCTCCCAGACTTTGCTGAAATTCATGTACATAGAGTCAGTGATGCTATTTAACCATCTCATCCCCTGCTACCTTCTTCTTTTGCTTTCAATCTTTCCCAGCATCAGACTCTTTCCCACTGATTCAGTTCTCTCCAAATTATTGGAGTTCCAGCTTCATCAACAGTACTCCCAATGAATAGTCAAGGTTGATTTCCTTTAAGATTGACTGATTTGATGCCTTTACAGTCCAACAGACTCAAAAGAGTCTTCTCCAGCCCCACAATGTGAAAACATCAAATCTTCAGCACTCGGCCTTCTTTATGATCCAACTCTCACATCTGTACACAACTACTAGAAAAAAACATAGCTTTGAATATGATCAAGGTTTTTTCTATGCATTTTTACACACTGTCTTGGTTTGTCATAGCTTTCCGTCTAAGGAGCAAGTGTCTTTTTAATTTAATGGCTGAAGTCACCATCTGCAGTGGTTTTGGAACCCAAGAAAATAAGATCTGTCACTGCTTTCACTTTTTACATTCTATTTTCCATTAAATGATGGGGCCAGATGCCATGATCTTAGTGTTTTAAATGTTGAATTTCAAGCCAAATTTTTCACTCTTCTCTTTCACTATCAGCAGGAGGCTCTTTGGTTCCTCTTCGGTTTCTGCCATTTTAGTGGTATCATCTACACATCTGAGGTTGTTCATATTTCTCAAAACAATCTTGCTTCCAGCTTGTTATTCATCCAGCCTGACATTTAGCATGATATATTCTGCATATAAGTTAAATATGCAGGGTGACAATATACAATCTTGTCTTACTCTTTTCCCATTTCCCAACTGTGAACCAGTCTGTTGTACCATATCCAGGACTGTTGTTTCTCAACTGGCATATAGGTTTTTCAGGAGACAGGTAAGGTGATATGGTATTCCCATCTCTTTAAAATTTTTCCACATTTTTTTTGTGATCCACACAATCAAAGACTTTAGTGTAATCAATGAAGCAGAAGTAGATTTTTTTTTTTTTTTCTGGAACTCCATTGCTTTCTCTATGATCCAGTGACTGTTGACAATTTAATCCCTAGTTCCTCTGCCTCTTCAAAATTCAAAACTTGTACATTTGTAAGTTCTCAGTTCGTGTACTGCCGAAGCCTACCTTGAAGAATTTTGAACATTAACTTTCTAACATGAGAAATGAACATGATTGTACAGTAGTTTAAACATTCTTTGCATTGCCTTCTTTGAGACAAGGATAAAAACTGATCTATTCCTGTCCCGATGCCACTGCTGAGTTTTTCAAATTTGTTAAATTATTGAGTACAGCACTTTAACAGCATAATATTTTAGGATTTTAAATAGATCACCTCCACTAGCTTTGTTTGTAGTGCTGCTTCCTAAAGCCCACTTGATGTCACACTCCAGAATATCCAGCTCTAGGTGAGTACCCACAATATTGTGGTTCTCCAGGTCATTAGAACCTTTTTTGCAGAATTCTTCTGTGTATTCTTGCCACTTCTTCTTAATCTCTTTTCCTTCTCTTAGACCTTTACTGTTTCTATCCTCTATCACCCCATCCTTACATAAAATATTTGCTTGATATCTCTAGTTTTCTTGAAGAGATCTCTAGTCTTTCCCATTCTATGTCTAGTTTCTTTGCATTATTCACTTAAGAAACCTTCTTATCTCTCCTTGCTATTCTCTGAAACTCTTCATTCAATTAGGTGTATCTTTCTCTTTTTCCCTTGCCTTTTGCTTCTCATCTTTCCTCAGCTATTTGTAAAGCCTCCTCATACAACCACTTTGCCTTCTTGCATTTCTTTTTCCTTAAAATGGTTTTAGTCTCTGCCTCCTGTACAGTGTTATGACGTTTACTCCATAGTTCTTCAGGCACTCTGTTACCAGATCTAAACACGTGCATCTCTTTGTCACCTCCACTGTATAATAATAAGGAATTTGATTTAGGTCAGAGTTGAACAGCCTAGTGGGTTTCCCTACTTACTTTAATTTAAACCTGAATTTTGCAATAAGGAGATCATGATCTGAATCACTGTCAGCTCCAGGTCGTGCTTTTGCTGACTGTACAGAGCTTCTCCATCTTTAGCTGCAAAGAGTATAATCAATCTCATAATTTTGGTAGTGAACATCTGGTGATGTCTGTGTGTAGAGTTGTATCTTGGGTTGTTAGAAAAAGGTATCTGCTATGACCAGCATGTTCTTTTGACAAAACTCTGTTAACCTTTCCATGTTTTATTTTCTACTCCAACACATAACTTGCCTGTTATTCTGGGTATCTCTTGACATCATACTTTTGCATTCCAATGGCCTGTGATGGAAAGGACATCTATTTTTGATGTTAGTTCTAGAAAGTGTTATAGTTCTTCACAGAACCAGTCCACTTCAACTTTTTTGGTATAGACTTGGATTACTGTGATAATGAATGCTTTTCCTTGGAAACGAACCACAGTCATTCTGTCATTTTTGAGGTTGCACCCAAGTACTACATTTTTCTGTTTTTCTTGACTATGAGGACTACTCTGTTTATTCTAAGGAATTCTTGACCATAATATTAGATATAAATTGCCTATTCCTATCCATGTTAGTTCACTGATTCCTAAGATTTCGACGTTCTATCTTGCCATCTCCTGCTTGACCACTTCCAATTTACCTTGATTAATGGACCTAAGTATGTGTATGTATATATATATATATATATATAATTCTTGGTTGACAGGTTTTGTTCTGTTTAGCATCCTACTCCCTTTTGGTATTCATGGGTTTCTGATGAAAAATATCTACTGTTAATCATATTAGTCCCTCATAGGTTTTGAATTGCTTCTCTCTTGCTGTTTTTAAGATTTCTCTACAATTTGACTTTAACATATCTAGCTGTGGAACTCTTTGTCCTTTTTCTTTCTGAGTTTGTTTGGATTCTTAAATGTGGAGATTTTTATCAAATTGGGAACATTTTGGTAATTTTTTCTCTTTGGTGTTAATATGTCTGGTAAAGCATACTGTTTACTATTCAGGATATTTTTGGTTCAAGGTAAGAAACTTACTTGGTTTAAGAAATAAAGTAAATTTGTTGATTTATATATCTAAAAAATGAAGCAAAGATTTCAGGGATATTTAGATAGAGATGTTCAGGATCTCCTGTTGGTAATATTCTAACATAGGTACTTCTCACTAGCCTATCTCACAGCACGTATTTCACTTTCTCAAGATTCCCTTACAGTTTATTTTCAGGTCCCTTTGAACCAAACAGGGAAAAGGGGGGTTTGATTGTCTAGGCATGATGAAATATTATCTCCATTTATACCTACTAGACTAAAAGTGGAAGAGAGGTCATTCCCCAGAGGAAAAGTATGAGATGGTATTCAGAAGGAAAAATGGATACTGACAGATATAATCCAAGATTTTCATTTTAGATTTATTTTTCTTCCATGTTTTAATCTTATATTCTACTAAAAATTTGATTCTCTCTTATCTGATATTTTTATTAGTAAGAAAAAAATATCACCTGGACTGATATCCAAGTTGGGCTGTTAAAAAATGAAAACAAGAAGTGTACTAGTCCAACTGTTCTTGGTGAAAATAAAATATTAAAACTTCTATTTTGACAGAGTTCTTGAAAAAGAAGTTTGTTTTTTTCTGGTATCTATAGAGCTAATGGACTCCTTAACCTACACTCTACATTTTTATCAATCATAGTCCATATTTGTTACGTAAGTTTTTCTATCACTTAACAGTGTTGAAAATGGGGCTATCATTCTCTTTTAGAACACTTTAAGTTTTATGTGTTTTGTAATCTACAGATCCTAGTATTTAGCTTAATAACCGATTCAATATAATAAATATACCCATGGTTAATGACAAATTACAGAGCTGACATCTCTCCTGTTCCTCATATGAGTACCTCATCACTCTTGTAGAGTGACAATCACAAGTGACAGTTTAATAGGATATGACAAAAATTAGCCAAATATTAAAGACTCTTAAGAATACTACCTAGTGTACACACTTATGCTTTATTTATTTTTAAATCTTTATTTCAAATTTGTAGTATCTTTTATTTAAATTTTGTTTTATACCTAGTAAGTTAGTTTATAATAAATATTCACATATACTAATAGAGTGTCATAATCAGCATGATTTTGAAGGCATTAGTCTAGCCCTATGCTATCCAATGTTATATCCACTAACCACATAATACTTTAAATACAGTTAGCTAAAATTAAAATTAATTTCTTCACTCATCCTAGCTAGCTATATTTCAATAGCTCGTGTGGTCATATGTGGCTAGTGGCTTCCGTGTTGGATAGCATAGATATAGGACATTTTCTTCATCTCTGAAAGTTTTAATGAATAGCACTGGTAGATAATATTTTCATGCTCTTACATCTACATAGAAACATATGCATACAAAGTAGCTGTTTCTGAATCATTGTTAATTTAAATAAGCAAAATCAGCATTAATCTACAAGATTTGGCTTTGAAACTTGTTTCATGATCATAACAAATTACAATTAAAGAGCAGTTAAAACTATGCAAACATAGTGATTTTAGAAGGGTTAAATTTGGGACAATATAAAAAGAAAAATAGTCTTTTGAGTGAAATCAAGAAAAGTTTGGTTAGTCCATTTGGATATTGGCTGAAACTCATAGTAACACCAACAGACTGGTAGGAAACAAATAGATGAGTTTAATGAAGAAAAATTATTCCTATGACTTATTTGTTTATATTTTTTTATTTCATTAAAACCTCCAGAATTGAAAACAATATAAGACTAGGAACTAAGTTTCCAAGATGCTGCTTCAGAATAGACCAGGAATTTCATGAAAGTAAAAACCAGAAAAAGGCATGGTCAGTTGCATGATTTTTATCACTGGGGAAAAATGGAGAAAGATAGAAAAAAATTAAACACAGCAGGCATTTAATGAAAGCACAGACTGTACTAGTTTCTTAAAGGTATTTCTGGTTTGGTGGAGCTTTATATAGTTTATAGTAAAAACACATTTCTTAAAATGTTCCTGTTGCAAGTCTACTGATAATATCAAAGTACGGTCATGATAAATATAGGGACTATACTGTTCTGCAAAAGGAAATTTAAAAATATGACTATAGTTTGCTATATATGGTGATTAGATTGTTACCTCCCAAAAAGATTATTGTGTCTAAAACGCTGTCAAATTTCAAAATGTGATTTGAAAATCAATCATTCATGTGTCTATATGTTACATATCCAATGCAGAAATTTTTATCTAGAGAGGATTATATGCTTTTAGGTATTTTAAAAAAGCAATCTGAAGATAACTTGGGCTTCCCTCATAGCTCAGTTGGTAAAGAACCCGCCTGCAATGCAGGAGACTCCGGTTTGATTCCTGGGTCAGGAAAATCCCCTGGAGATGGGATAGGCTACCAACTCCAGTATTCTAGATTTTCCCTTGTGGCTAGCAGGTAAAGAATCCACCCTCAATGCTGGAGACCTGGGTTTGATTCCTGGACTTGGGAAGATCCCCTGGAGAAGGGAAAGGCTACCCAGGCCAGAATACTCCAGAATACTGGAGTACTGGAGTATTCTGGCCTGGAGAATTCCAGGGACTATACAGCCCATGGGGTCACAAGAGTCAGACAGGACTGAGCAAGACTTTCACTTTCACTTTCAAAGAGTTGGAGTGGAAATTACACATTTCAAATATTGCTTTAGCAAGATAAATTATAGCTTTAAACTGCTGTCTGGTGGGATAATCCATCAGTAAAAAGAAAGGAAATATAAAGTAAAAATAAAAAAAAAAGAAATTTGTTTATATAAAAGAAATCAGAACATTGAAGGCTATTGTATATTTTCACAGGCACATCTATAAAAGACGTATTACATGTTTGTAAAGTATACACGTTTCCTAAAATTTCTCTATAAAAGGAGGAGTTTCTTTGGACACACACACCCCCCATACATACCTACCCAGACATTTATATTTCTTAGAAAGCAATTTAAATAAATATGGCAAATAATTGAAAAATCCCTAGACTCTTGTTTTCAATAATTCAAAAGCTGTTATGAGCCCAGTTGGACAAATCAGATAATCTTAAAACACCCATTTAGAAATTTTGATGTAAATAAATGGTTTTGAGACTTTATTTTTTATTTTCAAATCCTGATATTGAAATTACATGTCATAACCTAATATGTAAATATTCATTATCCAGGTTGATTAATGTAAGAAGTCCTAAGGTTCAATTGATAAAGTTTTATATTTTTTCTAGACCTATGATTTAAGTGGTTTAGTTACTAATGTGACTATGAAAATAATTCTTTGTAAATAATTTTTACAAATTTTTGAACAAATCTGTATAATTATTTGTACAAAAAAATAATCGTACAAATTTTTATTTTTCTATAGTTAAAATTATGTATTCAGTTTGACTATTCAATTTAATTTTTTATATCAGGCTTCAAATATCTTAAAATGGAATCCTTAAAACTTTATTCTGCATGTTGTAAAAATATTTTGTATCCACAAACAGGCCACAAATAGCTTGTACTCTAGTTTATTTGGAGTAAATATGATAATGATGATAGTAATATAGTAGAGTCTATGATGAATAGACTAAAGTCTCTTTTAGATTAAGTCTAAAAGATAATAAACAGAAAGAAAATAAAGCATAAAAACTTGTGTCAACAAAGGTAAAATTTGAGACAAAAATTTAAAATTTTAAAAATTCTACATTGACTCCTATATGAGGTATTTTGGATCCTTGAATTCACTGTTTCTGAAACTGATAAAATGGATTTCAAAACTAATTGAAGGCAACATATATCTCACATTTTAGTCTTATTATTTCAATTATCTTATTTTCAGTGTTAATGTCTGAAAACTAGGTAGTATTTTTCACAGCAAATTTTCTCTTTATTAGAGATAGTATTCACTCAGAGCAACTGGTCTACATGAAATGAAAAATATTTTAATTTAGATCTTAAATATATTTTGCATTGCCTTTCCTCTTACTTGGAGAGCTTTTCATTTGTTTGTTCATCTTCTGAGTGACTCGGGTATTGTTCCTGATGTTTTTTGGTTTATGATTCTTAAATTCTGTTTTATACAGTTAGTGTCTGGGTAGTAAATCAACAAAATAATGATACTTATATTAAGCACATTCTATAGAGTTTTTAAGTTCAGCATAATATTGCTCTATATTATTTGAAAAATAATTCCAGCAAATGAAGATGAATTATTGTAGCTGAATATATAATTCTGCTAAACTTTAGAGAAAATAAATCTATATAGCAATATTTTTAATACCATGGCAACTCTACTTTAAATAATTAAGTATATTTCAATTAAAATCATTGTCAGTACGATTCACCGATTCTTACATAATGACTCTCTAAATTGATATGTATAATTTTCTTGTTTAGAATATAAAGATTTAATTAAATGCTTTTTAAGAAATCATAACTGTCACAGAGTATCATCATTTCAGCAACTAGCAGCCTGGGTATCATTCTCAAGCTTAAAATCAGCAAAACCAATTAGAATAAAAGCCACATGTGAGTTATCCATTATGCATTGACATTTAAAATCTCTCCCTTATTTGTATTCAGAATATTATATTATACAATGCAATATTTATCTGTTATATTTTCTATCCTGACATGATGTATTCATAGTACAAAAAAAGCCAAGGAGCTTCTCTACCAACAAGGAAATTTTCCCCTCTGTAGTATAACATGTTTGATGGATGCTTACCCTCTTTTGCAGCCCCTTCTTCTGCAATTTGTTTTTCAGTGCTGTACATTCATTTGTTTCTTTCTTTCTCCTCTTCAAGTAGCACAGCACATTTCCAGGCAGGCTTTGTCTCCAAAACCATGTGTAAATCCACACATTCCAGACATTCACAAATTAATCACAGATATGCACACTATAAACAAGAGACCTTGATGAGTGGCTTGAGACATTCTATAATTTGTGCTTTGATTAACTGACTTTCCTGCTTAATTTTAGATTACACTAAATATCCTGAAGTAATTATTTTAATCTTACATTTGCCAGCTGCAAAAACCTGATTTATTTTTTAATTTGAAGTGTTAATGATTTAGTAACAAACTAAAGGATCTATAAAGAGACAAATATCCACATTTAAGTCATGGTGAAGTGTAAACATTTAGATTAGTGGCATTGTAGTGAAATTTTATACTGGTGTTGGTGTGAAACAGTTCTAGAATTGTTATTAAAACTACATTGGTATTCTTGTATGACTCTCTGTTTTGACAAGAGGATATTTTTCTTTGCTAAATATAGTCTTGCATTTTCCAACCATCTCATACTTGTATTCAATGAAGTATATAAATAGGCATTGATGGTTAGGAAATTCATTTTAAATGTCTAAAATATATATACCAAAATACTTTAAAAATAAAAATAAAACCTTATCAATTAAAACCAGGAAATTTAAAAGCAGTTATCTTAGAATAAAAAAGAAATATTTTTTTAAATGGGAAATTTAACCATATCAGTCTGGCTTCTTATTAGGAGTTTTTGTGTCTAAAATCCTAATTTTTTTTGTACATCTAAATTGTATATGATTTTATTTTTATTTTATGGTTTTATTTTTAGTTTTGCTACTAACGATCTGTGTGATTTTTTGAAACTCACTTAACATCAGCTTTAACTAAAAGTAGTTTAACTACTGAGAGTCCAAAATTTCCTTCAGTTCTGGCATTCTATTACATGTTTTATTAATGACTAAGAAAAATGACAGTAGTTGTTTTTATTTTTAGCTATTGGTATTTTATAAAAGTTCAGCAAGTACATGATCATACACCAACAAGAAAGACAACGAACTCTTCTGTGACCTTTAGAACTCATCATTAATTTCCTTCTATCATCTTCAAGAATCGGTATTTTCAAAGAATACCAAAGACTGAGTTTAAATTTTTGACAGAAATTGAGAGAAATGACCTGGTATTTTCAAAGAGTGAACTGTATCTTTTTTCCACAGTCATAGTGAGAATTCACTTTTTCCTAAATTGATGCTTAAAGAGTAAAGTAAGGAATTATAAGGACAGAATTTGTTTTTGTTCTTCCTCTTAAAGATTTTTCTGAAGTAAGGAGATCTTTATGTAATGATGGTCAATTTGGTCATAGTTCCCTGAAGAAAACTCTAATATGATTTTGAGGGAAAAATGATCAGAAACAGAGGATGGGATAAATAGTAGGGTTCTAATCTTCTTTTCAAGTTAAATATTTAATGAGAAAATGCAAATTGGAATTTTAACTCTCTGAAATTAATGGCTAGTTTCCAGTTTGCTAGTATCATTCAGATTGATTACACATTCATGTAGTATTTTCAGGAATATGCAAAACAAAATAGATTTATTTAGTGCCTTGAATTGAAGAGTAGTCCAGAAGAAATTAGGTAACATTTGTATGTGACAGCTTAATTCTTGTATTTATTCCAGCTGTAGAATTTATGATAAATATGAGATTTCAGATCATAGCATAAATTGTGCTATTAAGTAATTTATATATCTCCCTTTAGTTATCTGAAAGGGAAGATCTGAACATTGATAGACCCAAGTAATTCCTTGCACTTTTAATTTAGTAAAATTATTTCCTTATATCTACATATACTGGAGAATCTGAAACCATAAAAATGACTAAATAATATCTAATATTGAAATATATCTGTAGAAAAAATGTGTTGCTAGAGTGTGAAAAACAAGGAAGATATTAGAAAAAATAAGAATCAGTGGTTTTATATATATCCAGCTCATAATAATGATTATTTAAATTTGTTAAGAATCAGTCAGTCAGTTCAGTAGCTCAGTCATGTCTAACTCTTTGCGACCCCATGACCACAGCACGCCAGGCCTCCCTGTCCATCACCAACTCCGGAAGTTCACTCAGACTCATGTCCATCAAGTCAGTGATGCCATCCAGCCATCTCATCCTCTGTCGTCCCCTTCTCCTCCTGCCCCCAATCCCTCCCAGCATCAGTCTTTTCCAATGAGTCAACTCTTCACATGAGGTGGCCAAAGTACTGGAGTTTCAGCTTTCGCATCATTCCCTCCAAAGAAACCCCAGGGCTTATCTCCTTCAGAATGGACTGGTTGGATCTCCTTGCAGTCCAGGGGACTCAGCCTTGACTAGACAGACCTTTGTTGGCAAAGAATGTCTCTGCTTTTCAATATGCTATCTTGGTTGCTTATAACTTTTCTTCCAAGGAGTAAGTGTCTTTTAATTTCATGGCTGCAGTCACCATCTGCAGTGATTTTGGAGCCCAGAAAAATAAAGTCTGACACTGTTTCCACTGTTTCCCCATCTATTTCCCATGAAGTGATGGGACCAGATGCCATGATCTTCGTTTTCTGAATATTGAGCTTTAAGCCAACTTTTACACTCTCCACTTTCACTTTCATCAAGAGGCTTTTTAGTTCCTCTTCACTTTCTGCCATCAGGGTGGTGTCATCTGCATACCTGAAGTTATTGATATTTCTCTTGGCAACCTTGATTCCAGCTTGTGCTTCTTCAAGCCCAGTGTTTCTTATGATGTACTCTGCGTATAAAGTAAATAAGCAGGGTGACAATATTCAGCCTTGACGTCCTCCTTTTCCTAATTAAATAATGAAATCTAAATACTGTATTTTTCAGTAGCTGGAGATTATGTGGGGTTTGCCACATAATTTATTTTCACATGTAATTTATTATAATATAAATCTTTATGGATATGCTGATCATTATATAGAGGACAGTATTCTCCCTTGAATTTGTATCATGATAAAGACTATATGCTGGATGAGGTAGAAGTATTGTATATATGGGACTTCCCTGGTGGTCCAGGGGTTAAGATTCTGCTTTCCATTGCATGGGTACAGATTTGAACCCTGGTCAGGGAGCTGAGATGCCACATACCTTGTAGCCAACAAACCAAAACATAAAACAGAAACAACATTGTAACAAATTCAATAAGGACTTTAAAAATGGTCCACATCAAAAAAAAAAAAAAACAACTAAGTATGGTTGCTACTGCTGCTGTTAAGTCACTTCAGTCGTGTCCAACTCAGTGTGACCCCGTAGATGGCAGCCCACCAGGCTTCCCCATCCCTGGGATTCTCCAAGCAAGAACACTGGAGTGGGTTGCCATTTCCTTCTCCAATGCATGAAACTGAAAAGTGAAAGTGGTTGCTCAGTCGTGTCCGACTCTTAGCGACCCCATGGACTGCAGCCTACCAGGCTCCTCCGCCCATGGGATTTTCCAGGCAAGAGTACTGGAGTGGGGTGCCATTGCTTTCTCTGAAGTATGGTATAGAGGGGTAAATTAAACTGTGTTCAAAAAGTCCTAGCATGTGCTTCCACTTAGTTTGTCATAATTTGAAAAGAATATATACTCAGATTATATTTGTTTAGAAAATATTTATTTATAGAATATGCATTTTAATAAATTAAAATTAGAGGAAATATTTTAAACACAGTTTAAAAAATGTTTTAGTATTCTCCAAGGTTTTATAAGCAACACCTACAAAAAAATAGTGTGTGTAAAGTAAGTCTTAAGGAAATAGCTCAAATATCTCTGCTAGTATTGTGTTAGATTAAGTTGAGTTATTGATTAGATATAAAAATATTATATGGTACCACCTTTTTAAGACTTTCTCATTTACTCTGACTATACGCTCAGAATATTTTCTTACGTTTACCTATCAAATATTCATTGAAGGCATAATATGCTTATGATTCTGTGATAAGTCTGAATTAAAAATTCCTGAAGGAATTTGATTTACTAACATAAACATTTTTTTTTAATGGCAGTAACAAATAGCACACTATATGCCATTAAAAATCATACAAATACTACAATGATAATTGGGATAATCAAGAGATATTTATTTAATATATTTGAACTGGGTTTTGGAGAATAAATTAATATTTGGGCAGAAGTGGGTGGTGAGTCCTGGGTGATGAGTCCTGGCTTACTGAAGAGACAGACACATATGTCATATCTGGGAAAAAGCAACAAGTCTAAAACTTGAACAAAGCAGTTACAGGATATAAGGCTTAAAGATGCTTTGGCATAGATTGTGGAGGACTCTAAATTTGGGTTAAATATTTGAACTTCTTTTTTTATTTAGAACATTTTAAAAAGTTATGCTAGGAATTGAGATAATCAGCTCTGCACCAGGAAGATTAAGCTGCTGGTAGTATCTATTAAAGTATTGACATTTCCCACAAGCCTTTATTTTGAATAGATGAGTCAACACTTCCATTAGATACATGCCAAAATGAAACACATAATTACTTTTTTTCTCCTCTGTTAATATCAGGGGATGCTTTAAAAGATTCACTGTGGCTTTCTGTCTGATGGCACACTGGATGGATCTTAACCCATTGCACAATTATGTGAATGTGCCAAAATCTTTTGTGAACCCAAAGGAAGAGTAGCCCAACTTGTTAAGGCAGAATTTGCAATATTGTTTGTGAAAATACAGCTGAATTTTGAACCAAATGTCACATGCAAATTTTGACTTGGCCAAAAATGTCATAGTACAAATTCCAGCTGATGCGATAAGCATCCTACCATATGCCAGGTGGCAAAGTTTTACTGCTGGTTTAGTCACTCAGTGCTCACATGGAATTACCTTTCTTCTGCTGTGTCCAACTGCTGATTACCTAGTGGTCCTCTCCCACTGCTGTGTCCATCTGTTGGCACATACAGATGCCTTCCTAATGCCCCATGCACCTGTTTATACCATTCCTCCCAGAATGCAATGCATCTCATCATTACCAACCAAACTGTAAATTAAATATGCATGTTCATCTTTTGGGGAAGCGGTAGAGGTTTGTTTGTTTGTTTTTTTTTTCTCCTTTTAGTGGAACCAAAATAAGTTTAAATATTGATCAAGTAGATCTTGCAAACAATTCTCTTAAAGAAGGGTTTTTCACAGCGTGATTATAAAATGCTCAACAAAGAACTCATGAAAAGTTAGAGAAGGTCCATATTCAGTTAAAAAGGTTACACTTCTTTGTTCTTAGATTATAAAAAGGTACTTTAAGCACCCTACACACAATTTACAGAATAGATTTGGCTCCTTGAAGCCATTAAATCTTCATCTCAATATGTTTCAGTTTGGTAGGATGAGTAAATATGTCTGAAAAAATACCCCTTCCCAGGTCAGACACTTTTGTGAAGATGTGAGGGTGGCAGAATAAGTGAAAGGATAAAGTGCTTGGGTTCTGTCCTTGTTTTTACAGACCTAAAAGGGACAACTGAGTAATGTAGTGGAATGAAATGAAACCCTGTATACGGGACAGCAAAAGAGACACTGATGTATAGAACAGTCTTTTGGACTCTGTGGGAGAGGGAGAGGGTGGGATGATTTGGGAGAATGGCATTGAAATATGTATAATATCATATATGAAACGAGTCACCAGTCCAGGTTCGATGCACGATACTGGATGCTTGGGGCTGGTGCACTGGGATGACCCAGAGGGATGGTATGGGGAGGGAGGAGGGAGGAGGGTTCAGGATGGGGAACACATGTATACCTGTGGCAGATTCATTTCGATATATGGCAAAACCAATACAATATTATAAAGTTAAAAAATAAAATAAAATTTATAAAAAAAAGAGAAAAATTTAAAAAGTTACTATGATGTAAAAAGCATCTATAAAGACTATGGTCAAATAAACCTTTCTAAAAGATTTAGACCATTCCTCTTCAGGTAACTCTATATTATATTTTTTTGCAAGATACTGAAAAGTATCTTGAATGATTACAAGAAGAAAACTCCCTACCTACAACTAGTAAGTACCTCAAGCACTGAAATAATTACTTAAAAATGATAAATAATGCTAAAGAAAAGGATATGATTTCCAATAGTGCAGCACATTTAGATATGTTGCATTTTTGAGTATTTATAAACTGCACAGTTCATAAAACATTTTAAAGCAATTTATTTCACATTTTTCCACTAAGGAAATAGCTCCTAAAATTATTTTATGAATAGAACTTCTATGTGTATGAAGCAGCTTTTATTCTTTAAATATGTTAATATGGTTTTAACATTTAGATGAGCAAGAAATAAAATATTAATTTGATTAAAAAGATAGAAGTAATTATCATTTCTTTAAAAAACAGACCATGTCTTTAAAAATTGTTTTAAAGTATGAATAAGATATGTTTTGAATATGTGAAAATAGTATCTACTAGGTACATCTTTATGAATATAGAACAAATCCTCAGAATATCTCTACTGTAGCTGAAGTTGTCATTTCTTTTAGCTTCATATTGCTAACAAATGTTAGCAATAAAACTTTCACATGTTTTTGTATCTTGCTTAAAAATTAAAAATAAACATGAGATTGTTGAATAGCCTATTTTTAACATCTGTTATCTAATGTAACAACTTTCCAAATAATCATCTTAATATCAAATTACGGACTGTCCATTTTTGAAGGTACTTATAACATGCAGTCCCCTGGTGACAGTCAGTAAAGAATCCGCCTGCAGTTTGGGGGCCTGGGTTTGATCCCTGGGTTTAGGAAGATCCCCTGGAGGAGGGCATGGCAACCCACTCCAGTATTCTTGCCTGGAGAATCCCCATGGACAGAGGAGACTGGCAGGCTACCATGGGGTTGCAAAGAGCAACATAACTGAGCAACTAAGCACACATTTAACATGCAGAGTACAAAAGCCTTGGTATTTCAGTTTAATGGTTTTGCATTGCTTCATTTGCTAAGGTAACATAATTTTAAAATATACTATATATTTATATACTTGTGTATTTGGACCTATCTGAAGTTTTATCTTATTTCATTAAATCACCCTAGTCTTTTATTCCTGTATAACAAGTAAAAGGGATATTTAAATATGCTCACCACAGTATTTGCAGACACGACAGATAGTGCAAAACTTTCTGCCAGGAAGTTGTCCTTTGTATATCCTCCAGTGTTTTTCTTTTTGTCTCATCCTGAACTGTATGATACATTCACTAATCTTTTTGACAATGAGGTTTAGTTATATCAACTTTACATTTGTTTTTGTCTTGAGGAGTATTTAAAAAGGAGAAAAAAAAGTATAGAAGCAATACCTCACATTGAGGAAAAACTACATTTATATCCAAAATGTATACTGTCATATGTTTATACACAAGTATCATTCACAAACATACTCAAATATGCCTACAAGATAATTTTGACTTTAACTTCCAATACTGAGTAGAATGAATGTCTTAGTTTAGAGCCAAAATATTTCACTCCTGGTCCTGATTTGGATATTTATCCTCTTCCATTGCTACAATTGCCATGAGCTGTTCTTCTGTATCTCATATTCATGCCTATTATTCTAACCAAAATAGCCTACTATTCTATTTCATAATTTAAAAAATTTGCCATAATACTAAACCTCCTTATCTTCACTTTCTTACCTACAAAGATATAAAGAAATGGCTATAATTTATTTCTGCACATACATACTTAATAAACTAAACAGAATAAACAGAACACACATCCATTTACACTGTGAAAAATTTGAAGTTATCATGGAGTAATATTGGATATTGTACAATGACAGTATAGCTTCTGTAATTGGTATGTTCTTTTATGTGCTAAAATTGCATGTATGAAGCCCCGAGTCTCTATATTGCTAACCTCCACAATAACCATGATGTGTACTACTGAGCCAAGGAGTGTGCCAATAAAAAGCTCTAAATTATTGTTATCAATTCGAATCTGAATGAAAGATAGCTCTCCAGTGTATATGATCAACATATGTATCTCATAATGAGTCAAAGATGAGTAGTATAAACAATTGTTGTTTTAACTTTGCTTAAGGGCCTATCCTTAATGAACCCACAACCACATACAGGCAGAATTAGAATCACAGTGGACAACCTAGTTTATATATTAAATTCAGAATATTAATAGTCTTTGACAAAGAATCAATATCCCAGGCCTCAAATAATTTAATATTGCTTAATTTGACTCTAATTCAGACAAATTAGGAATTACAGACTGCTTAAGTGAAACCATGTTGTGTCAATAGATTAAGAACAGACTATCAGGAATTCCATGTTTAGCCAGAAGAGTATAAAATTAAAACTTAATTTTGAGGATAATTTAATTATTTCAAAATTTCTAATTGATTTTTAATGTTTTTAGATTTCAGTTTTTAATTTTAGATTTTAAAATTTAAATAATTTTTAGATTTTAAAATTAAAAGTCTAATTAATTTTTAATTTTGCATAAAATGAAGTTGCATTCCAATACAGTCTCCTATACTTATCCACAAACTTTTCCTGCATCTCATTCCTAAGTTCTTCTGTTTTTTTTTCACTTCCATCTTATCTTGAATAAATGTGCTTTCTACTTTTCATCATGTCTCACTGCCGTCTCATTGTTATGTGTAAATTTAATCAAAATCTTCATTTCCAAAAAGATAAGCTTATTTTCCTGGAATGCTTTACTAATCTATCATTGCAACCTGGACAACTGGACAAATTTGAATGATCAGAGACATCACTCAGTTTGGCTGGTATTTGGCATATTCTTTACCGTTTCTAGAACAACCAGCTTACTTCAAATTGCAGTCTGTATTTTCTTCTTAACTTGTTAGAGATAAAAATTGGCAGATACATCTAGTAGAAAAAAAGCAAAATATATACATGTGGACATCTATATACCTAAATATATTTATATTTTAATGTTTTATACTCTGCCAAAAGTGTTGTATTTCAGTGAACTTAAACTGCATTAATAGCCTTAATTTTTTTTAAACAGAGACTAAATGAGTAGAAAATATATATATTCTGTATTCTAGCAATCTAAAATGCCACAATTTACTCTTCCCATTTTTTCTCCACAGGGGACACGTTAAGGTCACTTAAATAGCTCCTGATTGTAATATACACATGAATGTTGCAAAAATATAAAGTAATATCTGCTGCTGCTGCTAAGTCACTTCAGTCGTGTATGACTCTGTGTGACCCCATAGACGGCAGCCCACCAGGCTACCCTGTCCCTGGGATTCTCCAGGCAAGAACACTGGAGTGGGTTGCCATTTCTTTCTCCAATGCATGAAAGTGAAAAGTGAAAGTGAAGTCGCTCAGTCGTGTCCGACTCTCAGCCAACCCATGGATTGCACCCCACCAGGCTCCTCTGTCCATGGGATTTTCCAGGCAAGAGTACTGGAGTGGGGTGCCATTGCAATAGCTTGTGATAATTCAAATGTTACACTTAGCATTTGTTACATGCTGCTGCTAAGTCGCTTCAGTCATGTCCGACTCTGTGCGACCCCATAGACGGCAGCCCACCAGGCTCCCCTGTCCCTGGGATTCTCCAGGCAAGAATACTGGAGTGGGTTACCATTTCCTTCTCCAATGCGTGAAAGTGAAGTTGCTCAGTCGTGTCCAACCCTTAGCATGGACTGCAGCCTACCAGGCTCCTCCGTCCATGGGATTTTCCAGGCAAGAGTACTGGAGTGGGGTGCCATTGCCTTCTCCATTTGTTACATATATCAGTTCAATTCAGTTCAGTTGCTAAGTCGTGTGTGACTCTTTGAGATCCAATGACAGCAGCATGCCTGGCCTCCTTGCCTATCACCAACTCCCGGAGTTTACCCAAACTCATGTCCATTGAGTCAGTGATGCCATCCAACCATCTCATCCTTTGTCGTGCCCTTTTCTTCCTGCCCTCAATCCTTCCCACCATCAGAGTCATTTCCAGTGAGTCAGCTCTTTGCATCAGGTGGCTAAAGTATTGGAATTTCAGCTTCAACATCAGTCCTTCCAAAAAATATTCAGGACTTATTTCCTTTAAGATGGACTGGATGGATCTCCTTGCAGTCCAAGGGACTCTGAAGAGTCTTCTCCAACACCACAGTTCATATGTATAAATTATTCAGTGCTCAGCTTTCCTTATAGTCCAACTCTCACATCCATACATGACTACTGGAAAAACCATAGCCTTGACTAGATGAACCTTTGTTGACAAAGAAATGTCTCTGGTTTTTAATATGCTCTCTAGGTTGGTCATAACTTTCCTTCCAAGGAGTAAGCGTCTTTTAATTTCATGGCTGCAGTCAACATCTGCAATGATTTTGGAGCCCCACAAAAATAGTCAGCCACTGTTTCCACTGTTTCACCATCTATTTACCATGAGGAGATGGGACCGGATGCCATGATCTTATTTTTCTGAATGTTGAGCTTTAAGCCAACTTTTTCACTCTCCTCTTTCAATTTCATCAGGAGGCTTTTTAGTTCTCCTTCATCTTCTGCCATAAGAGAGGTGTCATCTGTATATCTGAGGTAATTGATATGTCTCCCTGCAATCTTGATTCCGGCTCATGCTTCTTCCAGCCCAGAGCTTCTCATGATATGCTCTGCATATAAGTTAAATAAGCACGGTGACAATATATAGCCTTGACATACTCCTTTTCCTATTTGGAACCAGTCTGTTGTTCCATGTCCAGTTGTAGCTATTGATTCCTGACCTGCATACAGGTTTCTCAAGAGGCAGGCAGATGGTCTGGTATTCCCATCTCTTTCAAAATTTTCTGCTGTTTATTTTGATCCACACAGTCAAAAGCTTTGGCATAGTCAATAAAGCAGAAATAGATGTTTTTCTGGAACTCTCTTGCTTCTTTGACAATCCTGCGGATGTTGGAAATTCGATCTCTTATTCTTCTGCTTTTTCTAAAATCAGTTTGAACATCTGGAAGTTCATGGTTCACGTATTGCTAAAGCCTGGCTTGGAGAATTTTGAGCATTACTTTGCTAGCGTATAAGATGCGTGCAATTGTGCGCTAGTTTGAGCATTCTTTGGCATTGCCTTTCTTTGGGATTGGAATGAATGCTAACCTTTTCCAGTCCAGTGGCCACTGCTGACTTTTCCCGATTTGCTGACATATTAAGTGCAGCACTTTCAAAGCATCATCTTTTAGGATTTGAAATAGCTCAACTGGAACTCCATTACCTCCACTAGCTTTTTTCATAGTGATGCTTCCTAATGCCCACTTGACTTCACATCCCAGGATGTCTGGCTCTAGGTGAGTGATCACACCATCGTGATTATCTGGGTCCTGAAGATCTTTTTTGTTCAGTTTTTCTGTGTAGTTTTGTCACCTCTTCTTAATAGCTTCTGCTTCTGTTAGGTCCCTACCATTTCTGTCCTTTATTGAGCCCATCTTTGCATGAAATGCTGCCCTGGTATTTTTAAATATCTTGAAGAGATCTCTACTCTTTCACATTATATTGTTTTCCTCTATATTTTTTTTGCATTGATCACTGAGGAAGGCTTTCTTATCTCTCCTTGCTATTCTTTGGAACTCTGCATTCACATGGGTATATCTTTCTTTTTCTCCTTTGCTTTTCACTTCTCTTATTTTCACAGCTATTTGTAAGGCCTCCTCAGACAGCCATTTTGCTTTTCTGCATTTCTTTTTCTTGGGGAGTGGTCTTGATCCCTGTCTCCTGTACAATGTCACAAACCTCCATCCATAGTTCATCAGGCACTCTGTCTATCAGATCTAGTCCCTTAAATTTATTAAATTTAAATTTATTAAATTTATTTAATTTATTTACACTTCCACTGTATAATCATAAAGGATTTGATTTAGATCATACCTGAGTGGTCTTGTGGTTTTCTCCACTTTCTTCAATTTCAGTCTGAATTTGGCAATAAGGAGTTCATGATCTGAGCCACAGTCAGCTCCCAGTCTTGTTTTTGCTGACTTTATAGAGCTTCTCCATCTTTGGCTTCAAAGAATATAATCAATCTGATTTTGGTGTTGACGATCTGCTAATGTCCATGTGTAGAATCTTCCCTTGTGTTGTTGGAATAGGGTGTTTGCTATGACTAGTGCCTTCTCTTGGCAAAATTCTATTAGCTTTTACCGTGCTTCATTCTATACTCCAAGGCCAAATTTCCCTGTTACTCCAGGTGTTTCTTGACTTCTCCAGTCCCCTATAATGAAAAGGGCATCTTTTTTAGGTGTTAGTTTTAAAAGGTCTTGTAGGTCTTCGTAGAACCATACAAATTCAGCTTCTTAGCGTTACTGGTTGGGGAATAGACTTGGATTACCTTGATTTTGAATCGTTTGCCTTAGAAACGAACAGAGATCATTCTGTCATTTCTGAGATTGGATCCAAACACTGCATTTCAGACTCTTTTGTTGACTATGATGGCTACTCCATTTCTTCTAAGGGATTCCTGCCGACAGTAGTATATATAATGGTCACCTGAGTTAAATTCACTCATTCCAGTCCTAAAATGTTGATGTTCACTCCTGTTTGACCACTTCCAATTTGCCTTTCTTCGTGGACCTAACATTCCAGGTTCCTATGCAATATTCCTCTTTACAGCATCAGACCTTGCTTTTATCACCAGTCCCATCCACGACTGGGTGTTGTTTTAGCTTTGGCTCCATCCCTTCATTCTTTCTGGAGTTATTTCTCCACCGATCTCCAGTAGCATACTGGGCACCTATGGACCTGTGAAGTTCATCTTTCAGTGTCCTATCTTTTTACCTTTTCATACTGTTCATTGGGTTCTAAAGGCAAGAATACTGAAGTGGTTTGCCATTCCCCTCACCAGTGGACCACATTCTGTCAGACCTCTCCACGATGACCCATCCGTCTTGTGTGGCCCTACATGGCATGGCTTAGTTTCACTGAGTGAGACGAGGCTGTGGTCCATGTAATCAGATTGGCTAGTTTTCTGTGATTGTGATTTTAGTCTGTCTGCCCTCTGATGCCCTCTCTCAATGCCTACCATCTTATTTGGGTTTCTCCTACCTTGGATGTGGGGTATGTCTTCATGGGCTGCTCCAGCAAAGCACAGCTGCTGCTACTTATCTTGGACGTGGGTTATCCCCTCATGGCCTCCCCTCCTGACCTTAGATGTGAGGTAGCTCCTCTTGGCTGCTGCTCCTGCACCACGTAGCTGCTGCTCCTGCTATACATATATATTTATAACATATATGTATATTTCTTGAAATAATGATCTGTGTTATAGAGTCAAAAGGAATATTATTACCAAAGGCCAAAGTTTCTATATATTTATTACTTTTTCTATAATATATGTATTTTTATATTAATTTTAACATTAATACATATCAAAATGATACATAATAATATTCTATAATGGTATACTTATTACTGTTCTATAAACTTATTACTGGTCTTGTTTTGTGTCTCTGAGTCTTCTTATATTTCTAAGTCTTATATATTTTTGTCTTTCTGTACTTTCAAACCCCACAGTCTTAAAATTGTTACTTCTCTTCATACTTGGCTACAAGGATCCACTACTTAAGCCCTGTGTCTAAAGACTTGTGACTTGTTTGGAAGTAATTAATTCTTTATACTTTTCTCACATATATTAATTTATTTAGATTAATATTAATATCAGACTCAAATTGACATTTTACTTTTCCTAGTAAATAATAATTTATTTTATGCACAGCATTTATGAATGTAAGATTTTCTGTTTTCACACATGTAGGCATACCTACCTTCTTATACTATCATTTTGTTATTTTTTAATAAAAGTGCTGTGTCTGAAAAACCATTTTCAATGGTTTTTAGATTAACCTAGCAATTCTTGTTTTTCCTTCTTATTGATTTTCATGTTTTTCTTAATTTATTTTTTTACCTTTTCTGAGTTTATTTCTATTTTCATGAGTTGGTCAAGTTTAACCAATTTCCTATCTTTATTTTTCACCGTTAAACTATTTAGACCCTGTATGTGCCTTTAGATACAATTTGGACCACATGCCATAAACTATTATTCTCATTTAATTATTTTCTGAATCATTTCTAATCATATATTTGTTTTTCATAATATATCATTTAAAAAATGAAAGGTAACACTAATTAATAATTAAATTTAACTAATAATTAAATATAATTAATAATTAAAACTAATTAATAATTAAATTTAATTAATAATTAAATCAGAAACCATGACTTATAGAGCTCCATATTTCAAAATGTAAATATTTATTTTGTGACCAATTATTTTATCAGTTTTTAAAAATGTTTTATGTATACTTGAATACATAGCATATCATACACTTGTAGACTGCAGTTTTGGTTCCTATCAGTTTATGCAAATTCTCTGATTATGGCATCATTATTTTGGCCTATCTTAAATTATTAAATTCTACAGAGAAATTATATTTATTCTTTCAAGAAATACTTCCTGATCACTATGGTAGTCACACTGTAATTCTAAGGACCAAACACTGAGCAAATCAGTTCTATGAAACCAACAATCTACTATAGAAATAGACAAGGAAATTAACATCTCAATTACTTTCTGATTAGAGTTGGCCAATGGAGAGACAGGTGAGAGAACAGAAGAAAGATTAGAGGGCAAGGGGAACAGAGGAGCCTCTTCCTTTTTACTAGGTGGCCAGCGGCAGCTGCATTTTCTCTGTGGCTCCAGCCAACAGACAAGGACTCTTTCATAGTCCAACCTGAACAGAAATGCCATGTGGGTTCTAGCTGAGCTTCATTATCCTATTAATACTGCTTTTTCTATCCCTTCAAACTCCAGGATAATTGGATCTTCTTATAATTGCAAATCTGGAAGTCACTTTACCTTTTTTTGATTATAGATTCAGCTTACCTAACATCTTTAAAAGTAACTCTCTATATTAAACACTCAAATTCTAATTCTGCATATTTGAAATAGCATATAAATTTATTGCATATTTTTACAAATGTACATTCACTTTAAGCGACAAAGGTTTGCTTTCTGAAAGTGAGTTGATACCCCATTCAAATGATTAAACAATACATTATGAAAGGAAAAATCACTTAAGTATACTCTGTATAATTGTGGCTTTGAAGGGGTTTTCTAGAAGATAATTTTTTTTTTCTTCAATGGGCATACATTTTGTATTTGGCAAAAAATGACTTGAAACTTTCTTTGAGTTTTACATATGGGCCCAAAATTGTAATATATACTTTTAGAAAGACTTCTTTCTAATAGTTGAAATAATTGAAAAATTTGAAAACAAATTTAAAAAATATTTGTTTCACTAGCCTCCTGTTGAGTTTTGCATGGTGAGAAATAATCATTTGAACCAATCCGAAAGAATAGATATGACGGGAAATATGTGTTCACCTTTTAGTAAAGCTTTTCCTCCTTAGTAAAAAGAAGCCTTTAAAAAGAAATATCTGTTGTCTTTGCCCAGTGACTTTTGCTTAAAATGTGATTCCTGAATCTGTAACCACCATCTTAAAACTTTAATAAGTCAAACCTAAGAAACGAGTCATGAATAAACTCTGAAACTACCCTTCATTCAGAATCATGAAACTGAGAAAAGACAAATACCCTAATACATAACAGAGTTTTACTTGTGTATCCTGTAACTTGTGGCTGAAAAGAATGTTAAATGATATTCACAGAAAACAAAGAAATTCCCTAAGAAATGGAGACTAAATAAATGGGGATTTAGGGACTAAATGTTTTTAACCTCTGTATTTGGAAATGAGTTTGTGACTGTAAGAAAAACACTTTTGGTTCGGGTGGAGAATAAAGAAATAATTGTTTGGTTTGCAGTCAAGAATATCTGCCACTGTCCGTCCCTTTGGCCTTACATAGACTTTCCCTGTACATATAGAATGTATGTACATACATACTTACATATTTTCGTACTTATATATTTTCACTTGCTTCTCAAAGTCACACAAACTAAAATTCTCATTAATCACTATTTGTGTGCTAAGTCATTTGCTTCCATTGTGTCTGACTCTTCGGGACCCTATGATCTGTAACCCTCAGGCTCCTCTGTCCATGGGATTCTCCAGGCAAGAATGTCCATTTCCTTCTCCAGGGGATCTTCCCAACCCAGGGATCAAACCTGTGTTTCTTATGTTTCATGCATTGATTGGCAGGCGAGTTCTTTACCACTAGCACCATGCTAATCACTATATTCAGCTATAATATCATTCACAGTTTTTATGTGAAAGCCAACTAAAACAATTCTGGATAATTTCAATTGAAAACTATTTATTAGAAGTACATATGGTAGCTTCAGTCATTTCTAAGAGGACCAGGGAATTGTGTTTGAACATCATGCAGGCTAGAAAAATGACTCAAATCATACCACAGCACTGGTCCCCTGAAGATTCATCACTGTAGTCACTGGAACAGTGTGATCACCAACACTAAATATTGCTTTCTGCCATTCTGGGCAAACCAATGGACCACTATCATGGTAATCTTTGGAAGCCAGGAGTATCTGGCTCAAATAACATAACCATTGCCAGAATGGAATCCATGCTCTTCCTATTTCTTCTTAAAACTAGCTTCTGATCCAGCTTTTGAGGAGATTGTGTGGAAATGACAATGCCCAGAAGGTATGCCTATTCTCAGCTATAAGATTTGGCAAATGCATAGTTGAAATTTTCAGGCTGTGTATTAAGAGTATTCTTTCTGGTAATATGAGGAATTCTCTGAACATAGAAAAAGGGCTAAAAATATGGACCTTCAAAAAAATATGACAAACACCTACTTCAATGTGCCTAAGAAAATAATCTGAAGGAAAGATATGAAGTGTATCTAAGAAAAGGCAGTGGTATTCAAGATCAATATTATGACAGTCTCTCCAAAATCCATATTAATTACCAATTCAGGTAAAATTCTAGGAGAGAAAATACGTAATACTTGGAGTCTATGTTAAGTCACTTCAGTCATCTCCGACTGTTTGCAACATTATGAACTGTAGCCCCTCAGGCTCCTCTGTCCATGGGATTCTCCAGGCAAGAATACTGGTATGGGTCACCATGCCTTCCTCCAGGGGATCTTCCCCATCCAGGGATCAAACTTACATCTCTTATGTCTCCTCAGTTGGCAGGCAGATTCTTTACCACTAGCACCACCTGGGAAGTCCTTTATAATTCTAGCTAATTGGATTATTTTTCCTTTGTTCATTCATTTAGGGTCTGGCCTGATGCTCTGGCTTTTAATTTGTTAATTTATCTTATTTGCACAATATAGGATATAAACCAAAATGTTATTTGTTTCATTATGGTCATTATCCTATCATAATCTACTAAATGTAATTTAAAAATTGAAAATTCTTAAGAATATTATATTTGAAAAATAATATGCTGATAGGAAGTAAAAAGCAATAATTTGTATAGATGACAGATTGCTGGACAGATGGTCACAAGACCAGATTTATTTATCTGTTCTCTTTGTTTAATGCATGGTAGCAATTGCTCTAAACATATCAATGCTCTAATAAGACATACAAATATGAAATAAAAATGTTACCATGCATCATTAATCTTCCCTAACAATAAATAAGTTTCCTGTGGAACTTGTGGAAAACATACAGAAGATGTTTCAATAATAAGAGGAAAATGAGTTATAAAAAGTTTCTATTTTGCTACCCATGATTAACTAAATATAGAATGTGATTGAGCTTTGCTAATTCAGTTTCTTGTGATCTTACTAAAGATTTCTGCTCTGGAATTGATGTTTATGAGAGAAAGATATTTTCTAAGATTATTATTATAGGTTTTCAGGTTTCCACTTTTTTATTTCAATATTTGTCATTCTTAGTAGCAAGGCTGATTATGCATTACTTGAGTTGAAACTGTTTCTACTGAGATAGTGAATGTTGCCACTACGTTCAACTATATTTTCTCATGCCCTGAAGCATGCATTTCCATTTCTCCATATTCTCATATTGTCAAGCTTTTACCTCTAGTTGTTACTAGGAAATAAAGCTAATAAAATAAACATGTGAATCCACTTTCTTTACTTCTGTATGTGTTTCTTATTGCAAATTGTCAAAGTGTTATTTTGTTATTTTACTGGTTTCTTATAATTAATGGCTGTCTTTGAAGACCCCTAAAAAGATTATTTTGCTGTCGAGCTTTACATAAATAATGCTTTTTGTGTGTAAATACTTACTAAGACTTTGATATTTTTTGTAAACAGTATTGGTCTGGTCAGTACATTTGGTTATGTATTGTCTTAGTGACCTTCTGAGTGATGGGTTCTGCTTAACTTTTATAAGATAACTAAATTTTGTTATCGTTCAGTCTCTAAATAGTAGCCAACTCTTTTCTTTTTCTTTTTTTTTTTTTTGCGTAGCCCACCAGACTCCTCTGTTCATGGAATTTCCCAGGCAATATAACTAAATATTTGTCCTCAAATAATACCATCTCTGAAGGTCTTCTGGACACATTCTCCAACAACTATTTTGTTGTGACCTAATTAGGAAAGAGATGAAAATACAACTTTTTAAAATTAATGTATTCAATTACCCATTACTTCATGAAGTTCATTGTTTTTCATCTTTTTACTTGTGATCTCTTCAGAAGTCAGTGTGATACAGTAGAAATAACAACTCTTACTGGGAGTAGTGATGTGAAGGTAGCTATACTAAGATTTTTCTTAGTATTCAGGTTTAGAATCTTGAATGCTTGGGATAATGGATCAATAGATAAAGATAAGAAGAGATAGTAGAAAGAAAGAAGGAAAATGTAGCTAGAAAAGAACATTTATTGCTTATTAAATACAGGAAAGATTGTATGATTTGCCCAAGATCACAATTAATGGTTGGTATTCCTGGGAGTTAAACTAAAAACTTCAGTATTCAAGGATTTTTTCCTCTTTATGGTATTATAGTAATTTAAGCATAGGCTTCTAATCTATGATCTTGTCTATAGGTTTCTTCATTTACTCATTCCCTTTGCTCAGAATAATAGATGATCAGAACATGTTCACTGAATTAAATGAAAATATGTACTAACATTAAGAACAAATTAAAAAATCTAGCACCTAAGCTGTTTCTCTTAATGAACTATGGAGTATTGAGAAATGAAAGTGTGTCAAGTAACATCCCTAAAATTTCAGTTTTGGTAGAATAATTTAATTATATCTCATTGTACAGTCCTGAGCCTCTAAGTACAGATATTACGATTATTAGGAAACCAGATTTTCTAGTAAAAATTATAGACCAGTATTTACTAGTGTTCATGTTATGACTGAGACAGTAATGCATTAAGTTTAATCAACATCTGTTGTTTTAATCATAGTGTAAAATGTGACAACCATTTTATTGTAAGACAATGTCTTCTGAATCAATGGTAATTGTGAATTTATACCACTTTTTAAAAGGAACTATTTAAATATTTTATTGTATTTGAATCAATTAACCAAGAGTCAACTCCAGCTCATGATGGAGAAATAATAACCATCAGTTGGCTAGAGTGATATCATTTTTGAAAATCAAAACAATGCTTAAATTGTGCTTATATATTAACATTAGGGGAAATTGAGTAAGGAATAAATGGAAACACTATGATGTTTTGCATCTTTTCTGTGAATCTTAAATTACTCCCAAAAGGTTAGTAAAGAAAAAGTAGTGCCTAAAATAAAATACTATGATCTTAAATAAACTTTATACTGCATTTTTATTCATGAGTACTTATAGATCTGTAGAGCACAACAGTATACCAGTGGTTATAGATATATGCACACTTTGTTTTTTTTTAGTTTCCTAGTAACATGTATCAGAAGCTGAAAAAGAAAACTAATTAATATAAAATGAATCAAGAATCTCATAACTGATCCCTCTAACTTGATTTTTCTAATTTAGTAAACCATAAACATGACATCTAAAAGAATCTTTTTAAAGTACAAAATTACTAGATTATTCCTAATTTTTTTCCTACTTACCTCTTCAATCATTATCTCCCTATGTTACTGTTGTGGTTTAGTTGCTAAGTCGTGTCCAACTCTTTTGTGACCCCATGGACTGCAGCCCACCCGCCTCCTCTGTCCATGGGATTTCCCAGACAAGAATACTAGACTGAGCTCCATTTCCTTCTCCATTTCCCCATACTGTTCTCTTAAACATTCTTCTCTTTGGTAACGAATAATTTCCCTTCTCCCAAATTCCCAATGCTCCCTTGTGTCTCTACAATGCTTGTTTATAATTCCTAACTCTCCATCTGTGATGGTGTGATGCTTTCTCCCCGCTGTCATCATCTAGCCTGTTTATTGCCTCAAATTCACCTTCATTATTCTGTAACTGGTTCCTGTAAGCCATTTAGGCTTGAGTTTCCCCATCACATTTTCTAATCAATCCTAACCCCTTTTGAAATCATTCAAAGTAATTAGATGCTCTCTTCAATTTCTTTCAAGCATGTATGATCACATTTTTAAAGTAGTGATTGTATATACTTGACTTTCCTACTAGACTAAGCTTTATGTAGAAGAGATCTGCATTATTATATCCCTAATGGGTAGCAAAGTCATCTGTTACATAGTGAGTCTTGTTCACATTTGATATATATGTGTGTATGTCTACATGTATTTTAATCATAAGGGAAACTTTGCTGAAGGAAGTAGGTGTTGTATTAGGTTTAGGTTCAGTGAGGATACAATTTGTATCCATTCTATCAAGGACATCTCTATCAGAAGTTCTGATAGATTGTCATTGAATATTTGAGAAATTAAGGAAAAGAAGATACAAAGAAATAAAATAAAGTGATATTGAGATATAAAAGAAAAGATAGATTATAAGTTTAGTAAAATACTACATTTTTGACATAAAAAAGTTTAATTTATGTATAAGAAAATTTTGATTAGTAAATATTAAGCGATTTCTTAAAGACATGAAAAATTAGTGGCAGAATGAAACAAGAATGTTGGTTTTTTACTTCTTTGATTTTTCTGATTCCTCATACAATGCTCATTTTCTGTATACCAGGTTGACACAGATGTAGTTTTATGGCTGATCTTAGGAATATTCTGAGAAGAAAAATTATATAAAAATGATTTGATCAGACAAATACAAAATACATTAAACTAGGACTTAAATTTTTCCAAGATTGCTGGCTTTGTATTATAAAAAGCTTTTCAGCATGACAAAACTTTACAGGAATGATAACACCCCAAGTTCCTTGTAAAGTGTGAGGGATATAATAGTTTAAATTCACATTAAAGTTGCTTAAGTCAGAGTTTTAGAGACTTTTACCTAAATAGACTTTATTTCTGATTCCAAGTAAGTTGAAAAGACCAAGATGCCTCAAAGTCTCTTACTCTTTGTAATTGTTGTTGTTGTTCAGTTGCTCAGTCATGTCCAACTCTTTGAGAGCCCATGGACTGCAGCAAGCCAGCCTTCCCTGTATTCACCAATTCCCAGATCTTGCTCAAACTCATGTCCATTGAGTTGGTGATGCCATCCAACCATCTCATCCTCTGTCATCCCCTTCTCCACTTGCCTTCAACCTTTCCCAGCATCAGGGTCTGTTCCAATGAGTCAGTTCTTCCGATCAGGTGGCCAAAGTATTGGAGTTTCAGCATCAGTCCTTCCAATGAATATTCAGGACTGATTTCCTTTAGGATTGACTGGTTTGATCTCCTTGCAGTTCAAGGGAGTCTCAAGAGTCTTCTCTAATACTACATTTTGAAAGCATCAATTATTTGACAGTCAGCCTTCCTTATGGTCCAACTCTCACCTGTACATGACTGCTAGAAAAACCATAGCTTTGACTATATGGACCTTTGTCACTAAAGTAATGTTTCTTCTTTTTAATAGGCTGCCTAGGTTTGTCATAGCTTTTCTTCCAAGGAACAAGCATCTTTTAATTTCATGGCTGCAGTCACTATCTGCAGTGATTTTGGAACCAAAGAAAACAAAGAGTCTCACTGTTTCCATTGTTTTCCCATCTGTTTGTCATGAAGTGATGGGACCGGATGTCATGATCTTAATTTTTTGAATGCTGAGTTTTAAGCCGGCTTTTTCACTTTCCTCTTTTACCTTCATCAAGATGTTCTTTAGTACCTAAACGCTTTCTTCCATGAGGGTGGTTTCATGTGCATATCAGAGGTTGTTGATATTTCTCCCTTTAATCTTGATTCCGCTTATGCTTTATCCATCCAGGCATTTCCCCTGATGTACTCTTCATGTAGGTTAAATAAGCAGGGTGACAGCATATAGCCTTGACGTACTCCTTTCCCAATTGGGAACCAGTCTGTTGTCCATTTCCAGTTCTAACTATTTTTTCCTGACCTGCATACAGGTTTCTTAGGAGGCAGGGGAGGTGGTCTGATATTCCTATCTCTTTAAGAATTTTCCTCAGTTAGTTGTGATCCACAGAGTCTTTAATGTAGTCAGTGAAGCAGAAGTAGATGTTCTTTTGGAATTCTCTTTGCTTTTTCTATGATCCCGTGGATATTGGCAATTTGATCTCTTATTCCTCTGACTTTGCTAAATCCAGTTTTTTAAAATCCAAAAGATCTCAGTTCATATAATGTTGAAGCCCAACTTGGAGGATTTTGAACATTACCTTACTAGCATGTGAAGTGAGTGCAGTTTTGCAGTTGTTTGAACATTCTTTGGCATTGTCTTTTTTGGGGGTTGGAATAAAAACTGATATTTTCCAGTCCTGTGGCCACTTCTGAGTTTTCCAAATGTGCTGGCATGTTGAGTGCAGCACTTTAACAGCATCATCTTTTCAGATTTGAAATAGCTTAGCTGGGATGCCATCATCTCCACTAGCTTTGTTCATAGTTATGCTTCCTAAGGCCCACTTGACTTCACACTCCAAGATGTCTAGCTCTAGGTGAGTGATCACACCATTGTGATTATCTGGGTCATTAAGATCTTTCTTTTACATAATATCTTGAAAGCTCTCGGCTTTCAAGATGGTGAAGTAGAAGGAAGTGTGCTCATCTTCTGCAAGAACTCCAAATTACAACTCGCTGAACAACCATCAGCAGGAGAACGTTGGATCTCACCAAAATAAGATATCCCGCATCCAAGGGCAAAGGAGAAGCCCCAGAAAGGCAATAGAAGGGGTAAAATTGCATTTAGAGTCAAACCCCATACCAGCCAGAGACACTCAGAGGGCTCAAACAAAATATTATGTGCACCAGGACCCAGAGACCCCATGAAGACTGAGCCAGAACTGCCTTTGAGTGTTTGAGTGTCTACTGTGGAGGAATAGGTCAGCAGTGGCCTGCCACAGGGGCAGAGTTACTGGGTGAAGCAGGCCTGGGTATAGCAAAAGCTCTCTTGGAAGAGGTTGCCATTAACGCCACCAAAGAGCTGCTGAGCAGATGAACTTACACAGGACTGGGGAAACAGAATATTTGAGGGCATAAACAAAACCTTATGTGTGCCAGGACCCAGGAGAAAGGAGCAGTGACCCCACAAGAGACTGACCCAGACTTACCTGTGAGTGTCCAGGAGTCTCTGGCAGAGGAATGGGTCAGCGAAGGCCTGCTGCAGGGTCCAGGGCACTGAGTGCAGCAGTGCATGCACAGGACCTTTGGAAGGAGATGGCCGTTATCTTCATTACCTCCACCATAGTTTGGTCTCTAGTCAAACAACAAGGAGGGAGCACAGTCACGCCCATCAAAAAAATTGGATTAAAGTTTTACTGAGCATGGCCCAGTAAACCCACCCATTAGAACAAGATCCAGTTTACCCACAAGTCAATCTCTCCATTCAGGAAGCTTCTGTAAACCTTGTATATTTATCTGTCAGAGGGCAAACAGAATAAAAACCACAATCACAGAAAACTAATCAGACTGATCACGTGGACCACAGCCTTGTCTAACTGAAAGAAACTATGAGCCATGCCTGGTAGGGCTACCCAAAACAAATGGGTCAGGGTGGAGAGCTCTGACAAAATGTGGTCCACTGGAGAAGGGAATGGCAAACCACATTGGTATTCTTGCCTTGAGAAACCCATTAACAGTATGAAAAGGCAGAAAGATAGGAAGGACACTGAAAGATGATCTCCCCAGATTAGTAGGTGCCCAATATGCTATTGGAGATCAGTGGAGAAATAACTCCAGAAAGAATGAAGAGACAGAGCCAAAGCAAAAACAATATCCAGTTGTGGACGTGACTGGTGATGGAAGTAAAGTCTGATGCTGTAAAGAACAGTATTGCATAGGAACCTGGAATATTAGGTCTATGAATCAGAGTAAATTAGAAGTGGTCAAACAGGAGATGGCAAGAATGAACATCACATTTTAGGAATCAGTGAACTAAAATGGACTGGAATGAGAGAATTTAACTCAGATGACATCTACTGCTGTTGGCAAGAATCCCTTAGAAGAAGTTGAATGGCCCTCATAGTCAACAAGAATCTGAAATGCAGTTCTTGGGTGCAATCGCAAAAACAACAGAACGATCTCTGTTCATTTCTAAGGCAAACCATTCAGTATCACAGTAATCAGAGTCTATGCCCCAATCAGTAATGCCAAAGAAGTTGAAGCAGAACAGTTTATGAAGACCTACAAGACCTTGTGAAACTAACACCCAAAAACATGTCCTTTTCATTATAGGGGACTGGAATGCAAAATAGGAAGTAGATGGACACCTGGAGTAACAGATAAGTTTGATCTTGGAGTTCAAAATGAAGCAGGGCAAAGGCTAACTGAGTTTTTCCAAATGCACTGGTCATAGCAAACACCCTCTTCCAACAACACAAGAGATGACTCTATTAATGGACATCACCAGATGGTCAATACTGAAAAAGATTGATTATATTCTTTGCAGCCAAAGATGGAGAAGCTCTATACAGTCAGCAAAACAAGACTGGGAGCTGACTGTGGCTCAGATCATGAACTCCTTATTGCTAAATTCAGACTTAAATTGAAGAAAGTAGGGAAAATCATGAGCTCATTCAGGTATGATCTAAATCAAATCTCTTATGATTATACAGTGAAAGTGAGAAATAGATTCAAGGGATTAGATCTGATAGACAAGAGTGCCTGAAGAATATGGGCGGAGTTTCAAGACATTGCACAGGAGACAGGGATCAAGACCATCTGCAAGAAAAAGAAATGCAAAAAGGCAAAATGGTTGTATTAGGAGGTCTTGAAAACAGCTGAGAAAAGAAGAGAAGTGAAAGGCAAAGGAGAAAAGGAAAGATATTCCCATTTGAATGCAGAGTTCCAGAAAAATAGCAAGAAGAGATAAGAAAGCTGTCCTCAGTGATCGATGAAAAGAAATAGAGGAAAACAATGAAATGGGAAAGGCTAGAGATCTCTTCAAAGAATTAGAGATACCAAGGGAACATTTCATGCAAAGATGGACACAATAAAGGGCAGAAATGGTATGGACTGAACAGAATCAGAAGATATTAAGAAGAGGTGGCAAGAATACACAGAAGAACTATACAAAAAAGATCTTCATGACCCAGATAATCACGATGGTGTGATCACTCACCTGGAACCAGACATCCTGGAATGTGAAGTCAAGTGGGCCTTAGGCAGCATCACTAAGAAGAAAGCTAGTGGAGGTGATGGAATTCCAGTTGAGCTATTTCAAATCCTAAAACATGATGTTGTGAAAGTGCTACACTCAATATGTCAGCAAATTTGGAAAACTCAGCAGTGGCCACAGGACGGGGAAAGGTCAGTTTTTATTCCAATCCCTAAGAAAGGCAATGCCAAACAATGCTCAAACTACTGCACAATTGCACTCATCTCACACGCTAGTAAAGTAATGCTCAAAATTCTCCAAGTCAGGCTTCAACAGTACATGAACTGTGAACTTCCAGATGTTCAAGTTGAATTTAGAAAAGGCAGAGGAAACAGAAATCAAATTGCCAACATTCATTGGATCATCAAAAAAGCAAGAGAGTTCCAGAAATGCATCTACTTCTGCTTTATTGACTATGCCAAAGCCTTTGCCTGTGTGGATCACAACAAACGGTGGAAAATTCTGAAAGAGATGGGAATACCAGACCACCTGCCCTGCCTCTTGAGAAATCTGTATGCAGGTCAAGAAGCAACAGTTACAACCAGACATGGAACAACAAACTGGCATCAAATTGGTTAAGGAGTACGTCAAGGCTGTATGTTGTCACCCTGCTTATTTAATTTGTACACACAGTACATTATGTGAAATGCCAGGCTGGATGAAGCACAAGCTGGAATCAAGATTGCTGGAAGAAATATCAATAACGTCAGATATGCAGATGACAAACCCTTATGGCAGAAAGTGAAGAAGAATTAAAGAGCCTCTTGATAAATGTGAAAGAGGAGAGTGAAAAAAATGGCTTAAAGCTCAACATTCAGAAAACTAATATCATGGTATCACTTCTAAGCCCCATCACTTCATGGCAAATACATGGGGGAACAATGGAAACAGTGAAAGACTTTATTTTCTTGGGATCCAAAATCACTGCAGATGGTAACTGCAGCCATGAAATTAAAAGATGCTTGTTCCTTGGAAGAAAAGCTATCACCAATGTATCAACATATTAAAAAGCAGAGACATTGCTTTGCCAAAAAAAGTCTGTCTAGTCAAAGCTATGGTTTTTCCAGTAGTCATGTTTGGATGTGGGAGTTGGACTATAAAGAAAGCTGAGTGCTGAAGAATCAATGCTTTTGAACTGTGGTGTTGGAGAAGACTCTTGAGCGTCCTTTGGCCTGCAAGGAGATCAAACCAGTCAATCCTAAAGTAGCTTGGTCCTTTATATTCATTGTATGGACTGATGATGAAGCTGAAACTGCAATACTTTGGCCATCTAATGTGAAGAACTGACTCATTGGAAAAGACCTTTATGCTGGGAAAGATTGAAAGCGGGAGTTGAAGGGGATGAAAGAGGATGAGTTGGTTAGATGGCATCACTGACTCGATGGAAATCAGTTTGAGTAAGCTCTGGGAGTTAGTGATGCACATGGAAGCCTGGTGTGCTTCAGTCTATGGGTTCGCAGAATCGGACACTAGCGAGGAACTGAACTGAAGACCTTTTTTGTATAGTTTCTGTTTATTCTTACCACTTCTTCTTAATATCTTCAGTAATAATCTGTTTTAAACAACCTTAGTTCAGAGAAACAAAAAAACAAACAAAACTTCTGTCCAATCCATACAGTGGTTTACCCTGGCAAATGTTTGAAATATGCCAAATTTCCTTTCATATCTCTCTGAGTACATTTTCCTGTTCCTAGTAACTCTTTCATCAGAGTTACTCCTTACATCTCTCCACTGCTCTCATACTAAACATAATACAGCTTTACTTTGATAACCCTACTATAACTGTTCTACATTTTTCCAAAGTTTTTTCAAATCCAAAATAACTTTCTTTTTTTTTAAATTGAAATATAGTTGACTTTCAATATTGTTTAGTCTCAGGAGTATGACAAAATGATTCAGTTTTTTATATATGTGTATATATATTACATATTATATCTAAATATTTTTAAAACTGTATATTATTTCCATTATAGGTTGTTATGAGATATTGAATATTGTTCCTTGTATTATACAGTATATATTTGTTGAATATCTAGTTGTGCGTTTGTGTTAATCCCATATTCTTTCTCATCACTTCCATCCACCTTTCTCCTTTGGGAACCTAATGTTTGTTTTCTATGTCTGTGAGTCTGTTTCTGTTTGGTAAATAGATTCATTTGCATTTTTTAATATAATTTTTTCCTTCTCTAACTTGCTTCAGTTAGTCATATTCTCTAGGTTCATCCATGATGCAACAAATGACAATATTTCGTTATTTTTTATGGATGAGTAGTATTCCAGTGATCTGTTGATAGACATTTAAATTGCTTAATTATCTTGGCTACTTTAAATAAGTGCTGCCAAACATTGAGTGCATGTATCTTTTTGAATTACAGGTTTCATTTATTCTGGATATGTGCCTAGGGGTGGGATTTCTGGATCTTATGGAATTTGTATTTTCAGTTTTTTAAGGTATCTCCATACTGTTTTATATAGTAGTTCCACCAATTTATCTTCTCACCAACAGTGTAAGAGTGTTCCATTTTCTCAGCACTCTGTATAACATTTATTATTTTTAGACATTTTGATGATAGTCATACTGCCTGGTATGAGGCAATACCTCATTATGTCTTTGATTTGCATTTCTTTAATTGTTAGAGATATTGAGCATCTTTCCAAGAGCCTGTTGACTATCTATATGTCTTCTTTGGAGAAATATTTATTTAGGTGTTCTGCCCATTTTTTGATTAGGTTGTTTGTTTGATATTGATTTATAAAGAGCTGTTCATATACTTTGGAAATTAATTTGTCAGTTTCATTGTTTCCAAATATTTTACCCTATTCCACTGGTTGCCTTTTTGCTCATAGTTTCCTTTGTTATTCTGAAGCTTTTAATTAGTTTCCATTTGTTTATTTTTGCTTTTATTTCTTTTACCTTGAGAGACTGCTCTAAGAATGTATTGCTATGATTTATGTCAAAGAATGTTTTGCCAATGTTCTCTTCTAGGAGTTTTATGGTATCATGTCTTATATTTAGGCTTTTAAGCTATTTTGAGTTTATTTTTGTTTGTGGTATGAGGGAATGTTAAAATTTCATTGTCCTACTTGAGGATATCTGGCTTTCCTAACACCAGTTCCTGAAGATAAATCTTTTCTCCTTTGTATATGCTGCTTTCTTTTTCAAAGATAACTAGCCATAGGGTTATGGGTTTATTTCTGGGCTCTGTATTCTGTTCTATCAATCTATAGGTCTAATTTTGTGCCAATAGCATGCTGTTTTGATTATAGTAACTTTGTAGAAGTATCTGAAGTCTGGGAGGGTTATGCCTCCTGCTCTGTTCTTTTTCCTCAGGATTATTATAGCAGTTTTGGGTATTCTCTTGTTCCATATAAATTTTAGCATTATTTTATTTTTGTGAAAAATTTCATAGATAATCTTATAGACATTGGGTTAAAACTATAGATTACTCTGGGAAGTATGGCCATTTTAATAATATTAATTCTTCCAAGAGTATCTTTCCATTTCTTGAATTGCCCTCAGTTTTTTGTTTTTTTTTTTCTTTTCTTTTTTTAAACATTGTTTACAGTTCTTTGACTTCCTTGGTTACGTTTATTCCTAGGTATTTTATTTTTAATTTTTTGATGTAATTTTAAACATAATTTTTTAAAGTTTCTTTTCTGATATTTCATTCTTAGTGTAAAGATATACAAATTTTTATATATTATGTATCCTGCTACCTTGCTAAATTCATTTCTTATCTGATAGTTTCTTTGTGGCATCTTTAGGGTTTTCTATATAACATATCATGCCATCTGTATATGTTATTTTTCTTCATCCTTTCCAATTTGGATACATTTCATTTCTCCTTATTGTCTGATTGCTGTGACTAGTATTCCAGTACTATTTTGAATACAAGTGGTGAGTGTGGGTATCCTTGTCTTGTTCTCGAATTTAGTGGGAAGGTTTTCAACTTTTCATCATTGAGTATTATGTTGGCTATGACTTTGTCATAAATGGCTTTTATTATGTTGAGATATAGTCCCTCTATACGTACTTTGATGAGAGTTTTTCTCATGAATGGATGTTGAATTTTATCAAATGAATTTTTTATGTCTATTAATATGATCACATGGTTTTTCTCTTATCTTTGGTTAATGTGGTGTTTCACACTTATTGATTTGCATATATTGAACCATCTTTGTGACTCTTGAATGATCCTTTTTATGTACTGCTGGATTTGGTTTCCTAACATTTTGTTTAGGATTTTGGCATCTATATTCATCAAAGATACTGGCTTGTAATCTAACTTTTTTTTTTTTTCTGGCTTTGGGTGATGATGGCTTCATAAAATGGTTTTGAAAATGCTTAGAGTTAGAGAAGAGTTAAGATAAATGTAAGTTCTGTGTGTATTTGGTAGAAATTCCTAGTGAAGCCACTTCTTGGGACTTTTGCTTACAATGTTTTTTTTTTTAACAGATTCTGTTTAACTTCTAGCAATCAATCTGTTCATATTATCTATTTCTTCTTGACTCAATTCTTGGCAAGCTATATGTTTCTAGAAATTTGTCCATTTCTTGTATGTTGTCCAATTTGTTGGCATATACCAGCTCATATTTCCTTATGATTTTTTTGTATTTCTACATCATTATTGTTATCTCTATTCTTTGTTAATTTGTGTCCTCTCTCTTTCTTTGTTAGTGAATCTGTGTAGACATTTTTTGATGTAGTTTATCCTTTTTAAAATATCAGCTTTTGGTTTTATTGATCTTTTCTATTGTTTTTGTCTCTATTTCATTTATTTCTTCTCTGACATTTATTATTTCCTTGTTTTGCTGACTTTGAGTTTTCATTTTTCTACTTTTCCTAATTCTTTTAGGTGGTAGGTTAGGTTGTTTATTTTAGTTTTGTTTTATTTCTGTTTTTCCCTTTAAAGGCCTGTATTGCTCTGAATTTCACACATAGAACTGCTTTTGCTGAATCCCATAGATTTTTAAGGTTGGGTTTTCATTGTCATTTGTCTTAAGTTATTTTCCAATTTCTTATTATTTTTGATCACCTGATAGTTTAGTAACATGTTGTTTTGTCTCCATATGATCATTTTTTTCAGATTTTTCTTTTTAGTTAATTTCTATTTTCAGATTGTCATGGTCAGAAAAGATGCTTGATATAATTTCTGTTATCCTAAATTTGATGAGGCTTGTTTCATGTCCTAATATTCATATATATTAATGAGCATAATGTCCTCTATTTGCATTGATCCCTTTATCATTAAATAGTGCCCTTCTCTGTCTTTCTTTTTTTATTATTATTATTTTTTTTTACTTTACAATATTGTATTGGTTTTGTCATACATCAACATACATCCACCACGGGCGTACATGTGTTCCCCATCCTGAACCCCTCTCCCACCTCCCTCCCCATACCATCCCTCTGGGTCATCCCAGTGCACCAGCCCCAAGCTTCCTGTATCCTGCATCGAACCTGGACTGGCAATTCGTTTCTTATATGATATTATACATGTTTCAATGCCATTCTCCCAAATCATCCCCCCCCCCACACACAGAGTCCAAAAGACTGTTCTATACATCTGTGTCTCTTTTGCTGTCTCGCATACAGGGTTATTGTTACCATCTTTCTAAATTCCATATATATGCTTTAGTATACTGTATTGGTGTTTTTCTTTCTGGCTAACTTCACTCTGTATATTAGGCTCCTGTTTCATCCACCTCATTAGAACTGATTCAAATGTATTCTTTTTAATGGCTGAGTAATACTCCCTTGTGTATATGTACCACAGCTTTCTTATCCATTCATCTGCTGATGGACATCTAGGTTGCTTCCATGTCCTGGCTATTATAAACAGTGCTGTGATGAACACTGGGGTACACGTGTCTCTTTCAATTCTGGTTTCCTTGGTGTGTATGCCCAGTAGTGGGGTTTCTGGGTCATATAGCAGTTCTATTTCCAGTTTTTTGAGGAATCTCCACACTGTTCTCCATAGTGGCTGTACTAGTTTGCATTCCCACCAACAGTGCAAGAGGGTTCCCTTTTCTCCACACCTTCTCCAGCATTTATTGCTTGTAGACTTTTGGATCGCAGCCATTCTGACTGGCTTCCTCATTGGTACCTCATAGTGGTTTTGATTTGCATTTCTCTGATAATGAGTGATGTTGAGCATCTTTTCATGTGTTTGTTAGCCATCTGTATGTCTTCTTTGGAGAAATATCTATTTAGTTCTTTGGCCAGGTTTTTGATTGGGTCATTTATTTTTCTGGAATTGAGCTGCAGGAATTGCTTCTATATTTTTGAGATTAGTTGTTTGTCAGTTGCTTCTCTGTCATTTTTTAGGGATTCCGCTTTAAAGTCTATTTTTTCTGATATGAATATTCATACCCTTTTCCTTTTTATTTGCATGAAATATCTTTTCTCATCTCTTCCTTTGCAATCTGTGCCATTCACCCTAAAATAAGTCTCCTATAGTCACCATAGTGTAGGTTCTTTTTCTTCTTCTTCTTTTTTTAATCAGTCTGCCACTCTAAGTCTTTTGATTGAACCATTTAGTCCATTGATAATTATAAGTATATATTTATTTCCATTTTAAACTTTGTTTTTCAGCTGATTTTGTAGTTGTTTCTTTTTTTTTCTTCTGTGGTTTAATGGTTTTCTTCTGCATTATGCTTAGGTTCCTTTTGTGTGTGTGTGAATCTGTTGCATGTTTTTGATTTATGGTTAACCTGGTTTTCAAGTATGTTAACCCATAACTATATCCACTTCCTTTAGACTGAAAATTATAAGACACATTCTAGAAGTTCTGTTTTCTTTCCTCCCTTCCCTTCTATTTTGTGATTTTGATGTCTCATTTTTAGATCTTTATCCTTGTGCTGTTAATTGTAGTCATAATCACATTTATAAACATTTTTATTGTTTTTAGGCTATGTACTGATTTATATGTGATCTTCAATTTTTATTATATATTTGTCTTTCTTACTTTTTTTAAAAACAGATTCTTGCTTCTTTTCTATTTGAAGAATACATTCAAATATTCCTTTTAGGTCAAATGTAATATTGTTGTATATTTTTAGTTTTTGCTTGCCTGAGAAATTCTTAGTTTCTTCTATTTTAATTGATAATCTTTCTGAGTGGAATATTCTTGGTTGTAAGATTTTCCCTTTTAGAACTGAAAAGTATCTTGCCTTCCCCTTCTGTCATGCAAAGTTACTGTAGAGTTATCAGCTGATAGCCTTATGGAGATTCCTTGTAACTAAATCTTTGTTTTTATCTTGCTACCATTAGAATTATCTCTTTACCTTTAACTTTTCTCATTTTAAATTTGTCTTGGTGTTGCTCTATTTGGTTTCATTTTTGGGGGACCCTCTGTGCTTCCAATACCTGGATAGGAAACATTTCTATTTGTTTTTGAGAAGTTTTCAACCACAATTTCTTCAAATACATTTTCCATTCCCCTTTCTCTTTTTTTTCCTTCTGGAACCACTTTTGTGCTTAGGTTGGTACACTTTATATTATTCCATAGATCCCATACATTGCTTTTATATTTATCCATTTGTCTTTCTGTTTGCTCACCTGATTGGAGGATTTCCATTATTCTGTATTCCAGATTATTTGTTCTACACTATTTAGATAGCTATTCATAGTCTTTAGCTCAGTTTTTATCTTGGCAATTTATTTTTCTAATTTTTATTTGTTCTTTTTCATAGTTTCTACTTTTTCATTACATTGCATTTTCATTGATAATCTTTCAGTATTTTTGTTACCTCCTTCTTGAATAGAGTAGACTAGTAGATTACAGAGAACGGAGAAGGCAATGGCAACCCACTCCACTGTTCTTGCCTGGAGAATGCCAGTGATGGGGCAGCCTAGTGGGCTGCCATCTATGGGGTCGCACAGAGTCAGACATGACTGAAGCGACTTAGCAGCAGTAGCAGTAGATTACAGAGGTCTATTGTTTGTTCTTTCAAAGGATTTGTCTTCCTTTTAATTGGAAGTACTTCTTCTCCCTTTTCATTTTAGATTTGTCTTTCTCCATGAATTTCTGAGAAATGGTTATCTACTATCATCTTGAAGGGCTGTTTTTAAATTGGGAGAATCCCTATGTAGGCTGTGGGGCTTCCCAGTTGGCACTAGTGGTAAAGAACCCGCCTGCTAATCTAGGAGACAAAAGAGACGTGGACTCATTCCCTAATATTCTTGCCTGGAGAATCCCATAGACAGGGGAGCCTGGTGGACTACAAGTCCATGGGGTCTCAAAGGGTCAGACATAACTGAAAATACTTAAGACTCTGTAGACTGTAAGTCCAATATTTTTAGTGTGAACACTTTTTTTCATATTTATGCCTGTCACTTCTTTCCTCAGAGTGTGTTGGCCATTATCCCCTTATAGGATATTAAGGGAGGAATAGGATGCTATGTAGCCCTTTGTAAGTATTAGTTATGTATGTTCAGTACTGGGGAGAAAATCCCTAAGTCTTGACATTCTTATGAGAGGGTCTGGACCACTGGGAATATCCTGTAGTTTGATTGTCTTATAACAAAGTTTGTAGACACATTCAGTAGCAAATCTCACATGGATGACTTCTAAGACAAACTTCTTGCCCTTAATTGACCTCTGAAACTAATATTGTTAAAACAACAACAAAAGCACTCTGAATCATCTAAACCATTACTACAAAATAAGATATTAAACTCCAACTATGCCTAATTCTTTGGGAAGATACAGAGTAATTTTTATATTTGTAGCAATGTTTTGAGTTACAAATTTTAGACTATTAATATTTGATTATTGCATTTTCTGGTACCCTTTTGCTTTTTGCATTTTTGGTACCCTTATTTACTAAATAAGAGAATAATTTTCTGCTTAGAAAATAGGATATTTTAAAATCACAAAATAGTTATTTGCTGTTTTCAGTATATATGTCAAAATCTACTTGCATTGTCTTCTACATTTATTTTCCTTCACCCCCATATCCCATCTTTCCTGCTTTTTTTTTTTTTTAATCTTATGGGCACATGTTTGGCATTTATACTTGGACAATGGAAAAGCTGGTGCACAGACATGGCAGTAAGTATGGAAATTTTATTTAAATGTTAATGCCTTTACAAATCACACTGATTATGAAGAGATGTATATGATTATTCTAGGTTTAACCCACTCTGATATGGGTGTAATAGACTACATTTAACTTGATTGGTGTTCAGTACCTGGATTGATTTGATAGGCCCGTTCTGTTGCTGAAGTGCTACGTCATTATCTCAAGAAGTGGTTTAGACATGTTATTTTAAGTATTTATTTCTGTTCAACTTTTGAGAGATTAAGGTTTTAGGGTAACAATTTGAAATTTTTCATCTCATGACTAGTTTTTAATACTCCATTCTTGATTTGTCACACTGCCAAAATTATTGCTGATTCTGATTGCAACCAAAAGTACATATAGACTTGATGAAAATACTAGTAGCTGAATGATTACTCTTCATCAGAAACAAACTGTAGTATGTTACTCTGGGATACTGAGACTTTTCTTAGTCTATATCAAAAGCAAATTTAATGTCATAGTAGTTTCTTGAACTGAGCTAATTTTATGAAAACCTAAAATTACATTAAATTAAATCCTTTTACATGGATATCTGAAAGCAATTATGCTTATATGTGAACAGGGGATTGGTGTTTTTATATCTCAGTAGCCTTTATGGTATTTTTCTTGTAATTTCCTGTTATTTTATTCAGAGAATGGTAAGAGGTTGCCATGTAGTTAATTTTATACATACCTATAAGTCCCAATGGATAAAATAAGCATCACTCTTTAACCTGCTGGATGAAGTATCTACTCTATTTTTTAAATAATTGAGATTACATTGTATTAAATGTTGACGTCTATTGACCTTTTTAGTCATTTCAGTTACCACTTATATTCTTACTGCATTATCAAAATACAAATAAAATGGGGGAAAATATATTTTAAAAAATGGAAAAAAAAAAAAATATATATAGGCTTCCCAGGTTGCTCAGTGGGTAAAAAACAGCCTGCAATGCAGGAGACAAGAGTTTTATCCCTTGGTTGGGAAGATCCCCTGGAGGAGGTTATGGCCATCTACTCCAGTATTCTTGCCTGGAGAATCCCCATGGACAGAGGAGCCTGGCGGGCTATAGTCCATAGGATCACAAAGAGTTGGACATGACTGAAACTACTGAGCATGCATATATGCTCAGCATATATGCATATGCTTAGAAATATAGTATATACAATAATATTAATAAGTGCTAATTATGACCAACCTAGATAGCATATTGAAAAGCAGAGACATTACTTTGACAACAAAGGTCCATCTACTCAAGGCTATGGTTTTTCTAGTAGTCATGTATGGATGTGAGAGTTGGACTGTGAAGAAGGCTGAGTGCCGAAGAATTGATGCTTTTGAACTGTGGTGTTGGAGAAGACTCTTGAGAGTCCCTTGGACTGTAAGGAGATCCAACCAGTCCATTCTGAAGGAGATCAGCCCTGGGTTCTTTGGAAGGACTGATGCGAAAGCTGAAACTCCAGTACTTTGGCCACCTGATGCAAGGAGTTGACTCATTGGAAAAGACTATGATGCTGGGAGGGATTGGGTGCAGGAGGATAAGGGGATGACAGAGGATGAGATAGCTGGATAGCATCACCGACTCGATGGACGTGAGTTTGAGTGAACTCCGGGAGATGGTGACAGACAGGGAGGCCTGGCATGCTGCATACATGAGGTCACAAAGAGTTGGACACGACTGAGCGACTGGACTGAACTGAACTGAAGAAGAAAAATGAGGAAAAGGGAAAAAGGACCATCACGTTAGATTTTAAGTTTAGGTGGATTGCTACAGCATTCCTTGATAAGAATGTAATATTTGAAGAGCCAGCCATGTGATTAGGGAAAGAACACCCCAGACAGAGGAAACATCAATGGCAAGGGCTCTGAGAGGAGAGCATGGCTAACTTATTTAACCAAAGCTAAAGTACTAATTGTGGCTAGAGCTATATGAATGGGAGAGCAAAGGTAAAATGAGTTATGAATGATAACAGAACCCAGACAACATAAGGACCTGTAGACCTACATTAGGACTTGGCTGTTACTGAGTGAAATAGGAATTGAAGATTTTTAAGCCAAGAATGATATCATATTATATGGAAGTTACTAAGTGTCTACCACTTCCAGCCAAGAGGAAGTGGCAAGATGTAACAAAACTGACAATGTATATGAAACAATAGTTTTCAAGATGCTGAATGTTATGTAACAGAGTACAGTATTCCTTCATTGTCATGAAACATATGTAAATCTTGTGATTACCCCAGCTCTCATGCTGGGAGGATTCCCTCAGGTAGACTCCAGCTGTCTCCTTGAGTCTGAGAGAGCTCTGGGAGTCTCAAGTTAAAACACTAGAGTTTCCCCAACTCTACAGTGGAGATACTAATACTACCAAACTCATAGTGAAAATTGTGAGTTAATATATTTATCTCATATATAAATGCTACATTTTCCTTATGTTTGCATTGGACTGACATCTTCAAATTGAAAATCTAGATCATTCTAATTACTAGATCATTTTGACCACTTGGACATTGTTTTATCTGGGTGTCAAAACTCAACTATAACCTTTGCTTGTTTGCATATCTATGGGCAAACTTTTTGCCCATGTAAGATATTTCTTTAGCACCTTTTCCTAAGTTCTTGTGTTTTATTTTCTGTTCAAAATGGCATCTAGACCAAAAATGAAACTAAGTCATGTCAGCTCGAAATTGTTATTACTGAGAGACCAGCACTTCTGAAATGGCACTGTTTTGAATCCCTTCCTTGATGAATACTAGAGAGCTAAGATAATTCCGACATTCATTACTATCTTTTCTTTGATGGGTCAGCAATAAAATTATGATAATAAAATAGCTGGATTCCCTCATTACAGAGATCACTTGAATTAGTGCAATTCTGCATAAAGCTTTTTAGAACATTTGAAAAGGTATGTATATAGTAATCTTGTATTTATATCAGGGTCACTGGATTTATTAAAGACATTTTTGCTTTTATAAGAATTTTATAGAAGTGTTAAAGTGATGTTTTACTATATTGACAATAGCGTTATTCTGGCTGTTTCAAGGGCCTCATTTCCTAAAGATTTATGTACCCTTTCCTCATTCTTATGTTGAAAAAAAGCAAGTAATTTGTATGCTGAGACTTTTAAATGTGTTGAACAATTTGAAAAAGAATTGATATAGTCAGCAAACAGGGCTTCCTGGTGCTTCTCATGTTGGGCTTGTAATAAAATTGGCTACCAAATTGCAAGTAATCAAAAGAAATAGAGTTGATTGTTCTTTCTGCTTTAACAGGCATTGCACTAAAGTATTCAAAAGTGGAAGGGAATTTTTCTCCTTGCCCAAATCTACACAGAAGTCACAGAAGAGAGTTATTCACAAAACTATAAGTGGGACAAGGATAATCAAAGGGGAAGATGGCCAGAGTTTGAAAAGCTTTCTATTGTAGATTTTTTTTTTTGCTATTAAAATTTGACTCTCCTCAGGAGAAAAACTGTTTTAGAGCAAATCTTTTAAATGGATTAATTTTAAGTTTAAAGCATGCCAATTTCAAGCGGAGACTGGTTCTAAACCAGTAGTTAAAGCCTATATGAGAATTGCTACCTTGTATCACTGTCCATTCTTGTTCTCTGCATAGTATTTCTTCAGAGAGCTATTGTTTATTATTAAGACTTTTATGACTATTTGAAATTTTGTTTTCTAGAGCCATAGTCTGCTTCTTCTCAAACTTTAATACCTGTGAAATATCTGGAGATCTTGTTAAAATGCAGATTCTATTTCTATGGGGTCCTGAAATTATGCATTTACAACAGATTGCCAGGTGATGCTGAGGTTGCTGCTTCCTGGACCGCACAGTGACTCACAAAGCGTTAGACGCCATTTGTCTAAGCTTCCTTGCTGTCTGATTCTCAGTTCCCCAGTCTCCTGGCTCAGGTTCATGATTCCTGCTATATAATTGAGTGGGTCTCTGCCTCTGATTGACTACACTTATGGCACATATGTCAACTTTTTGTTTTGACTGATGTGGCCCAATGTTTTCACTGGATCCAATTTATTAATAAATTTCTCATATTTGTGCTTAGTTGCTCAGTTGTGTCCAACTCTTTGCAACACCATGGTCTGTAGCCCATGGGTCCTCTGTCCATTAGTTTTTCCAGGCAAGAATACTGGAGTGGGTTGCCATTTCCTTCTCCAGGGGATCTTCCCCACCCAGGGACTGAACCTGGATCTCCTGCATTGTAGGCAGATTCTTTACCAGCTGAGCCACTAGGGAAACCCTTAATAAATTTCTCATCCTAGTTCTGTTCTGTGCTTATTCATAGGACAGCACCAAGAATGCAAAACAAATCAATAAGAAATACATAAACATATTAAAAACTTTATATAAGCAGTGTGGCATAGAAGAAAATTTTAGAAATTTAGGAATGAGACTGATTTATTCAGATTCTGACTTTGCCATGTGTTAGCTCTAGGAACTTCATACCTTGATATCTGTACATTATGTGGCTCATTGAGAAAATTAATACCTTAGTAGACATTCTGGTCAAAAAAATATGTGGCAATTATAGCAGTAATTCATCTCATCACCATTCTTATTTCTTAATGTTTATAAACAAATTATATAAGAAAACATTGTTTTCATTACCTTGGTTATTTAAAAGTTAAAAATATATATCTTAGTGTCAATTATCTTGTATCCACTAGAGAAAAGATTTTTTGTCTTAAAACCTAGATTAATGACTACATTTTCCACTTCCCTTTTTAGGGCTTATATGTTCCCTGCCCACAAGCCACAGGCTTTTAGATATAAAATATTTGTATTCATTTTTCCCATTAGCATCTTTTGAGGTAGATGGTGCCTATTTTCAGAACACTTAAGCACTCATCCTTGCAGAGCTAATATCTAAGGAAGAATATTCTCAGAATAAAAACTCTCATGCATGAAAAAAAGAAAAAAAATTAACTCAAATGGTTTTTCTTGGTAACTTTTTGACCTAGCATTCTTTGAATTTTGATAATGCCAGAATATTCTTTATACTTTTATCTTGAAAGTCTAAGGATAAAATGATGACAATCATAGGTCCAGATACATGTAGGTCCCATATAAGAGTTATATTAAAAAGATGAGATGAAAAAGACAAAGGAAAAAGTTACTATCTTTTGAATATAAAAATAAGAAATGTAGTATTCTTGTACTTTTTGGTATTAATATATCAAAAAACCTTTGATTAGTGATATGATTTTAATAATTTCAACATAAGTATATGCAGTTTGAAGCACCTGATACTGTCTTCTGTTTCTGTTCTTTTTAATTGTCTTAAAGCTGATAATCCAGTGTTTTGTTCACAGATTTCTTAATTATTTTTGCTGCCTAAAATTGAATTACAACATTCAGAAAACTAAGATCATGGCATATGGTCCCAACACTTCATGGCAAATAGATGCGGAAACAGTGGAAACAGTGACATGCTTTATTTTTCTGGGCTTCAAAATCACTGCCGATGGTGACTGCAGCCATGAAATTAAAAGACGCTTACTCCTTGGAAGAAAAGTTATGACCAATCTAGATAGTATATTGAAAAGCAGAGACATTACTTTGTCAACAAAGGTCCATCTGATCAGGGCTATGGTTTTTCCTGTAGTCATGTTTGGATGTGAAAGTTGGAATATAAAGAAAGCTGAGTGCTGAAGGATTGATGCTTTTGCACTGTGGTCCAATGGAGAGCACTCTTGAGAGTCCCTTGAACAACAAGGGGATCCAACCAGTCCATCATAAAGGAAATCAGTCCTGAATATTCATTGGAAGGACATGCTAAGCTGAAACTCTAACCTGATGCGAAGAACTGACTCATTTGAAAAGACCCTAATGCTGGGAAAGATTGAAGGTGGGAGAAGGGGATGACAGAGGATGAGATGTTTAGATGGCATCACCAACTCAATGGACATGAGTTTGAGTAAACTCCAGGGGTTGATGATGGACAGGGAGGCTTGGTGTGCTGCAGTCCATGGGGTCACAGAGTCAGACACGACTGAGTGAATGAGTTGACCTGAACTGAAAAACTGAATTAATGCAACCTTTCTAGTTCATAACACTAAAAACAGAATGAAGACCACTGAAATTGGCAGCTATTAATTTTTAAAAATTTTAAATTTATTTATTCTTATATTGAAGTATAATTGGTTTATAGAATTTTGTTATTTTCTGTCAAACCTCAACATGAATAAGCCATAGGTAACAAATATCCCTTCCCATTTGAACCTCCCTCCCATTTCCCTCCCCATCCCATCCTTCTAGGTAGATACAGAACCCCTGTTTGAGTTTCCTGAGCCATACAGCAAATTCCCATTGGTTATCTATTAATAATTCAATAAATAACAACGTTCATATTGCTTTGTGTAGAGCATTATATTTTCTATATTTTATTTTATCTGAGTGCAGTGTTTCAAGGGGTGGATTTTGGAGTTAGAGGTTAAATATTAACCTACAATTTATCAATTCTGTGGTTTTGAACAAGTTATTAAAACTATTTAAGTCTCAATTTATCTTCATAAAATTTAAATAACACCTAGCCAACAGAATCTTTATCAAGGTAAAATGAAATAGTGTCAGGAAAACCTTTACCATGGTTTTTGAAATATAAAAAGGCATCAATATGTTACAACTATAATTATTACTGTAATAATATTTGATCTTTACAAATCAGTTAAAGTGGAAGGTATATGTCAGTAATGGTTTCTCTTAAATCTGTAAAAGGGACAACTTAGGGTAAGAAAATATCCCAAATATATAAAAGATCCATGATTATAAACTAAGTCTTATGGTTAGAATAAGTTTTAATTATCTTTTGACTATGTAGCATCACAAATACTTTTTTTTAAAGCCAGATTTTTTTGTGTATTTTAGCCACAATTGTGTGTGGTTCATGTTTTACCTCATTCAGTCCTCAAACAGCCATTTGAAATAGATGTAATATTCATCCCTCTTTACAAATTAAGAAACTGAAGTAATAATAGATATGTAATCTGTTATTGTCATACATCTAGCAAATGAAAAAGCCAGTTTTGAACCCAAAATATAGGACAAGAAAAGCCTGATATTGTCTAAGACTTAATGTCTAGACCATCATGAACTCTGATAATTTACCTTACAAGTTCAGTATATATTCAAGTAATGTGTTTTTTTTTTTTTAATTCTATACTATCATATTAATAGAAACAACCCCAGGCAGTGGTGAGATGACACGCATAAAGGAGCAAGATTCTTGCCCTTGGGTAGCTTTCAGTCTAATTGGGGAGGAAGATTTTATAAATATAACACCTAGAGTAAATCTCCTGAGACATGTATGTGCAGAGACCAGAGCAAGCATGTTTACTCTTAGTCTAAGGTTCAGGGAAAATATTCTGGAAAGGATGCTGCTGTGAGCCTTAAAAGATGAGGCTGTACTAATCAAGTAAAAAAAGAAAGAGTAGCACATTCCTAGTGAAAGAAAATCAAGGAAATACCATTCATAGAATGTATCAGGTAGTCATGATTCTTCGTATTTGCTTGATGTTCTTCATTCATTCTTATAGCTGTCCAGTTTTCTTACTACCACTTATTGAAGAAACTGTCTTTTCCCCATTGTATGTTCTTGCCTCCTTCATTGTAGATAAATTGACCAGAGTATGTAGATTTATTTCTGTGCTCTTTATTTCTTTTACTGATCTATAGCTCTGTTTTTTGAGCCAGTAACATACTTTTTTCATTACTATAGCTTTGCAGTATAGTCTGAACTCAGGGAGCATGATTCCTCCAGCTTTGTTCATTTCTCTGTGGTTTTCTTGTCTATTCAGGATCTTTTGTGGTTCCATAAATATTTTAGGGTGATTTTTTTTCTCATTCAATAAAAGCGTTATGGGTATTTTTAATAGGGATTGCATTTAATCTGTGTATTGCTTTTGGTAGCAAGGACATTTTAACAATATTAATTCTTCTGATCCATGAACAAGGGATTCCTTTCCATTTAATTGCATTGTCTTCAGTTTCCTTCATTAATGTATTATAGTTTTCAGAGTATACTTTTGATTAAATGTTATTATTTTTGTATTTATTATTTTACTATTTTTTTTCAAAGAATATTTTTATTTTTTTTTATTTTTTAACTTTACAATATTGTATTGGTTTTGCCATATATCAACATGAATCTGCCACAGGTATACACATGTTCCCCATCCTGAAACCTCCTCCCTCCTCCTTCCCCATACCATCCCTCTGGGTCGTCCCAGTGCACCAGCCCCAAGCATCCAGTATCGTGCATCAAACCTGGGCTGGCGATTCGTTTCATATATGATATTATACATGTTTCAATGCCATTCTCCCAAATCATCCCACCCTCTCCCTCTCCCACAGAGTCCAAAAGACTGTTCTATACATCAGTGTCTCTTTTGCTGTCTCATATACAGGGTTATTGTTACCATCTTTCTAAATTCCATATATATGCGTTAGTATACTGTATTGGTGTTTTTCTTTCTGGCTTACTTCACTCTGTATAAAAATGATGCAATTGTAAATGGGACTTTTTAAAAATTTTCTGATAGTTAATTATCTGCATATATAAATAAACATATTTCTGTATAAATATTGCATTCTACAATCACTAAATTTGTTTATTTTATGGTCAAGTTTTTAGAATTTTCTACATATAGTATCAAGTCATCTTCAAATAGTGACAGTTTAAATTCTTGCCTTCTAAATTGTATGCATCTTCTTTTTCTTACTTGATTTCTGTGTCTAGAACTTGAAATAGTATGTTAAACAGAAATGATGAGAGTGGGCATCTTAATCGTGCTCCTGATGTTAGAGGAAAGCCTTTCAGCTTTTTGCTATTGAGTGTGATGTTAGCTGTGAGTTTGTCATAAATGACCTTTATTACATTAAGATATATTCCCTCTTTACCAACTTCTTTGAGAGTTTTTATTTTGAAAGGATATTGAATTTTGTCAAATGCTTTTTATGAATCTATTGAGATTGATAGATTATGGTGAATGATGTAGGACTCATGATCTCCAAAGGAGTAGACTTAGCTTCAGGACCAGGTACTAGGCTTGGTCAATAAAGAGTTTTTGTGTAGAAGAGATTTATTAAAGTGAAAAGGGGCAGAGAAAGCTTCTCACATAGACATCAGAAGGGGGACAGAGAATGCCTCTCTAACTAGTTTTAGCAAGGGAGCTATATACATTATTACAGTATGAAGTGAAGTGAAGTAAAGTCGCTCAGTCGTGTCTGACTCTTTGCGACCCCATGGACTGTAGCCTGCCAGGCTCCTCTGTCCATGGGATTCTCCAGGCAAGAATACTGGAGTGGGTTACCATCTCCTTCTCCAGGGGATCTTCCCAACCCAGGGATCGAACCTGGGTCTCCCACATTGCAGGCAGAAGCTTTAACCTCTGAGCCACCAGGGAAGCTTATTACAGTATATACAGCTATATACCTTATTACAGTAAAGGGTCTTACAGACCCACTCCCACAATCTAAGATAACAGGATTAGAACTAACAATAGAAAGATCTTACCAGTCCCACTCCCACAACATACATCTTAAAATATCAAGATTATTCAGAGGTTCTTGTTAAGGAGAAATATGTCCTTGAGCAAGATACATTGTTAAATTGACTAAGACAAATCAATGTAGAAAAAAAGTTTGTCCTTTTTTCCTCCTTAAGAGCCTGAGACCCCTTCTACCTCAAGAGCCTCAGACTCCTAGTCAACCTACCTAAGGATGAGCTCTCTCAAGATGATCATGTGATTTTTATCCTTTGTTTTATTAATGTGTTGTATTATGTGGGTTGATTTGTGGATATTGAACTATACTTGCATTCCTAGAAAAAAGCCAACCTGAACTGTGACAGGCAATCCTTTTTATGTATCATTGAATTTGACTTGCCAAAAATCTGTTGTGATTTTTTTCATCTAGGTTCATCAGGGATATTAGCCTATAATTTTCTTTTTTTGTGGTTCTTTTTTCTGGTTTTGGTACGATGATAATGCTGGCCTCACACCAGTCAGAATGGCTATCATCATAAAAAACAAGAAATAACAAGTGTTGGGATGAGGATGTGGAGAAAAGAGAAGTCTTGTGCACTGTTGGTGGGAATGTAAATTGGTATAGCCACTTTGAAAAACTATATGGAGGTTCCTCAAATAATTATAACTACCATATGATCTAGCAAGTCTACTCCTAATATAAGAAAAACAATAAGTTGAAAAGATATATGCAGTGCAGTGTCATTAGCTAAAATATGGAAGCAGCCTATTTGCCCATTAACAGATAAAAAACCCACCACAGATGCTACAGTCAGAAAAATTATTGGTTTTGACCCATTTGTTTTCAGTAGAAAGGAGGTAGTCTGAACAGGAAGAATACATAACGATATGAACACTCTGCTAATAATTTACAGACGCAGACATTAGCTGAAAATTTGCCAAGAAATGAACTTTTCTAAAATACTTTATAAAAACATAAAGGACCTGATGTAGAAAAACAAATCTGTACTTTTTGTTTCTCCTTCATAACAAAATTCATAACAAAACTGGCCTTTCAATAAGCATTGTGAATCATTGCCAGAGGAAAAAAAGTAGAATTCTAGGTATGATGCCTTTTTCAGATTTTATAGAGTATATTTCATGATAAGCTAGGTTATGATAGGCTCATTTCACAGAGGGAAAATTCAGATTCAGAAAAGTAAATTAACTTAACAAACTGTCAAAGTTTGTCTTAGGAAATTGCTATACATAGTTGAATCTGTAAAGTGAGTTTTGTCCTCAAGGGGCCTACAGTGTAGTTGAGAAGATTGACCAAAAAATACAATCAGCTATTATGGAATATTTTCGTAGATGCCAAGATAGGCAAATGAGCAGAATGCTAAATGAGACAGATATTTATATATTTATTTTTAATTGGAGGATAATCGCTTAAAAAAAAGAAGAAAGAAAGAAATGAGACAGGTAAATCTAAGTATTTAGCATAAATAAAAAGCATTCAGCAGAGTAGGGTGACCTCTGTCATGGTTTTGGAAATATAAATAAGTTTGCTAGATGAAGAAGAGGTGAAATCAGTTGTAGCCTGAAGATATGTAATGGCTCCAGAGACCTATGAGTAGGAGACTTTAGGTAGAACAAAGGAAATTAGATTACAGCAAACAGTCTCAGTTAGGAGACCATTCTAAGCATTAACAATTTGATCAGATTTTTTTACATTTCTGGGTAATAAAGACAATATTTCTCTCCAGAGGAGAGAATGGCTAAATTCCCCCTTGCAGCCTCTATATAAGAAGAGAAGTTTCTAGAGTCAGAGTTCCTTGGTTGTAAAGTAGACACAGGATGGCTGCAACACACATCCTCCACATGACCCCAATAGGATTTGAAGGGATTTCCTTAAAATTTATTTGCACTCATTGTCTGATGGGCTTCCCAGGTGGCACTAGTAAAGAATCTACCTGCCAATGCAGGAGACACAGGAGATGCTGGTTCAATTCCTAGGTTGGAAATACCTCCTGGAGGAGGGAATGGCAACCTATTCCAGGATCCTTACCTGTAAAATCCCATGGACAGAGGTGCCTGGTGCACTATAGTCGATGGGGTCGCAGAGAGTCAAACTCGACTGAGCACACATTGTCTCCTTAGCAGCCTAATCTGTGAAAATGTGATGAGCCAATCTAGCAGTTTAGTTAAGTTCAGTAACTCAGTCGTGTCCGAATCTTTGCGACCCCATAAACCAAAGCACGCCAAGCCTCACTGTCCATCACCAACTCCCGGAGTTTACGCAAACTCATGTCCATTGAGTCGGTGATGCCATCCAACCATCTCATCCTCTGTGGTCCCCTTCTCCTCTTGCCCTCAATCTTTCCCAACATCAGGGTCTTTTCAAATGAGTTAGCTCTTCTCATCAGGTGGCCAAAATATTGGAGTTTCAGCTTCAACATCAGTCCTTCCAATGAACACCCAGGATTGATCTCCTTTAGGATGGACTGGTTGGATCTACTTGCAGTCCAAGGGACTCTCTAGAGTCTTCTCCAACACCACAGTTCAAAATCATCAGTTCTTCGGTGCACAGTTTTCTTTATGGTCCAACTCTCACATTCATACATGACCACTGGAAAAACCATAGCCTTGACTAGACGAACCTTTGTTGACAAAGTAATGTCTCTGCTTTTCAATATGCTGTCTAGGTTGGTCATAGCTTTCCTTCCAAGGAGTAAGTGTCTTTTAATTTCATGGCTGCAATCACCATCTGTAGTGATTTTGGAGCCCCCCAAAATAAAGTCAGCCACTGTTTTCACTGTATCCCCATCTATTTCCCATGAAGTGATGAGACTGGATTTCATGATCTTAGTTTTCTGAATGTTGAGCTTTAAGCCAACATTTTCACTCTCTTTCACTTTCATCAAGAGGCTCTTTATTGCTTCTTCACTTTCTGCCATAAGGGTGTTGTCATCTGCATATCTGAGTTTGTTGATATTTCTCCCAGCAATCTTGATTTCAGCTTGTGTTTCTTCCAGCCCAGCATTTCTCATAATGTACTCTGCATATAAGTTTAAATAATCAGGGTGACAACATACAGCCTTGACATACTCCTTTTCCTATTTGGAACCAGTCTGTTGTTCCATGTCCAGTTCTAACTGTTGCTTCCTGACCTGCATACAGATTTCTCAAGAGATCAATGGAGAAATAACTCCAGAAAGAATGAAGGGATAGAGCCAAAGCAAAAACAACACCCAGTTGTGGATGTGACTGGTAATAGAAGCAAGGTCCGATGCTGTAAAGAGAAATATTGCATAGGAACCTGGAATGTTAGGTCCATGAATCAAGGCAAATTGGAAGTGGTCAAACAGGAGATGGCAAGAGTGAATGTCGACATTCTAGGAATCAGCAAACTAAGATGGACTGGAATGGGTGAATTTAACTCAGATGACCAATTTATCTACTACTGTGGGCAGGAATCCCTTAGAAGAAATGGAGTAGCCCTCAGAGTCAACAAAAGAGTCCAAAATGCAGTACTGGGATGCAATCTCAAAAATGACAGGATGATCTCTGTTCATTTCCAAGGCAAACCATTCAATATTATGATAATCCAAGTCTATGCCCTGACCAATAACACTGAAGATGCTGAAGTTGAATAGTTCTATGAATACTTACAAGGTCTTTTAGAACTAGCCCACAAAAAGATGTCCTTTTCATTATAGGGGATTGGAATGCAAAAGTAGGAAGTCAAGAAATACCTGGAGTAACAGGCAAATTTGGCCTTGGAATATGGAATGAAGCAGGGCAAAGGCTAATAGTGTTTTGTTAAGAGAACGCACTGGTCATAGCAAACACCCTCTTCCACAACACAAGAGAAGATTCTACGCATGGACATCACCAGATGGTCAACACTGAAATCAGATTGATTATATTCTTTGCACCCAAAGATGGAGAAGCTGTATACAGTCAGCAAAAACAAGACTGGGAGCTGATTGTGGCTCAGATCATGAACTCCTTATTGCCAAATTCAGACTGAAATTGAGGAAAGTGGGAAAAAAAACCATAGACCATTCAGGTATGACCTAAATCAAATCCCTTATGATTATACAGTGGAAGTGAGAAACAGATTTAAGGGACTAGATCTGATAGACAGTGTGCATGATGAACTATGGATGGAGGTTCAAGACATTGTATAGGAGACAGGGATCAATATCATCCCCAAGAAAAAGAAATGCAAAAGAGCAAAATGGCTGTCTGAGGAGACCTTTCAAATAGCTGTGAAACGAAGAGAAGCCAAAAGCAAAGGAAAAAAGGAAAGATATACCCATTTGAATGCAGAGTTCCAAAGAATAGCAAGGAGAGATAAGAAAGCCTTCCTCAGTGATCAATGCAAAGAAATAGAGGAAAACAATATATTGGAAAGACTAGAGATCTCTTCAAGAAAATCTGAGATACCAAGGGAACATTTCATGCAAAGATGGGCTCAATAAAGGACAGAAATGGTATGGACCTAACAGAAGCAGAAGATATTAAGAAGAGGTGGCAGGGATACACAGAAAAACTGCACAAAAAAGATCTTCACGACCAAGATAATCATGATAGTGTGAACACTCACCTTGAGCCAGACATCCTGGAATGTGAAGTCAAGTGGGCCTTAGGAAGTATCACTATGAACAAAACTAATGGAGGCGATGGAATTCCAGTTGAGCTATTTCAAATCCTGAAAGATGATGCTGTGAAAGGGCTGCACTCAATATGCCAGCAAATTTGGAAAACTTGGCAGTGGCCACAGGACTGGAAAAGATCAGTTTTCATTCCAATCCCAAAGAAAAGCAATGCCAAAGAAGGCTCAAACTACTGCACAATTGCACTCATTTCACATGCTAGTGAAGTAATACTCAAAATTCTCCAAGCCAGGCTTCTGCAATACATGAACCATGAACTTCCAGATGTTCAAGCTGGTTTTAGAAAAGGCAGAGGAACCAGAGATCAGATTGCCAATATTCGCTGGATCATCAAAAAAACAAGAGTTCCAGAAAAATATCTACTTTTGCTTTATTGACTATGCCAAAGCCTTTGACTGTGTGGATCACAATAAACTGTGGAAAATTCTTCAAGAGGTGGGAAAGCCAGACAACCTGACCTGCCTCTTGAGAAACGAGCAGTTACCATCTACTAAATTTCTAAAGCTCCTGCTTAGAAGCTGCTTAATCATTTGACAGTGGGAAAGGGTCAGGCAGGAGATAAAATTAGGAAGACTAGATGAAAAGCACTATATATGTTAAACCAAACACCAGCATGCCTTTAAAACAAAAGCCAAATTAACTTGTGCATCTACCCACAAATACATAGTAGGTGGAGTGTTGAATTTAGATATAGAGTCTCATTCAGTTAAAAAGAGTTTTAGCCATAAAAAAATAAAAGTAGAATTTTGTATTATTTTTTATGCTTAAGTAATATGTACAGCTACTTGGGTTTGCCTGGAAAAGGGCTAATAGTCTCAGATCCTTGTTAAGTAAACTTGCATTTTACAATAACATAGTGGAATCAAGTTGAGCAGAAACTCTGCAAGGTTTTAAAAATACACTTTGTAGAGTTATGAAAAGAACAATCTATTGCCAGGGTTTACTATGTACTAATAAACCAGTTTCACAGTTTTGAAATTTTACCTCTTATTGTGCCATTTTGATAGTTTATATTGAATTCCTTGAATTGCTTTAAATTATATTCAAGAAAGAGTATAAATTTTTCATATAACACACATGTAAAATATATAGACAACCTCATTTTGGTGAATAAGAGCTATAATATAAGATTATGAGTGTCAGACTTTTGTTCTACAGTGACTCCTTTTTATGACAAACTGAAAGGTGCATAAACTCTATGACCAATTCATATTTTTAAAGAATGTAATTGAGACACTGCTTTGTTGACATGTTTGATATTCTCACATAATTTTAAAGGTATATTTGTTATTATGCTGTTTGTGCAGTTTTGGTGTAATCATTATTTAATCTTCAAATGTTATATGAATTTTCCAATAAAAATAATGCAAAATCTTAAAATTAGAAGTTTATGATTATTCATTTTGGTTATTATCCAGAATATAGGCCATTTTCACTTAGCTTCTAGAGTAGGAAATAGCAACCCACTCCAGTATACTTGCCTGGAAAAATCCCATCAACAGTGGAGCCTGATGGGCTCTGTTGCATGAGATCACAAAGAGTTGGACACAACTGAGTATGCATGCATATATACTTAGCTTAGATTTTTTATCTTCAATGGCCAATGGAAAAATATTCAATACAGTGAAGGTGATGCATTCCCTGTATCAGGGAATAAATGCATTGAATGTTTGGTAGATATACATAAATTCAGAGAGAACCTCCAAGTTTTTCCATATAACATGTAAGTATATTAATTGACTCAGTAGACTCTTCCTTTCTAATGAAACACATTATAACCTAACAAACAAGAACTCTAAGAATTACCGTTTATTTGGATATTTAATTTTTCTAAATCCAGATTTATAGTAAGTCTTTTATATGGAGTTTGCAATTTCAGTATTCTCATCCTGAATCTCAAAATGAATATAAATAAAAATGTTACAATTATCACAAAACTAAAAGTAATAGAGTTTATATTCTTATGGTACAGTTTATAAGAGCTGAAGATTTCAGAGATTATTAACATGACCATTTTCTATTGTTGATAAGGAAGTTGGAACTCACAAAATGTAGTCATTTGAAAAAGATCATCAGTTCATTGATAACTGAGGTGATAACAGAATCTAGTAACAGAATCAAAGGTCAACTCACTGCTGCTTTTTCCAGGAGCACACTCTCGATCACCTCCAACTTCCTCAGGTTCTTCCAATCAGACTACCCCTGTTAAAATTTCTTCTTGAATGGGAGGGATTTGCCTGAGCCCAGTGTTCATGATACAATGACCATAGACAAAAGACTGGTGACATCTTTCCCTTCTAATCACTCTTTGCATGCTGTAAGTCCATGAGGAGAGTAACTCACAGAACAGTAACCAAATTAAAAATGAAGACACTGTTATTGTTAGCTTTGTCAGAGAGGGATATCAGGATGTAGGACTCCCATACAAATCAGACATATTTTGTTGTAGTTGCTGTTTCTGATTCTTTTGCAACCCCATGGACTGTAGCCCACCAGGCTCCTCTGTCCATTGGATTTCCCAGGCAACAATACTGGAGTGGGTTGCTGTTTCCTTATCCAGGGGATCTTCCAAACCCTGTATCTCCTGCATTCACAGGTGGATTCTTGACAATTCACCCATCAGGAAAGCCCAGAAGTCCAATTAGAGAACATAAATTCTTAGTCCCAGGTGGTACCAGCTGTTGCCCATGAAACAAAATGTGCGGTGTATTAATATCAGTTCATTTCAGTTGCTCAGTCATGTCCAACTCTGCAACCCCATGAACTGCAGCAACACCAGGCTTCCCTGTCCATCACCAACTCCCAGAGCTTGCTCAAACTCATATCCATTGAGTTGATGATGATATCCAACCATCTCATCCTCTGTCATCCCCTTTTCCTCCTGACTTTAATCTTTCCCAGCATCAGTGTCTATTCTAATAAGTCAGCTCTTCACATCAGGTGGGCAAAGTATTTGAGCTTCAGCTTTATCATCAGTCCTTCCAATAAATATTCAAGATTGATTTCCCTTTGAATTGACTGGTTTGATCTCCTTGCAGTCCAAGGGACTCTCAAGAGTCTTTGCCAACACCACAGTTCAAAAGCATCAATTCTTCAGCATTCAGTCTTCTTTATGGTCCAGCTCTCACATCCATACATGACTATTGGAAAAAGTATACCCTTAACTATACAGACCTTTGTTGGCAAAGTAATGTCTCTGCTTTTTAATATGCTCTCTAGGTTTGTCATAGTTTTTCTTCCAAGGAGCAAGCATCTTTTAATTTCATGGCTGCAGTCACCATCTGCAGGGATTTTGAAGCCCAAGGAAATAAAAGTCTGTCACTGTTTCCATTGTTTCCCCATCTATTTGCCATGAAATGAATTGGACCAGATGCCATGATCTTAGCTTTTTGAATGTTGAGTTTTAAGTCAGCTTTTTCACTCTCCTCTTACACTTTCATTAAGAGGAACCTAAAAACATATACTTCTGTGAGCCTATGGATGAATGGGGCATTGTCGGAGGAAGAGCATGAAGAGACCACAAAGTAGTTAATAGTTCTTGTGTATTTTACTAGATGATAATCATAGATCTATGTGTTTTATAAATATTTAGACATTTAATAATAACAATAATAATAACTAAGATCATGGTATCTGGTCCCATTTAGTAATGACATTTAGTAATAAGAGAAACTCATTAAAATGTTATTATTTTGTATTTAAAAATGATAAAAATTGAAGTAGAGATTAAGTATTCTGTCAAAGGTCACACAGCTTAGAAACTTCAGAGATTTTAATTTTCATCGACCGTGACCACTTGTAAACATGGTCCAATCAATGTCTTGAACTCTAATCAGTTTTTTCCTATGTCCTCCTTTTAGAGAAGTCAACAAAAGGGTATTTAAAAGTAGCCTGGTGGAGCAAGAGTAATATAGTATAGCAGAAAGAAAACTTACTTTATGAGGAATATATGGGTTTGAATCTAGTCTTGTGACCTTGGGAAATACATTGAGATTTGCTAACCCTCAGTTTGCTTATGTATACAAAGGGCTCTTTTAAGAAGTATGTTCTAATTTTCATCTGTTTATTCCTCCATGTTTCACAGTTTTCCTGATTTCCACCAATTCACCACCATAACCATTACCACCAGCACTGCTTCACTGAAACTGTTCTTGGAATTTCCTGACTATATTTTGCAGTTCCATTCATTTTACTTTGTTCTAACTCATGTATAAAACTAATTGCTGACAAACTCTGGGTGGTCTTCAGGCATTTCAATTTAAGAGGCCCCAAACCAAACTATTCATCTCTTTGTTCTCTAATACTGCTCTCTCTCCTTTTTAGTCTGTTTGAATAACATTATGCTTATTCAATTGTTATTGTTGTTGAGTCTCTAAGTCATGTCCAACTCTTTGCAACCCCATGAACTGCAGAACACCAGGTTTCCCTGCCCCTCAGTATCTCCTTGAGTTTGCTCAAACTTATGTCCATTGAGCCAGTGATGCCATCCAAACATCTCATCCTCTGTTGCCCCTTTCTCTTCTTGCCCTCATTCTTTCCCAGCATCAGGGTCTTTTGCAATGAGTCATCTCTTCACTGAGAGTCATTCTGTATTGTTTCCTTTCATAGCCACACGCACTCATCTCTCATCCTTAGTTCCTTTCTTCCTGCTCCTTTTCTTCCACCATTATTTTTCTAGGTTAAATACAGGTACCTTTTTCCCTATAATTCCTAACTCCACTGATCCAGTCCTGACCTGTCTACCGGAACGATGCTTATACATGAAAGCAATATGTTACTGGAGGGCCTAAAACCCTTCAATGATTAAGCAGAGGTTTCTAGATTCTTGAATTTCTACATTAGTACATATCAAGCTTTCTCAGCCTTGGTACTGTTCACATTTTAGGCCAGATAATTCAGTGTTAGGATGGGGGGTGGGGTGGCAGCTGTCTTGCACATTGTAGATTATCTAGCAGAACCTCTGGCCTTCATCCATTAGATGTCAGTTGCAAAAATATCTTCTGACTTTGTCAAATGTTTCCTAGGGCAGAATCTCCACTGGTTGAGAAGCCCTCATCTGGCTACTGCATTTCTACTTCCCTGCAAAAATATGTACCATATCCTATACTTTACCTCAATGCCAACTTTTCATTCCAGTCATCTGAACCCCTTTTACTTTTCTAAGCATGACCTGCTTTTCCATGACTCTGCACATAATGATCTTTTAGCTTGCCATGTCCTTTCCTTCATCTAATTAACTCCTACTTATCAACTTAAGAGCTCAGCTCAGGAAGTGCTCTGTCATTGGAAGCCTTTCCTCTCATTCATCTAATTGAATTCTGAAAATACCTTTATCAAAGTACTTAAACTGGGTTGTGTGTGCATGAATGCATGTGAGCTATGTTGATTCAGTCCTGTCCAACTCTTTGTGGCCCTATGGACTGTAGCTCACTAGGCTCCTCTGTCCATGGGAATTCTCCAGGCAAGAATTCTGAAGTGGGTTGCCATGCCCTCCTCCAGGGGATCTTCCTGACCTAGGAATGGAAACTATGTCTCCTGTGACTCCTGCTTTGCTGGTGGATTCACCACTGAGCCACTGGGGAAACCCTAAAGTGAATTATATATATTTAAAAACACGACATACCTCATTTGTCTTTTAGCATACCCTATATTCTTGACCGAAGCATCATGTGGTATTTTGTTTTGTATTCCCAATTCCTTGCCATAGATGGCAACCTCAATAGATGTCTGCCTTTGTGAATGAATGCATACCACATAAGAATAAAGGGAATCACTTATGTAAAACACCACATTCATATCTTGCACACAGTAGTGGTAAGGTCAATGTTTGTTGTTTTTTTATCCATTTTTATACTTCCTAATAGGATTATTAATACTAGGTTTTATAAAGCTTGCTTTTCAGAAATTTTAAGATTTGTCAGTCCCAAACTCCCAGTGTATTCTCTCCTCCTACCCTTTCCTGCTGGTAACTATAAGTTAGTTCTCTAAGTCTGTGAGTTTGTTTCTCTTTTGCAAATAAGTTCATTTGTATGATTTTGTTTAGATTCTGTGTGTAAATGATATCATATGATATCTTTCACAAATTTACCTCATTCAGTATGATAATCTCCATCTATGTTGCTGCAAATGATATAATTTCATTCTTTTTAACTGCTGAGTAATATTTATTATATGTATACGACATCTTCCTTATCTGTTCACCTGTTGATGGACGGTTAGGTTGCTTCCATGCCCTGGCTATTGTAAACAGCACTGCAGTGAACACTGGGATTCATGTATCCTTTTGAACCAGGTTTTTATCCAGATACATGCCTAGCAGTGGGATTACCAGATCACAGTTTAGTTTTGTTTTGTTTTTTTTTTCTTTTTCAGGAAACTTTGTACTAATCTCCACAGTGCTATACCAATTTACATTCCCACCAACAGTGTAGTAAGGTTCCCTTTACTCCACACCCTCCCTAACATTTGCTTGTACATTTTTAGTTATAGCCATTCTGACAAGTGTGGTGATATCTCACTGTAATTTTAATTTTCATTTCTCTAATACTTAGTGATGTTGAAGTTCTTATCATGTGCTTCTTGGTCATCTGTATGTCTTGTTTAGAGGAATGTGTATTTAAGTCTTCTGCCTATTTTTTGTTTGGGTTGTTTGTTTTCTGATATTGAATCACGTGTTGTGTGTGTTAGTCAATTAGTCGTATCCAACTCTTAGCGACCCCATGGACTGTAGCCTGCCAGTCTCCTCTGTCCATGGGATTCTCCAGGCAAGAATACTGGAGCGGATTGCCATAACCTTCTCCAGAGGATCTTTCTAACCCAGGGATCCAACCCTGGTCTCCTGAATTGCAGGCAGACTCTTTACCATGTGAGCTACAGGGAAGTCCCATTTGAACCACATGAGTTGTTTGTAAATTTTGGTGATTAATCCCTTATTGGTTGAATCATTTGCAAATATTTTTCTCCCATTCTGTGGGCTGTCTTTTCATTTTGCCTATGGTTTCCTCTGCTGTGCAAAAGCTTTTGAGTTTAATTAGGCGTCTGTTCACTCTCACTGTTTTCCAACTTATCTTTTACATTCTCCCCTATATAGCCCTCTGAACTCTCCATTTATATACATTCTTTGATCCTTAGAGGCCAACTCAATCCCAAATTTTTTACGAAGGCTTCTCCTTGTGGTTTAGCTCATGTCATTTTTTCCCCCTTATCATAAGAAAACTATGCCTGTTTGACTTTTAATCACAAAATTTTAGTTATCTGAATTTAGTTCATCTCCCTTTTTACTTAGAGGGAAAATATGGTAAGGACCTATTAAAGACAATCACCTTGAAAATACAGGTAAGAAAAAAAAAAAAATAAAACCTACACAAGCAAGTGTAGAACAGTCCATAGTAAAACCTATGGACTGTTCACAATGACCTTTTTTCAAGAGGTAAATGTTGCCTAATTGCTCTATTTGGAAAATCATGGAAATGTATCATGCACTGTAAGAGATTTTCAACAAAAATGATTCAAATACTGTTTAACCCTTGAAGAGGCATTTAATCAAATGAAATAATTTGGCAGCCTGTTTTCTAAAATGCAAGAAAAAAAAATGCCTCTGAATGTGGGTATATTTTCCAGGATGGAATCTACATAAGGCCAATGTTTATTAGGTCTCATATAGAATGTGAAAATTATCTCATCAGATTGTGGTATTAGTCCTGAAACTGTGGCAGTGTCATTGCCTCTATTGCCTTATTTGCAAAAGAAAGGGACCTTGAATATTCTGTTTGAATTTAATTACATTATTGGTGTTTCTTCTTTTTAAAAATACACATTTTCTATGGAAATGTAAGGTTGCAAATATTCTATTTATAAGAAGAGTTCTTTATAAATCAGGTTTCTATTCCCTTTGTTGAATGAAGGTCTTTGTCTTTACAATAGATTACAAACCAGGGAGGAGGAAAACAACAACTTGGAAAAAAGAGTTTGCTTTGAAATTGTACAGGTATATGAAATATTTAAATAAAAGGAAACTTACTATTTTTTATTTGCCATGGTTTTTGGATTACCAATAAGCACTTAATAATTTCCTTCTGTATAAAGAAACCAGTACCTGTGCTCTTGATTCTTTACATCATTTTTCTTTATTATTAAGACTTTTAAATATAAGAAGAGTGTCTTAGAATCAGGCTTCATGCCTTTGTCTTGAGTTAGTAATTTAATAGCGTTTATTAGGAAGATTGGACAATATCAGATGCATGGAGCTTCTGTGAAGATTAACTGGGAAACACAAATAATATCTAAAAAGAAACTCAATTCCCTCCCTCATGCTCTTAATCTGAAGTAAATATAGTTTCATCTTCAGATACTTTAAGAAAACATTTTAGACATGGAGATATCCAGGGAATAGAAAGGACATAGCTGATTAGTTATCTGGGGAGTCAGAATCAAAAATAACATGAGAGAAGCAAAAAGTATTTATCATAAATACAACAAAACTATGACGAAAACCCGTAAGTGTTTGCTTTCATTGAGTACACTTTGGGAAGGGTTCTTTCTCTCTCTCTTTTTTTCTTTGTATTCAATCAAGGCAGGGTGTTTATATGTTTGTTTTATATTTGGAGTGACTTGCTATTTTGGGTTATTCTCTGCAGGTAGATGGGGCGCGAAGTGACTTTTGTTTATTCCTTTGCATTGCCATGGTGTCCAATTTCCCATTTTTTTTGGCCTCTGGGTTTGTAGAAACATTGGGAAAATTTTAGGTTATGCTCTACTGGACCAGAAAATTAGTGATGAGTGAAAACTCCAAGAGGTCTAGAGGTTCAGTCAAGTTGGGGTTAACATCTAGAAGTCTAGGTGTTTATTGGGACTTGCAAAAACCTCTTGAGTCTATATAAGTGACCTGTGAATTTTGTGATAAAAGGTATTTTGACAAGGTTTTCAGAATATCTTAGATCCAGAGAGCCTGAGGATCTCTGAGAAGAGCAATTACGACTTAGGTTGGGATACAGGAGTTTAGGAAAAATAAAAATGAAAGAGTTACATAAAAGTGAAAGCATTATTCTTACATCACAAGAGTTTGAGCTTAAGTTTTAAGACGATGTTTGTAGATTTGTATTTTCCTTTAAAATAATTTGCTATTCCCCCTGAAAAAAGTTTATTGGCTATTACAAAGTTTTATTTTATATTGACTTTTAGACTTTGTGAAATATACTGAGAGATTTTTATTAGAGTTCCTATTACTATTTTTATTTTTTCTTTGAAGGCTTTAAATTGAAGACTTAGAACTAGATAACTAGTGTGCTAATTTTAAGGTGGTGCAAAAGATAGGTGAGAACACTTCAGAGTTTTTGTCTGTATCAAGGATTCATGTGTTATTCTCACCTATCACCTATGAGTTTGCCTATCTCAGGAAGAAACAGTTAATCAAGGTAGTGGTGGCAGTAATAGTAGCAACTGTTATAATAATAATAATAAGAGCTGTGATAATTATTCTTGGTATTATTTTAAGAGTACCACATACTGCTAAGCATTTTAAGTGTATTAATTTTCTTTACAACCTCCTCAGGAAGATATCATCATTGTCTTTGTTTTACAAGGAATGAACAGACATACAGACATTATTTTTTCAAGCTATAATAAATAATTGATAAAGTTGGAATTTTAATGTTGAACCCTGAACCTCAATATTTTCGTTCTACCAGATATACTATTTTGCTTGATCATTAACTTGGACAGGGAGGTACCCTAGCTTTTGAAAATCTATAATTAAATTCAAGGTGCCTTCATAACTGTATTTGTGGCTCTAAGAATAATGGCATAAGAAGGGAAAGATGTGGTCTGGAGGAGAAAATGCAAATTTACTTGCATCTTTGGCAGACATACTTGGTTTCTCAGATTTCAACCCCTTCCCCTCATCCCCTCTGCTGCTGCTAAGTCATGCCAGTTGTGTCTGACTCTGTGCGACCCCATAGACAGCAGCCCACCAGGGTCCTCTGTCCCTGGGATTCTCCAGGCAAGAATACTGGAGTGGGTTGCCATTTCCTTCTCCATCATTGCCTCTCCAAGATAATATTGAGGATATTGGAAAATATACCAAATTTCAACTCAGTCTTATACCAAAGAGGGATACTCTTCATTGTGCAAGGGATGGTTGAGGTTGGTTTAAGGACAATGTTTTTTAGCTGCCTCTCCCCAGATCTCAAAAGGACAGTGGGTATTGTCCTTCTTGCTTTCAAGGTTTCCCCTCAATATTTCACATACATGACCAGGACAAACCTGGGGCTCAGGTTTGGATTCTCTTTCTCTCTTTTCATCTCCTCCATATATCCCTCTGTCAGATAGATAAAGATTTTCTTTTGCTTCTCTTTATTAAATGCATGTTCTATTATAGGAAAGCACACCTCTGGATGAATATTATCTGTACTATTCCTAATTAGAAAAGTACCGTCCTAGAGAAATCTTTTCTTTTGCTCATTCATAAATCTCATTCTCTTGCTTGAAAAGAAACATGTCTGTCCTCTCTTCCCCAGGATTCATAACTTAGGGCTCTGCCTCAAAAATAAAAGCTTCTAAGGAATGGGATCACCGACTCAATGGACATGGGTTTGGGTAGACTCTGGGAGTTGGTGATGGACAGGGAGGCCTGACATGCTGCTGTTCGTGGGGTGGCAAAGAGTTGGACATGACTGAGTGACTGAACTGAACTGAAGGAATGGGACTTAATGGTATAAAAAATGTACTGATTTGATATTTTTTAGTATTAATATTAACTTAAAAATTTCCATGCATCATTAATACATGCCACTTTTTAAGAGGGAATCCCTGCAGAGGGGTTGTTTTCTCCTGCAGGTCCCCCAAATGGTAGTTTGAGAGAAGTTGAGGCCATTTCCTTTTCAAGACTAGAAATCAGAAGAATATGCATCTAGGACTTGTTGTATGGCTTGAACAAGTTGCTTTATTTTGCTCTATTTAAATTTTTTCTAATAAAAATATACTAAAATAGATGTTTATCCTAGCTAATGGAGGTGAGATTCCTTTATCAACTACAGATTTTAAAATAAGTTTTTAGAATTCATTTTCATATTTTCTGAGACATAAAAGATCAATAGAAAAGAGGTTACTGTTTATTCATCTATATCCTCAGTTATAAAAGGATTGGGGAATTTGGTTTTTATTTTTATGTTCTTGGAATTTTTTTTTTTTTTTTACAATCCTTATAACATTTCAAAACCATCAGTGAAAATTCCAGGTGTGAACTGTAAGGAAAATGTATATAAAATACCTGCCAAGATAACCTTACAACTTGGAAAGGATTTCTTATCATAGGTATTTTGATAAAATAATGGTTACTTAGTGTTTTATTAATCCAGAGTGACTTCCAGATAGGTGAGAACCTTTTTTCTTGAGCATATGTATTGCACCTTACATTGCTATGGTTATGAATGCTTTTCAGATCCTAGTGCTAATCTATCGTATGGTATATTTTCCCCACATACATTGTAAATGAAGTTTATAAATAAATACAACTAATAAAGATTTGTTTAATAAATTAATAAAGTTTCAGCTATGAACAAAGTATAAGAAAGAGGGAATTCTGAAATCACTTTCTTATGTTTTATAAACCTTCAGAAAACAAAGTTCTTTAGGCAGATTGTTTTTGAATGCAATTCTCACTCTGAATCCTCACACAGTATACAAAGCCATATGTTATTCTTTGCATACATGAAACAAAACTCTCATGTGATATTCCATTGAATCATTGGATAATAAACAATGAAGGAGAAGGCATGGTGTAGATGTGTATATTTTCTTTAATTTTACTTGAAACAACAATGTCAAGAAGATGAGGAAGCACATCATAACTTTCTCAGCTGAGAGAAAAAACACTGGATAGTATGTTACTCAGCTACTTCTATCCTCATAAAACATATTAGCAAACAGCCAACTTGCAACTGCATAGGCAAATGATGCTCCACTGAAAAGAATGTACTGGCTCCAAGAAACAGGAAAGTCCAGATGCAATAGGAGCATCACCCCACAGTAGATAGAATCTTTGATTTTAAATCATTTTTATCTTGTTCATATATCTTGCAAGATTGAGAATGGGGAATCTGAAGCTTTAAACCTAACCATCCCTCAAATATGTCATTATCTGCACAAATTTGTAATCATACACTCTGATGTTATTTTATTTTTCTACAAAAAGAAAAGTGATTCCAAGATAAAAATCTAATTTTAAGTCTGATCACAATGAAGTCAAAAGACTTTTACAAATATTACCAAGTTAAAGTAAAATGAATTTGCAGGAACTGATACAGCTATTATTGGAGGGCCACACTTCTTTTGCTAGGAAGATGGCTATGAAATGTTATGATGAATTGCATAAAACTGTGTGGAAGAGCCTGACCATGCAAGTTGTAGTCCATCATCTGGCAGGACTGGCATCATTTGAGAATTTATTCAGCTCAGTTCAGTTGCTCAGTTGTATCTGACTCTTTGCAACCCCATGGACTGCAGCAGGCCAGGCCTCCCTGTCCGTCACCAACTCATGGAGTTTACTCAAATTCATGTGCATTGAGTCAGTGACGCCATACAACCATCTCATCCTCTGTCGTCCCCTTCTCCTCCTGCCTTCAATCTTTTCCAGCATCAGGGTCTTTTCAAGATTGATTTCCCTGTGGATTGACTGGTTTGATCTCCTTGCAGTCCAAGGGACTCTCAAGATTCTTCTCTATTGGACCACAGTTCAAAAGCATCAATTCTTCGGCGCTCAGTGTTCTCTATAGTTCAACTCTCACATCCATACATGATCATGACTACTGGAAAAACCATAGCTTTGACTGCTGCTGCTGCTGCTAAGTCGCTTCAGTTGTGTCCGACTCTGTGCAACCCCATAGACGGCAGCCCACCAGGCTCCTTCGTCCATGGGATTTTGCAGGCAAGAACACTAGAGTGGGTTGCCATTGCAGAAGTTTAGGCCCCATCTCAGAACTAATGAGTTAAAAATCAGTCTTTTCATAAGATCTCCAGGTAATCTGAATGTTCATTAAAGTTTGTAAGGTACTGTTTTAGATCATATCATAGAATTAGCAGATGATATTTTATAATAAAGTTAAATATAAAGTTACCTAAGGTTTAAGTTTTCTAATCTATATTATCACTGAGGCTTTGCATTCTAATTCTTCATCTCCTTTTCTTAAACCCCAGAAAGATTTGACCCATGTATTTCATGTTTCTACAGGAAATTGAATTATGAAAAGCATCCTTGTTTCCAATTTGATAGGCAGTGACAGATTCTAGATCAAGAGGACTACATTTGACACCATTTATCCACCTAAATATACATGTAAAAATTTGGCTAATTCCAAAAGTCAGCATTATAGTTGATTGATACAAATATGCTTCCTTATTCAAGGTCAAATCAATTTATCAGAATTTTCTTTTGCCTACTGAGCAGCTTCCATGAGGATCCCATTCTGACATAACTGTGCATGCACTTTCTTACTTAAATGTATAAACATCTTGCAGCTTCAGTGTACCTAATGCAGTATATGATTTGCTGCTAAAAAAAAAAAAAAATCTCCTCAAAATTTCAACTTTTTCAGATTTACCTCACATGAAAATGTCTTGAGAGTACTTCTACCCAAGAGTGGAAAACAAAATCACCTTTTAGAGATTACATAATGTTCCTGATTTGACAATGTTGACAAAGAATAAAGATATTGTAGAAGTTCATGAAAAACAATGAAAAATAGGCTTTTACCCTCAAGAGTAACCATATGTGTTTATTATTTGTATAATACATATTTGTATTATAAAATTATGTCAGTTTGTCAAGTATACAATATGAGTCTTCAGATGTTAGAATTAAGAGCATTCTATTGAAATATATGTCAACATTATTTAATCTAGAGAAAGACATAATGCAACTTTTTATCTATTTCAATATGAACCCCTGTCATGTTAAACAGAAAGAAAAATGAAAGAGTTTAATTTTCCTGAACTGGTTTTCATTATAACAAAGCTATAGTAATATTTTAAAAAGTTCTTATCTCCTTGAGATTCTAATAAAGGTAAGTTTATCACAGTGATTCAGTTTTTAAATAAATAAAAACATATGGGCATATTTTCTGGTTAAAATTGACATCAGAAAGGGGATTTTTATTAGTATATTTTAAAATGAAACATTTGTAAGATAAGTTACTTAATCTTAACCAATAAAAACATGAGATTTAAGTATTTTTTAGGATATTTTGACAGGTACAATGTTCATCTCTCAAATGAGCTCTTGGTTACTTAATCTTTGAAGCAGCATCCTTATTTCTACATGTAAGCTTCTCCTCAAATATTTCTTATTTTCTTCCAAGCCATCATAACCTCCATTTCCTGAAAATTGAGAGAGCCAATGTCTGTACCTTCTGAAAGAGCCATATGAGAGAGAATAAAGGATTTTGTTACATAATTAAAGTGGGGAAAGTTTCAAAGAATTCTTCCTTCCTTTTTTGGTTTCTTGCCACCATTTATCAATTTTTTAAAATTGCCCACACTTTAAAAGTTATTTTAAATTTGATCTCTTTATGAAAACCATCCTAATAAGCTAGCTCTTATCTCTAACCCTTATCATTTCTTATTGCTTTGTGCATATCTGTGTTCACAATACGTTTTTCTAACCTGACTGAGAACAATACAATTTACTTATCTTTGCATCAGTATAATTCCTAGTATAGTGCCTCACATGTAGCTGACCTAATTAATGCTTGTCAAATAAGAGGAATGTTTTAGTAATAGAATGGATGAGTCTAATTGAGCCACATAAATCCTGTTTAGAAAATCTGTATTCAGTTTGGGAAATATCAGAAATTAGTTAACTGTTAGTGTTTGCTTTTTTTTTTTGTTGATAACTGGAGGTATCTACAGTACAAAAACAGCTCAGATTGAGTAAAATGTTAATTTTTAGCAGTCAAGATATATACTGCACAGAATGGCACTCTTGGCCTTCAGGCCCTACCACCTAAAAGATAAACATCAGAGAGAAACATGGACAACTATTAGCTACTAAGTACTGTTAGGATATTTTTCAGACTTTATCTTCCTCAGTCTTTATAAAAAACCTGGTGTCTGCATGCGTGCTAGTCACTCAGTCGTGTCTGACTCTCTCTGACTCCATGAACTGTGGCCTGCCAGGCTCCTATGTCCATGGAATTCTCTAGGCAACCTACTGGAGTGGATTGGCATGCCCTCCTCCAGGGGATCTTCCCAACCCAGTGACTGAACCCACATCTTCTGAAACTCCTACTTTGGCAGGTGGGTTCTTTATAACTAGTGCCACCTGAGAAGCCCCAAAAAACTTGGTATGCAATTATTAATAGCCTATTTTCATAAAGAAGGATTTATTTTGCCAAGATAACTTAATCTTACAGTAATATATTTCCAGCTATAATTCACACCCTATTCTGTCTGACATCCAAATACATCCTATTTTGCATGTACTGTTCTGCCTTGAAGATCATCTTCACAGAAGACAGTTATGGATTGAATTGTGCCCTCCTTGCCTCAGTTTATATGTGGAAGCCCTAAGCCTCCTTGTGACTATATTTGGAGATAGGGCCTTTAAAGAGGTAATTAAGGTTAAACGAGATCATAAGAGCAGGACTTTAATCCAGTATGACTAACATCCTTATAAGAAGAGGAAAAGCCATTGTAATGAAATGCTTTAAATTTTATGTCCATGGTCACAAGGGAGTTACTGTATAATTTGAAATAATATAAAGACAGAACATAACTTTAATTTTAGAGAGATTATTTTGGTGATGATGTGAAGATGTTACTATGGAACAAGTTGAGTAGAAACAAAAGGGTCAATTAGAAGACTCTTTCATTCAAATGAAGCACTTCAGGGTCTGAATCAAGGGCCTCTCTGAAAGACTTTAATCCAATATGACTGGTGTCCTTATAAGAAGAGAAGACCATGAAAGCCCGCAGTGAGAGAATAGCCAACTATAAGTCAACAAAAGATCCCTTAAGAGAAAAAAACAAAAAAGCCCTGCTGATGCCTTTGTCTTGGCCTTCCAGCCCCCAGAACTGAGAGGAAGTAAATTTCTGTTATTTAAACCACTGGTCTGTGCTATTTTTTATGGTAATGCTGGCTGACTAATATAGAGACACTATTGAAAATCTAAATCTATGGTTAAAGGAAGAAACCTTAGGTCTAGACACCAGGAGATGATCTAGAGATACAGTGTCTCAATGCTTTGTATAAGAGCCTCATTCAATCATATCAAAGCAAGTTATTGGTTTGGCCCAAAAGTTCATTTAGGTTTTCCCATAAGGCTTTATGGGAAGCTGTCCAGTGTAGGCAGCAAGGCTTCTGAGATTCCAGATTAGGCCTCTTTTCATAATCTCTAGAATTCCCTTTGGTGGAACCACTTTTTAGATTATAGCTTACCAAACTTGTCATTATTGCACTTGATCTAATACAAACAGGCTAATTCCTACAGTCGAACTGCACAGTACTTACTTGTGAACTCTATTTTCCCAAGATGGTCATGCATAAAGATGAATAGTATTGCAGATTCTCTTTACTGAGAATATATATTATCTTGTCCCAGTTGCTCTTTCCCTCTTTTTCCTCTATATGACTCTTTATGCCCAGAAGATCTTTTGAAGTATGTGTGGAACTTTTTTTCCCTCATTTCTTGAAGATGGAAAGATATTTGTTCACTAATGACTGGTCTGGTCGATCATGGTTTCTATATTTCCCCTCCCTACTTGTTTGCCTGTGGCTCTTCATTTTTCTGGGTACTGCATTTTTAAATGATTTTATTTACACAGTATTTCAAAGGTGCACCTCTCTTTCAAAATGGTATGATATAAATAAAAAGAATATTGAGAACTCTGAGCCTAAAAAAGTATTAGGCTTTGTTTCAGCCTGACAAGTGGGAAAAAAAGTTTCTCATGGTAATAATGCTGTTAAATGACAAGGCAATCAAACCCTCACACTTCCATTTTTCCTTTGAAAAGACAAGCTTATAACTAGTATTATGGGAGACATGACATCTGTAATCAAAAGAGCTTGACTTTAAAAGGAAAAGAATCTCGTAAGGCTATCTAAAACAGGAAATTATTCTTGTCAAAATCATTAGCTCCCCACTAAGTTCAGATAGAATAGAACCTTTGTTAAATGGCTGGGAAATGATTCTCCTGTGGGAATCTGATCTGTTATCCAAATTCCCTAGGAAGGAACAACAGTGGTAAGAATGCAGTATAAAGTACATTGCCATTTGAACCCTGCGGTAAGAAGTCATTTTTCTGTAGACCTTGACCACTAATGGAAAAAATACAATAGTCAGAAAGTTGTATGGATACTAATGTAGATATGTGAAAGGCAGGCAGACAGCAGTGGGATGATTTTTACAGAGGTTTCTCTGCGTTTTGCAGTACCAGGTAATCCAAAGGCAATGATAGCTCATTCTGAGAGGCCCTTTGCAGGATTATGGCAGGCCAATGAATTTAGTCATGACCAAATGTGAATGACAATCAAGATCATTTTAGAACTGTTTCTTTTTTATTAAATAATTTAAAAAAGGGTTCTAGGGATTGGATTTATAGATCTGTATCTAACAAAAAGTTTATATGTAAAATACAATTACACTATAAAGTAGTTCTTTAACCCTTGAAGCAATCCTGAGTGGTATACTCTCTGTTATGTTCATTTTCCATATTTACATAATTCAAAGCTCAGAAAGTTTATCAGATCAGATCAGATCAGTAATGTCCGACTCTTTGTGACCCCATGAATCGCAGCACGCCAGGCCTCCCTGTCCATCACCAACTCCCGGAGTTCACTCAGACTCACGTCCATCGAGTCAGTGATGCCATCCAGGCATCTCATCCTCTGTCATCCCCTTCTCCTCCTGCCCTCAATCTTTCCCAGCATCAGAGTCTTTTCTAATGAGTCAACTCTTTGCATCAGGTGGCCAAAGTACTGGAGTTTCAGCTTTAGCATCATTCTTTCCAAAGAAATCCCAGGGCTTATCTCCTTCAGAATGGACTGGTTGGATCTCCTTGCAGTCCAAGGGACTCTCAAGAGTCTTCTCCAACACCACAGTTCAAAAGCATCAATTCTTCGGCACTCAGCCTTCTTCACAGTCCAACTCTCACATCCATACATGACCACAGGAAAAACCATAGCCTTGACTAGACGAACCTTTGTTGGCAAAGTAATGTCTCTGCTTTTGAATATGCTATCTAGATTGGTCATATTTATAGCTCTTATCAAATAAGTGTCAGAGATAATACTAAGTCTGAAGTTGCTACTACATGTAGAGATGTTTATGAGAATATCACAACAGTTTCTCCATGTTTATTTGGGTATCATGATAGCTGACAATCATTTTTCACCTTTCTTCTTCCTCCCATTCTTCTTTTTTCTCCTTACCCTCTTCCTTCTCCATCTATTGATTAAATTTTTGTATTCCAGAATATGTAATATTGTAGTCTTAGGTGACTAGGGAGAGATCAAAATTTCCTAAAGATATCTTGTAGGTCACTCTTTAAAGCCCTGTTAAAAAAATAAAAATAAAAAGTCCTGTTAAGTAGAGATTTTGTTACTTTGCAAGAAAATAAAAAGAATCATTTTCTTTTAGCTATACATCTACTAGGCAACTCAAATATATTTACTTGTACATCTTAAGTGAAATATATTTGAATTTGCAATTGAATGAAAGAGTTGATGATCATGAAATTGTATAGTTACATGTATGAGTAAGAGAGAATTTCTCTCTCTTGGGAGTTTCAAAAAGAATATCTTATTATAGTAAAAGAAAAAAAAAAAGGCCTCTTACAAAACGTCTCATATGAAGACATCTATACCAAATAGCCTCTAAAAGATCTTTTAAGCCCAATGTCCTTAAAAGTTTTTATTTAGAACACATTGTACAGAATACAGGAATGGAGTCACTATGTAGAAACATTTATTTTAAACTATAGCAGAAATGAAAACATAAAAATGTTGAGACAAGGTAACAGTTTTGCTTTGTGTGTGTGTGTGTGTGTGTGTGTGTGTGTATAAATTGGAGGATAACTACTTTACAGAATTTTGTTGTTTTCTGTCAAATATCAACAATGTTAACCCCAAAGGCACCAATTTAAAATTTAATGAGAAATCTAATGAATAGAGAAGGGTCCTAATGGAGTCAAAAGCACAATTAATATGGAGGGAAAACAAACAGGGACTCTGTGACTTTCTGGAAGGGTGGGATGGGGAGGGAGATGGGAGGGAGGCTTGGAAGGGAAGGGACATGGGTATACCTATCCCTGATTCTTGATGTATAACAAAAAGCCACAAAACTCTGTAAAGCAGTTATCCTTCAATTAAAAAAATAAAGTGGCAAAAAAATAATAAATGAAGATATAAGTTAAAAAAATAATCGGAACTAATGAATGAAAATGACTTGCAGAGAGACTGAAGAAATGTGGCAAAAAAGAATACAGGTTCTTTGTTGTAGGAAACAACAGTGAAAGTTGTAAAATAAGAAACACACTGAAACTACTTTGTGACAGAGAAAAATAAAGGGAGAAGGAGCCCAGGGAAGACACTGCATATATATTGTCACCAAGACTTTGTTTTTCTAAGTTACTTTGTGCACGTTTTTGATTCTAACATCACCTCTCACTTCCACTGACCAGTACTCTTACTGAGTGTGATTTTTCTTTGCACCACTTTTGGAAACTTAAACTGCCAGTTACTTGAGTTCTGATGTATCATTCCAAAAATATTCAGGATCCATAAAACAGTAAAAAAAGGGGCAAAGAAAGAAGGTTTCTTGGCTCCTGGGTTTTGACCCAAGTTCCTTCAACGAAGAATACACTCTGTATTTTAAAACAAGTAAGACAGAACAATTTTGCTGTTGTGTTGTTTTAGTTTTTGCTGATTCTTAAAATATCTCCTTTTTATTTTGTATCTCTTTAACCCCAGACAATTTTCAATATTCTTGATACATTTTAAATTACTTTTCTTTCAAGTTTCTATTCTTTTTGTAAAATAGTGAGGATCTAAAACTTTCTAGGGATCATGCATGTGGCAAAATCCTAGTGTTTATAACATTTTATATTCACCAGGGAAGCCCATTTAGTAGTATAGTTTATATTATAGAATATTAAATTATATATATATATAAGGTATATATATTTATAGACATTATATATTAAATTATATAGTATATTACTATCTTATTTGAAGTATAGTTGATTTGGGCTTCCCTGGTGGATCAGATGGTGAAGAATCCACCTGCAATGCGGTAGACCTGGGTTTGATCCCTGGATTGGGAAGATCCCCTGGAGGAGGACATGGCAACCCATCCCAGTATGCTTGCCTGAAGAATCCCCATGGAAGAGTAGCCTAACGGACTACAGTTCATGGGATCGCAGAGTCGGACACGACTAAGCATACCACACAGTTGATTTACAGCGATTTTACTTCAGATATGTTTCATCGTGATTCGGTATTTTTATAGTTTATATTACACTATAGATCAAATTGCCAACATCAGCTGGATCATCAAAATAGCAAGAGTTCCAGAAAAACATCTATTTCTGCTTTATTGACTATGCCAAAGCCTTTGACTGTGTGGATCACAATCAACTGTGGAAAAATCTGAAAGAGATGGGAATACCAGACCACCTGACCTGCCTCTTGAGAAACCTGTATGCAGGTCAGGAAGCAACAGTTAGAACTGGACATGGAACAACAGACTGGTTCCAAATAGGAAAAGGAGTACATCAAGGCTGTATATCGTCCCCCTGCTTATTTAACTGATATGCAGAGTACATCATGAGAAACGCTGGGCTGAAAGAAGCACAAGCTGGAATCAAGATTGCCGGGAGAAATATCGATAACCTCAGATATGCAGTAGACACCACCCTTATGGCAGAAAGTGAAGAGGAACTTAAGAGCCTCTTGATGAAAGTGAAAGAGGAGAGTGAAAAAGTTGTCTTAAAGCTCAACATTCAGAAAACTAAGATCATGGCATCTAGTCCCATCACTTCAAGGCAAATAGATGGGGAAACAGTGGAAACACTGTCAGACTTTATCTTTTGGGGCTCCAAAATCACTGCAGATGGTGACTGCAGCCATGAAATTAAAAGATGCTTATTCCTTGGAAGGAAAGTTATGACCAACCTAGATAGTGTATTGAAAAGCAGAGATATTACTTTGCCAATAAAGATCCATCTAGTCAAGGCTATGGTTTTTCCAGTGGTCATGTATGGATGTGAGAGTTGGACTGTGAAGAAAGCTGAGCACCGAAGAATTGATGCTTTTGAACTGTGGTGTTAGAGAAGACTCTTAAGAGTCTCTTGGACTGCAAGGTTATCCAACAAGTCCATCCTAAAGGAGACCAGTCCTTGGTGTTCATTGGAAGGACTGACGCTGAGGCTGAAACTCCAATACTTTGGCCACCTCATGCGAAGAGTTGACTCATTGGAAAAGACTCTCATGCTGGGAGGGATTGGGGGCAGGAGGAGAAGGGGACAACAGAGGATGAGATGACTGGATGGCATCACCGATTCGATGGACATGAGTTTGAGTGAACTCTAGGAGATGGTGATGGACAGGGAGGCCTGGTGTGCTGTGATTCATGGGGTTGCAAAGAGTCAGACATGACTGAGTGACTGAAATGAACTGAATAGGTTATTAAAAGGTAATGGGTTTAATTCCTTGGTGTATACAGAATATCCTTATTGCTTGTCTAATTTTTAAAAGTAGTTTGTATATGTTAACAATCCTAATTTGTGCCTCTGCTTCCCTCTCTTCTTTGGTAACCACGAGTTTGTTTTCTATATCTGTGACTCTGTTTCTGTTTTGTAAATAGATTCATTTGTATTATTTTTTTTTTTTTAGATTCAACATATGAGTGCCACCATATAATATTTATATTTCTCTTTCAGACTTACATCTTTTACTATGACATGCTCTAGGTCCATCCCTGTTGTAACAAATTTCAATACTGTGTTCTTTTTTCATGACTGAGTAATATTCCATCATAAATATATGTACCACATCTTCCTTATATATTCATCTATTGATGAATATATAGGTTGCTTCCATGACTTGGCTATTGCAAATAGTGCTGTTATGAAAATTAGAGTACATATACCTTTTTGAATTAGAGTTTTTGTCTTTTCCATATATATGCCCAGAAGTAGAATTGCTGAGTCATATGGTAGCTCTGTTTTTAGTTTTTTAAAAGGAACTTCCATACTGTTTCCATGTAAGTGGTCTGCACTGATTTACATCCCCACCAACAGTAACAGAGGGTTCTCTTTTCTCCACACCAACTCCAGCATTTATTATTTGCAAATATTTAGATGATAGCCATTTTTCTGATGTGAGGTGATATCTTGTGATTTTAATGTGTGTTTCTCTAATAATTAACAATATTAAGTATCATTTTACATGCCAATTGTCCATCTCTATGTCTTCCTTGCGGAGAAGGCAATGGCACCCCACTCCAATACTCTTGCCTGGAAAATCCCATGGAGGGAGGGGCCTGGTGGGCTACAGTCCATGGGGTCTTCTGTCCATTTTTTGATTA
>NW_011494902.1:10421298-10439590 GCF_000754665.1 Bison bison bison | reverse complement strand
TAGTTTTGTTTTTTTTTTTTTTTGATATTGAGTTGTATGGTCTGTGTGTATATTTTGAAAATTGAACCCTTGTTGGTAACATTTGTGAATATTTTCTCCCATTCCAAAGGTTATGCTTTCATTTGGTTGATGGTTTCCTTTCATGTGTGAAACTTTGAAATTTAATTATGTCCTGATTATTTATTTTTGCTTTTCCTCCTTTGGCCTAGGAACTGATCCAGTAAAGTGTTGCTAATATTTATGTTGGATTGGAGTATTCCACCTATGTTCACTTCTTTTAAGTCTTACATTTAGATATTCAAACAATCTTGAGTTTATTTTTGTATATAGCCTGAATGAAAGTTCTAATCTCCTAATTTTACATGTGACTGTGTAATTTACCCAGCACCGCTTGTTGAAGAGACTGTGTTTTCCCCACTGTATATTCTTAAGGTCTTTGTCATAGATTACTTGACCATAGTGCATCTGTGGGTTTATTTCTGCACTGTTTCCCCCCGCCCCCATTGATTTGTATGTCTCTGTTTGTACCATTACCAGCTATTTTGATTACTGCAGGTTTCTAGAATAGTCTGCTATTATTAATGGTTTTTGTAACTCCCTCACATTCCCTCACCCCAGAATTTCATTGGCAATTTGGCATTTTTGTGGTTTCATATAAATTTTAGGACTATTTTTTTTTCCTAGTTCTGTGAAAAATTTCATGGTTATTTTGTTAAGGATTGCTTCGGGTGATATGGACATATTAATAATGTTAATTATTCAATCCAACAGCATAACTTTTCATTTCTTTGAATCATCTTCTGTTTTCATCAATGCTTTATAGTTTCCAGAGTATAAGTTTTTCACCTCTTTGGTTAAATTTATCCCTAGTACTGTTTTGTTTTGTTTTTGATACAGTTTTAAATAGAATTTTTTTTTAACTTTCTGATAATTTATTGTTAGTGTATAGATATGCAACATATTTCTTTATATTGATTTTGTATCCTGCAAACTTGCTAAATTAATTTATTAGTTCTAACAGTTTTAGGGTGGAGACTTCAGGGTTCTCTGTACCTGAAGTACAGAGAGTTACTGAAGTACAGGATTATCATGCCAAGTGCAGTGCATGATAATTTTAAATATTTTTTTCCAATTTGGATTTTTTTTTTCCTGTCTGTTTCTGTGGTTAGTACTTCTGGCACTATGTTAAATAGAAATGCTAAAAGTGGGTATCTTTGTCTTGTTTCTGAGTTTAGCAAGAAAGCTTCCAGTCTTTCATCATTGAGTATTAGATTAGCTGTGGGTTTGTCATAAGTAGCCTGTATTATGCTAAGATATGTTCCCTCTTTACCCACTTTGATGAGAATTTTTATCATGAATGAATGTTGAATTTTGCCAAATGCTTTTTTTTACATCTGTTGAAATGGTCATGTGTTTTTGTCTTTCTTTTGTTAATGTGGTATATCACCTTGATTGATTTGTATATGTTGAAACATACTTGTCACCTGAAATAAATTTGATTTCATCATGGTGTGTGATCTTTTGTATGTATTGTTGGATTTGGTTTGCTACTATTCTGAGATTTTTGCATCTGTGTTCACCAAAGAATTGGCTTGTAAGTTGTTCTTTTTCTTTTCTTTTTTTTTGTAGTATGTTTGGTGATTATCCTTTATTTCCTTTTCTTGCCTACCTGCTGTGGCTATGACTTCTAATGCTCTTTAAATAAGTGATAACAGTGTGATTCCTTGTCTTGTTGCTGATCTTACCAAAATAAAAAAAAAATTCACTTTTCACTATTGAGTATAATGCAAACTTTGTTTTTGTCATATATAACTTTATTGTATGGAGGTATATTCCCTCTTTATCCACTTTTTTGAGAGGTTTTTTTTTTTTTTTCAATCATTAATGCATGTTAAATTTTGTCAAATACTTTTTCTACATGATCATGTTTTATAGTCTTTGTTTTGTTATGGTACACTGATTCATGGGTATTAAACCATCCTTGCATGTCTAGAATAAATTCTACTTTATCATGGTATATGATCCTTTAAGTGTATTGTTGAATTTGACTTGCTAATACTTTCAGACTTTTTGTACCTATGTTCATCATGGATAATGATTTTTTTTAAATAGTGTAATATATTTTAATCTATTCGAGCATTAAAACCCTGGTCTAAATGTGTGTGTTTGAGTGTGTGTGCATTTACACATAGCGTAAGTAAACATTTATCTACAGTTATCATTTAAAGTAGAAATTTGCACATAAAGCTATTTAACTTAATTTTATGACAGAATTTTCAATAATGTTCATAACACTAAAAATAAATATAGATTACATCAGAAAAGAAAAACAGATCATTATAACTATTTAGCCTAATCTCAATAGAAAACACACAAAAACAAAATTCACCTTCTAAAATTTTGATTAAACCATCTAGTTCTTCCATCCTTAAAAGGATCGCAAGTAATTATAAAATAATGAAGGAAGATAGTGATTATCTGTAAGAAGAAATGCTAGTTGTGTGTGCCTCTCTGTGGTACAGAGGTACCAGAAATGACAGTAGAGACATATTAGTCAAGACTTCAAAAAAAATTTGTATATTTAAGCATAGTTCTATCTAGTAAGATAATTAATTTAGATGAAGTTTGGAATTCCTATATGCAGCCAAATCCTTCTTGGAAGATAAATGCTAGTAAGATAGAGTGTTTAAAAACTGGAATAACTTTAAGAAGATTGAATCACAAAGAGGATAAGGAGGTCTGACCCATGTTTTTTAATGAATGCCACGTTATCTGTTAAGAGACAAAACAGAGATCAAGATTCTGTTTTCATCCCTCAAGACTTGAAAATGAAAGATTACCTGTATTTGAATTCCAGTTCTTATGTCTGCTAAGTTTTGAATTTCATTGTTTGATAAGTTAAAATATTGATAGGAATTACAGCATCTCATATCATGTTTAGGGAATGTTAAATTATATAACATGAAAGTTCCCAGCATAAATTATTTAATCATTAAAAAAAATGTGTCTTGAGAGAACAAGACTCCTTGATATAAAATTAGTGTTCAGATTTGTGTGAGGGAAAGACATGTTGAGATGGTATTTTTTTTAAGTAATAAATAATTTTTTGTCCTCTGTGCTGAATATTTTGAAAAATGTTTGGTAGAGTGGAAGGGAACTCTATAAATCTAAAATTTGTTTACTTTTTGACCTAATCATTTATTTCAAATTAGTATAATATTAAAAGCACATGTTAATCCAATTACATGGCTTTCAAGCTTGGTAAATATGTTTTGATATTGGTAATAAGCAGTCTTATATGGTCTCAGCGTATTAAAAAAGTAAAATCACTGAATCCATTATGTTTTTCTCCCTGGGAGTGAAAAATATATATAGAGAGAAGATACTTTCACAGATACATACCCAGGATGATTTATGGGGCTGAAGAATCAAGATACACATTTGACTTTACAGGGAACTTACATTTTTAGTTAGAAATAACTTGCTTGCAATAATACTCAACTCAAACAGTTAAAGTATAGAAGAGAAATCAGAGGTGTGTCTGAGTTGCTTTAGAACAAATCCAGAAGTCTGTTTAAATGTAAATGATATCACCAGGACTAATTCATCTCCAATTTTTTCTACTAACTTTGCTTTATTCTCAGTTCCCAGCATCCCTAAATTCATGTCTTCTCAGGTTCAAATCCTTTGCCGTGGTTTGTATTTGCATTTAATTGACTGATGAATGAAGTACCTACCCCTGAGCTAATCACTATAACTAGAGGAATGTACTATCTTAATTGGTTTAGGCATAAGTCACATTTTCCATCCTGGACTACTTTGTTGCAAGAAGTGTCAATATCTATTATAAACGATGCATAATTCCACTTTAGAGTCATTGGCTTTTAAAAAGATACATCCATAATTAACATCTGGTATTGAGGTAAAGATTGTTACTGTCATTGTTCAGTTGCTCAGCCATATCTGACTCTCTGCAGCCCATGGACTGCAGCATGTCAGGCTTCCCTGTCCTTCTCTATTTCCTGGAGTTTGCCTGGACTCATGTCCATTGAGTCAGTGATGCCATCCAACCATCTTGTCCTCTTTCGTCCCCTTCTCCTCCTGACCTCAATCTTTCCCAGCATCAGGGTCTTTTCAAATAAGTCAGCTCTTTGCATCAGGTGGCCAAAGTATTGGAGCTTCAGCATCATTCCCTCCAAAGAAATCCCAGGGCTGATCTCCTTTAGAATGAACTGGTTGGATCTCCTTGAAGTCCAAGGGACTCTCAAGAGTCTTCACCACCACCACAGTTCCAAAGCATCGATTCTTTGGTGCTCAGCCTTCTTTTATTTTGAAAATTAATTAATTAGTTTTAACTGGCAAATAATTCATTTACAATACTATGATGGTGTTTGCCATACATCAACATGAATTGGCCATAGGCATACATGTGTCCACAGGATACTGAACTCCCCTTCCAATCCCTACCCACCCTAATCCTCTGGATTGTCCCAGAGCAATATCTTTATGTGCCTGCTTCATGCCTCAGGCTTGCAGTGATCATCTGTTTTAATATGATAATGTACATGTTTCAGTGTTATTCTCTCAAATCATCCCACCCTCGCCTTCTCCCACTGAGTCCAAAAGTCTGTTCTTTACATCAGTGTCTACTTTGCTGCCCTTCATGTAGCCTTCTTTCTGGTCCAACTCTCACTTCTCTACATGACTACTAGAAATGCCATAGCTTTAAGTATGCGGACCATTCTCAGCAAAGTAATTTCTTTTAATTTCATGGCTACAGTCACCGTCCACAGTGATTTTGGAGGATAAGGAAATAAAGTCTGTAACTGTTTCTATTATTTCCCCATCTATTTGCCATGAAGTGATGAGATCGGATCTTCGTTTCTTAAATGTTGAGTTTTAAGCCAGCTGTTTCACTCTCCTCTTTCATCTTCATAGAGGCTCTATAGTTTGTTTTCACTTTCTGCCTTTAAAGTAGTGTCATCTGCATAATCTGAGGTTACTGGCATTTTTCCCCGCAATCTTAATTCCAGCTTAAGCCTCATCCAAACTGGCATTTCACATTTTTCCCTCTGCATATAAGTTAAATAAACAGGCTTACAGCATACAGCCTTGTATGTTGTATTCCTTGATGTATTCCTTTCCCAGTTTTAAACCAGTCCAGTGTTCCATGTTTGGTTCTAACTGTTGCTTCTTGATATGCATACAGCTTTCTCAGGAGGCAGGTAAGATGGTCTGGTAGACCCATCTCTTGAAGAATTTTCCATAGTTTGTTGTGATCCACTCAGTCAAACGCTTTAGTGTAGTCAATGAAGCAGAAGTAGATGTTTTCTAGATCTCTCTTGCTTTCTGCATGATTCAGTGAATGCTGGCAATTTGACCTCTGATTCCTCTGCATTTTCTAAATCCAGCTTGTACATCTGGAAGTTCTTTGTGCACATATTGTTGAAGCCTACCTTGAAGGATTTTGAGCATTACGTTACTAGCATGTGCAAAGAGCACAATTGTGTGGTAGTTTGAACATTTGTTGGCATTGCCTTTCTTATTGTGGTGTCTTCTCTTTGTGCAGAATACGGGCTCTAGGACACTCAGACCTTAATAATTGTGGCATGTGAGATCAGTAGTTGTGACACATGGACTTAGTTGCCCAGGGCATGTGGAATCTTCCTGGACCAGAGATCAAACCCATGCGTCCTGTATTGGCAGGCAGATTCTTAGCCACTGGGGGGAAGTCCTGTAAATTAAGTTTCTTGAGTTAAAATTTCTAACCTTTTACATTGTTATTATTTTGTGTATGTATTATATTTCAAATACCAAATATTTAAAAGGATGACAAAGTTTTAATGATCAGATACTTTTTATTTCCTACCTGTGAGAGAATGCTAGACTTAAATGTCCCTAGAAATTTCTCACACTTTTATTTTCAGATTGTTTTGAATTTTTTCCAAAAACGTTATCCTGCTTATTTTTGTTTTGGTAATTTGTATGATTTTTTGGTTTTGTTTTATTATTGTCATCACCATTTCTCTTTTTAAAATTTAGCTAAATGAATTAGCACAAACTCAGGGACTAATCTCCCCAAATATATCAAACTTCAAGCAAGTGAGAATTTTAACAGTTATTTGCCTAGGAGTGGTTGTTCTCCTAGGCTACTGATTTATGACTTCTTCAGAGGACTAATGATTAAACCACTGAATATTGTGGGATGTCTACGAAAGTGCCACAGGCTACGTATATGTCTGCAAAGTGTGAAATAATGTTAAAACAATCAAATGTCTTTGGAAATGCATGTATGTGATGGATAACCAGGAAGACACTCCTGGGGCAACAGCATTGTTCAAGAAGTGAGCTATTATAGACCCAAACTGATCACTTGTTTTCTCGTAGTGGCAAGTCATTTAATTTCTATAGGTCTCAGCTGTCCTATTTGGAAATGAGAATAATAAATTATGCCTCATGGAGATATTATATACACTTGGAAACACATTGAGACACTCTGTATACTATAGAACAGAATTATATTTCAACCAGTTGGGCCTTGAGATGTTAGCTAGAAGCGCTTTGGAAGGTGGACTGGTTTCCCACACTGGGCTTCACTGAATGACTTTGTTGCACCTTGACATCAATGTGGCTCTGAGTGTAGCCTTCACGTTTGCAATAACATAAATTTGATTCTGTTATTATAACCCTAACTTGTCAAAAGAACAACATACAAAACCAAAGGCCAGTTCATGATTTATATAAAATACATATTTTCAGTGTGCACAATGCTAATATATACCAGCATACTTTGATAAATGTTAACAGTCCCTGGTAAGTTAAATAAGTGATAATAAAGTTACCCTAGTGAAGGTGGAATAATAAGGTAGATGGAAAATTTTGAGGGATAATACTCCCATGTTGTATAAAAACCTCCTTCTCCACAACATCTATCTCCCTTTTAATAACAATGATTCCCAGATATTTCTGTCACTTGAAGGATAATAAGCATTGAAATTTTTTTACTCTGACTCTATTTTTATTAAGGATTCTTTCCAGTAGAATGATCATGATTTAGGCATCATATAATATTATTGATTAGTTTCAACTTATTTATAATTCCATTTCGTACGATAAGTGCTTCTAGAGAGATGCTGTCCTATATTCAGACCTGGCCCCCAGGTCAAAATGTAACCTTAATTGATTAAAAGTCAAGGGAAAAATATTAAAATTTATATGAATTTGCTCAAATGACCTGAAGATTCTCTGTCTTTGGTCATCTATTCAGACAGATTTGAAAGCTGTATTGCCTACTAGAATTACTTGCAAGCAAATGTTAAAATCTTGGTCCAACCATCTAAACATTCTAATTAAATCATATGACATAAATATTATTATTACTATTTTCATTTTACTCGTTAGATAGCTCATAAGATGCTTAAGGTTGATTAATTATGGGATGTTTTTAAATAAGTTTTAGAATTTTATTTTTGGGGAAATATTAAAACATAATATTCATTCTACTCTGAGATAATCTACATGTAATCATTGCTGATGGGAGAGTATAGATTGCATTTCAGTGACCTATGATTCTTCAACTGTTTAAATTGACTGAATTTGTAACTAAATGGAATTTTACTCTGGCCACAGAAGGGAAGGGACTATCTAAATTACATTGCTATATAAAAATGAGTATGATCATTAAATTTCAAGAACCAGTACTTAGAGAGGGCAACACATTAAAATAAATAGTATTACCGTCTTTTCTATTAAATGGTTCCTAGATATTCTGTAATTAGGACAATCGGTCATTTCTTAATATATATACTTTAATATAACTTTATGAAGTACTATAATGTTATTTAAAAATTACCAATTGTGAAATTTAAAACACAGAGGTTAAATGACTTTTGCAGAATACATATTTGTCAGAAGCCCGTATCACCCCATAAGGATGTTATACTATCTGCTCTGACCATTGCATTACAGAAATCATTTAGCCTTCTGTCCACTGTTAGCCAGTCTATAAAGGTTGAGGTTCAATCCTCCATAAGAACACCCTCATTCCTGACACTAACCACAAATTTGAGGGGTTCCCAAAAACAGTCCATTTCACTAACTCATGATAAGGACTCACAGAACACATTGAAAGCTTTTATACTCAGAGTTATGGATACATCATATAACAGGGAACATCTTTAGATTGTTGTTGTTGTTCAGTTGCTAAGTCATTCCAATTCTTTGCAATCTCATGTACTACAGCATTCCAGGCTTCCCTGTCCTTCATTATATCCCTGAGTTTGCTCAAACTCATATCCATTGAGTCAGTGATGCCATCCAACCATCTCATCCTCTGTTGCCCCCTTTTTCTCTTGTTCTCAATCTTTCCCAACATGAGAGTCTTTCCAGTGAGTTGAATCTTCACATCAGGTGGCCAAAATATTGGAGCTTCAAATTTAGCAACAGTCCTTCCAATGAATAATCAGAGTTGATTTCCTGTAGGATTGACAGGGTTGATCTCTTTGCTGTCCAAGGGACTCTCAAGACTCTTCTCCAGTGCCACAGTTTGAAAGCATCAGTTCTGTGCTCAACCTTCTTTATGGTCCAATTCTCACATCCACACAAGACTACTGGAAAAATAGTAGTTTTGACTAGACAGACATTTGCACCCAAAGTAATGTCTCTGCTTTTTAATATGCTGTTTAGGTTTTTCATAACTTTTCTTCCAAGGAGCAAGTGTCTTTTAATTACATGCCTGCAGTTACCATACTCATTGATTTTGGAGCCCAATAAAATGAAAACTGACACCGTTTCCATCTTTTCCCCATTTATTTGCCATGAAGTGATGGGACCAGATGCCATGATCTTCATTTTCTGAATGTTGAGTTTTAAGCCAGCTTTTTCACTCTCCTCTTTCACTTTCATCAAGAGACTCATTGCTGCTGCTGCTGCTGCTAAGTTGCTTCAGTCCTGTCTGACTCTGTGTGACCCCACAGACAGTAGCCCACCAGGCTCCCCCGTCCCTGGGATTCTCCAGGCAAGAACACTGGAGTGGGTTGCCATTTCCTTCTCCAATGCATGAAAGTGAGAAGTGAAAGTGAAGTCGCTCAGTCGTGTCTGACTCTTAACAATCCCATGGACTGCAGCCCACCAGACTCCTCCATCCATGGGATTTTCCAGGCAAGAGTACTGGAGTGGGGTGCCATTGCCTTCTCCGAAGAGATTCATTAGTTCCTTTTTATTTTCTGCCATTAAAGTGATATCATCTGCATATCTGAGGTTGTTGACATTTCTCCTGGCAATCTTGATTCCAACTTATGCATCATCCAGCTCAGCATTTCCTATGATGTATTCTGCATACAAGTTAAGTCTTTAGATTAAAATTAGGCAAAGAAAGAGACTCAAAGAGCAGAGTCTGGGAGGATTCCAGATATGAAGCTTCTGTTGTCTTCCACTGTGAGTCTAGCCCTCCTAGCATCAATGTGTTAGAATAGAGTATTGTCAACCAGGAAAGCTTACCTGAGCTTAGTGTCCAAAAATTTTATTGAATCTTCATGTCTTGTTGATTAATTTATTGATTGCCCACATGGTTGAACTCAATGGGTCAGCTGATACCACAAGAATCCAAAGCCTCATCCAAAATCACATAGTTAGTCTTTCTGGAGGGAGTATTTCCTGCCATAAATAGGATAGATGCTGTCACAGGATAGATACCTCTATCAGATGTGACAGATTTCCTATACAAGGCCAAATTCTTTTCTATGCAACTCCAAATGCTCATATAGTCATTTATTCACTTACTTGAGAGCTAATAACTTAATAACTACTGTGTAACAGATTGTACTGTGAAAGTGAAAAAAGTGAAAGAAGTTTCATAATTACAGTGGCTGTCTTTATGATAATTTTAAGGAGTAAATATTAAATTATAATCATATACATCATTGTAAAGTTAAAACCATTGGTAAAACAGATATAGGAAACTATAGCATTTTATGACCCCCAAAATTTCGGACCTAATATAGTCACAGGACTCGTGGACAGCCTTGTTGAGAAAAGAAAGAGCCAACTCATTGGAAAAGTTCTTGGTTCTGGGAAAGACTGAGGGCAGGAGGAGAAGGGGGCGACAGAGGATGAGATCGTGGGATGGCATCATCGACTCAAAGGGCATGAGTTTGAGCAAACTCTGGGAAATAGTGAAGGACAGGAAAGCCTGGTGCACTGCAGTGCATGGGGCTGCAGAGTCAGACAGAACTTAGTGACTGGACAGTAGCATCAAAACTGATATTTAACAGCCTGCCTTAGCTAAGTCAAAATCAGATTCAGATTCAGTAATGTTAACCATAAGGTATTTTCATATTTTCTTAAACCTTAGTTGATCTTTATTTTGTTAGTTCTTATTTTTCTTAAAAATAGTTTTCAGTACTCCCCCGAAACCAACAATTGTAAGGAATTTTAACAGCACCTACTTAATGCTGTTTTATATATAGTCATGTCAATTCAATAAACATGTACTGAGCAGCTATTATAATCAATATTCTAAGCATTGAGTAGGCAACTAGCAGTGAACAAAATATAATAAAACCTTTTCCCCCAAGTACTTAACCTTCTAGTGATTTAAATGAGTTCAAACTCTGCACATAGTTATTGAATGAATAGTAGCTTATCATGTTAAATGCTAGATTAGGTTGCCTTTTTAATACCAGCTCTACAATGAAGTATCTGTGTGACCTAGGTAAGTCATTTGATCTTTCTGTGCCTAAATTTCTTCACATATAAAGTGTGGATAAAAATTCTTATTTCTTACAGTTATTGTGAAGACAAAAATTTCACTATTTATAAAGCATTTTGACTTACCTATAGAAAGTGTTCAATAAATGTTGGGTGTTAGTATTTTTAGAAAGAAAGGAACCATTGGATAAGTCAGTCTAGCATGATTAACATATTGAATGCATTTGGTTTATCTTTTGTTTTTCACTAATTTACAGAATGACTATGGTATACTTCACATTTCTTGACCTCTCTTTCTTCATTTTAACATGGAGGATAGCTAGCTCATCATTAAAGTTTCTTCAATCTCTATCCAATTTTACATCTTTAAAATAGTCCATAACTTTTTAAGACTTAGCTGAGTTTCTAAAGGCCAGGTCATACTCCTTCATACTTAACTTTGAAGGGAATCTAGAGCAATTGACCCTCTGTATCCACAAATTATGCATCTATGGATTCAATCAACTGAAGATTGAAAATACCTGGGGAAAAGAAAAAAAAAAATTCCAGGAAGTTACAAAAAGCAAAACTTGAGTTTGCCACACAGGAGTAAATACTTACATAGCATTTACATTGCATCAGTATTTAAAGCTGTTTATAAAAAATTCACTGGAGAAGGCAATGGCATCCCATTCCAGTACTCCTGCCTGGAAAATCCCATGGACGGAGGAGCCTGGTAGGCTGCAGTCCATGGGGTCGCTAAGAGTCGGACATGACTGTGCGACTTCACTTTCACTTTTCACTTTCATGCATTGGAGAAGGAAATGGCAACCCACTCCAGTGTTCTTGCCTGGAGAATCACAGGGACGGGTGGGCTGCCATCTCTGGGGTTGCACCGAGTAGACGTAGCAGCATAAAACATTCATATTCTATTAGGTGTCAAAAGTAATCTAGAGGTAATTTGATATATGCATGTGAATGTGCATAGGTCATATGCATATACTGTGCTATATGCAAAAGACTTGAGCATCTGTAGATTTTTATATCTAAGGGGTATGCTGGAACCAATCCCTCCACCCCAGTCATGGATACTGAAGGATGTCTATACAAAATATTGACTCCTTTATATTTGTTTTCTATTATGTTTGCTGATGTAAAGTTATTCCTTAGCCAAAATTTTTATGTCTACTACAATACAGGTAACATTTGTGCCTAAGATAGAAACCCACCAAGAACATACTTAGATAATGTGTTCTGATGGAGGAACACAATTCATTAAGGTGCTACTAGAAAGCTGTACTTTGAAACAAGTCTTGTGAAGTCAGCAACAGAAAATTAAGCTTGACAGGAATTAGAGGCCAGATGCCCCACTGTTTTTTTCTTTTTTCCCCCTGATTTATTTTTTTTCCTTCCCTCACAGTGAAGTTGGGGTATTTGTTTGTCAGTTTCCCATTGACATGAGGTGGCTCAAGAAAAAGACAACTAGAAATTGCTTTCCTATAAAGATAAAGTAAAAGCTAATTTACCACTGTCTTACTGAATCTCATGCCTCACTTCAACAGATCAAGGTGGAGTTAGTGATCAGAGAGATCAGAGAAATCAAATGCTGAAGATGTCAAGGAGACAGAAAGCAATTGCCCTATTGACTGCTACTGATTCTAGTAAAATTAGTTTAGACCTCTGACAATTTAGGAAGGAGTTTGGTTATATACAACAGTTTGATGTCATGCTTTAAGTTTAACTTAAAGATATTTTCAAATTTCTGCATATATTTTAAATCATGGTTCAAATATATACATATCTGCAAGCATGCATATGTATGTATGCATATATATACACACACATATATAATTTGCTTCACCATTTACTTATTATTGAGGATAAATGAAAATCATTAAAATTTGGCTATCTTAAATAACTTGAACATGCCTATTACAAAATATAAATTGTCTAGTTTTTGTATTTTTTTTCCCATAGATTAGTTCTCATATCAATGTTTAGTCACAGGGGAGAACAAAAAACTCGACTTTTAATTTTTTTAATTTTTTTAATTTAAATTTATTTATTTTAATTAGAGGCTAATTACTTTACAATATTGTACTGTAAACATGAATCTGCCATGCGTGTACACGTGTTCCCAATCCTGAACCCCACTCCCACCTCTCTCCCCATACCATCCCTCTGGGTCATCCCAGTGCACCAGCCCCAAGCATCCTGTATCCTGCATCAAACCTGGACTGGCAATTCATTTCTTATATGATATTATACATGTTTCAATGCCATTCTCCCAAATCATACCCCTCTCCTCTCTCTCGACTTTTTAAAAATTATGTTTTCCTCCTTTTTAATTCCCTGGTGGCTCAGGTGGTAAAGAATCTGCCTACAATGTGGGAGACCTTTGTTCAATCCCTGGGTTGGGATTATCTCCTGGAAATAGCATGGCAACACACTCCAGTATTCTTACCTGGAAAACCCCAAAGGACAGAGGAGCCTGGTGGGCCACAGTCCATGGGGTCGTGAAGAGTTGGGCACGACTAGGCATGGCACAACTGAACCATTTTCTGGAGTTTGTTTACTAGGTTATTTAAAGAATGTACTAATTTAAATTAAAGTACAACTTCATGCCAGAGGGAAAAAAATCACATAGGGATCATTGATGTCAATAATTTAAATGTATACAAATAATTACCAAGATACATTTTAATTGTTCGGAGGAGCTTAGTTTCAGTGTATGCATGGTATACATTCAGTGTACTCCATTAGATATCCAAAAGCTAGGCTACATTGTGAAAGAATATCTATCTTGTAATATCTTGTAATAGCCCTTCAAGAGAGGCATTGTTACTCTTGTTTATGATTACACAAGAATCAAGATCTCAGAGAGAACAAAAGAATTTGCCCCAAACATAATTATTTGTGTAAAGCCAGGAAAATAACAGATTTTTTAGTGTAAAATGAGTAAGTTGTAAGATTATATATGTGCACGAAACTTGACTCGCATCAACGTACTTATTATTTCTCTCAATAGACATCTTCACTCTCTGTTGTGAAACTGTACATTTCTTCTTTGTGGCTATATTTCTTCATACCAGAAAGCCTTACATTTCTCTCTATTCATTTGACATCATCTATCAATTTAAAGAAGCAACAGTTAGAACTGGCCATGGAACAACAGACTGGTTCCAAATCAGGAAAGGAGTAACATCAAGGCTGTATATTGTCACCCTGCTTATTTAACCTATATGCAGAGTACATCATGAGAAATGCTGGGCTGGTTGAAGCACAAGCTGGAATCAAGATTGCCAGGAGAAATATCAGTAACCTCAGATACGCAGATGACACCACCCTTATGGCAAAAAGCAAAGAAGAACTAAAAAGCCTCTTGATGAAAGTGAAAGAGGAGAGTGAAAAAGTTGGCTTAAAACTCAACATTCAGAAAACTGAGATCAAGGCACCCAGTCCCATCACTTCATGACAAATAGATGGGAAAATAGTGGAAACAGTGACAGACTTTATTTTTTTTTTGGTGGGGGGGAGGGGGGTCCAAAGTCACTGCAGATGGTGATTGGAGCCATGAAATTAAAAGACTCTTGATCCTTGGAAGAAAAGCTATGACAAACATAAACAGCATATTAAAAAGCAGAGACATTACTTTGTTGATAAAGGTCCATCTGATCAAAGCTATAGTTTTTTTCCAGTAGTCATGTATGGATATGAGAGTTGGACTATAAAGAGAGCTGAGTGCCAAAGAATTGATGCTTTTGAACTGTGGTGTTGGAGAAGACTCTTGAGAGTCCCTTGGACTGCGAGGAAATCCAACCAGTCCATCCTAAAGGAAATCAGTCCTGAATATTAATTGGAAGGACTGATGCTGAAGCTGAAATGCCAATACTTTAGCCACCTGATGCCAAGAACTGACTCACTGGAAAAGACCCTGATGCTGGGCAAGATTGAAGGTGGGAGAAGGGGATGACAGAGGATGAGATGGTTGGATGGCATCATCGACTTGATAGATATGAGTTTGAACAAGCTCTGGGAATTGGACTAGGAGGCCTGGTGTACTACAGTCCATGGGGTCTCAGATTCAGACACAACTGAGTGACTGAACCGATCCATTTAAAACTCTGCTTTATGGACACCTCATTTTTTTAAATAGGTTTTATTTTGTAGAACACTTCAGTAAATTGTTACCATGTATACATATCCTTTCACTTCCACTGGGGATATACCCAGAAGTGGAATTACTTGATGTGATAATTCTAATGTTTAATATTTTGAAGAGCCACCTGACTGTTTTCTACAGCAGTTACACTATGTTATATCCCCAAAGCAGTCATATGAACTAATATACTGAATAGATTAGTATACTTAATATACTAGTATATACAGAACTAATGATATTGTTAAAGTTTATAGTTCATTTATGTTTTTTATATATTCTAGGATATCACTCAGGAGTCTACCCAGCATTTATTTGTCATGTCCACTTAGGTGCCTCTTGGCTATGGTAGTTTTCTCAAACTTTGATGACTTTGATAATATTGAAGAGTACTAATCAGATGTTTTGACATATGTCCAGCTGTTGGAATCTGATGATTTTCTCATAATACTCGGGTTATAGGTTATTGGGAGAAAGACAACAGAGGGAAAAGTCCCATTTTCACCATATCATATCAAAGCACATACTATGAACAGGATTTGTGACTGTTGATGTTGACTTTGATCGTTTGACTGAGATCATGTTTGTTAGGTTTCTCCACAGTGAATTTATTCTTTTTGCTCTCTTTCCCATTGTATTCTTTTTGGAACTAGGTATTTCTTCTCTTCATCCCTCAAACATCTTTATTACTGCTTATCCCAGGAGGTGGGGGCTGATTTCCTTTTCTTATTATACTGAACTCTTGTTGGACAGAAGATCAGCTTTGATCCTAAGTGCCTATCACCTATTTTATTGTATAGGGAATACCCAAGTAAATATTTGTTGAATCAAGAGATGTTTTCTCAGCCATTAAAAAGAATACATTTGAATCAGTTCTAATGAGGTGGATGAAACTGGAGCCTATTATACAGAGTGAAGTAAGCCAGAAAGAAAAACACCAATACAGTATACTAACGCATATATATGGAATTTAGAAAGATGGTAACAATAACCCTGTATACGAGACAGCAAAAGAGACACTGATGTATAGAACAGTCTTATGGACTCTGTGGGAGAGGGAGAGGGTGGGATGATTTGGGAGAATGGCATTGAAATATGTATAATATCACATATGAAACAAGTCGCCAGTCCAGGTTTGATGCACGATGCTTGGGGCTGGTGCACTGGGACGACCCAGAGGGATGGTATGGGGCGGGAGGAGGGAGGAGGGTTCAGGATGGGGAACACATGTATACCTGTGACAGATTCATTTTGATATATGGCAAAATCAATACAATATTGTAAAGTTAAATAAAATAAAATTTAAAAAAAGAGCTGTTTTCCAATAAATAAAAAAAAATTAAACTTAAAACTAGTTTTAATGAGCTGATATGGCATGATTTTTATTTTTTTTGGTCATAAAAAATTTTACTTTTCACATTTCTTCAACAACTATGGAAAATTGATAAAAATCATATTTCTAACATTTTTAAGTAATAGAATGACATAAAAATTACACAAAAATCAAGATATAAAACTGGAAAAGTTAAGTAGATGTTCTTATCAAAGTGGAAGTCTATTTTAATAAAGATAAAAGCCTCTAAAAATTATATTATGAGACAATTCATAAAAAAAAGCAGAATACCTTAATATGGATCCTATTCAGCATGATTTCTTCTCAAAATATTTTAATTACATTTAGAAGATAAAATCTAACATTTGCTTTTAACCTAAAGACTGGAAACTTTCTCTAATATTTCTGTCTATGGCAAGGAATATCTCATGTAAAAGTTGTATATAATTCTAAGAGTAGTGTTTCTTATTCTTTGCATTTCTATTTTGATTCCAAAATTACACTTTAAAGACTTTATTTTTAATCCTATAAGTGAGAGTAGTAACACTGCCTTTGAGGTAAGTGATCTTCAAGAGAGAAATGACATACTCATGAATGGAGATGTATTTCCTCAGAGGCTTTTCTATTTCAGTTGTCTTGAAACATTGTATTTTGCATTTGTTAGAAGTCAGGCTTATGTTGAAGATAATATTTGGGCTTATTCTGTTTTGGACTTGGAAATTAATCATCTGCCAAACAGTAAAAAATCTTTCCTTAATGTGAGTTCTTATTCATTCACAAGATGAAAATTAACAATCTCCATGTTTCATAAATCTGAGTAAGCTAGCCCTAGATTTTCATTTTGTGTGTGTGTGTGTGTGTGTGTGTGTGTGTGTGTGCATGTGTTTGTGTGTATGTGTTTATTTCCTACTGGACCACTGATACTTATTTCAGTATTTTCAGGTCCAAATATTTCAAATTAATCTTATAAACACTACACTAGCAAAAATCAAATGATTGAGAACAGTTATCCATATAAAAGTGCTTCCTTGGAATTCTACTCTACTGGTTATCAAGGTTGTAGAATTTATTGTTATTCAATAGCCTCATACTCTATAATAAATACAGCAGTGAACAAAGGCAAAGAACAATAGCCATTGTTTATTACTAAAGTTATGTGCCATATAAACAACTCATTATTAAATTAATTCTTGTCTTCTCTCCAAAACATGTATGTTTTTATTTGAAATATAAATAATAAATACTATTACTTTCTGGAATTTTTAAAGAGCACTTGGTAGATGATACTTAAGTTTTAAAATGATTTCTGTTATAATCATCTAATTCATTTATAAAATCCTTCATATCTATTGATATTTACACTATGAAACAGAGCCATTGCTTTCTAAATACAAAGAAGATTTTCACCCAAACTAATCAGTTCTTTAGATAACCTTTTTTTTTTATGTGTTCCTCTCATCAGGCGGGAGAACTGTATTGAATGATCATAAGTAAAGACTGAAATCTTATAGACTTTGGCTTGAATTCTTATTTATTATGAGCGCTGAGAGAGAGTACAAATTATTTTAACTCTTTGACCCTCAGTTTCCTCTCCCATTAAATAAGGAAGAAAAACAAAACATATCTCTACATAGATGTAGATTTGCAGTGAAGGTAAAATGCAATTATGCGTGGAAAGAACAGTATTTGGTAAATTGTTAGCACTAACAAATAACAAATATATAAAGTAAGAGTAGGGAAAAATTTAAAAAAATATCTTATACTCAGATATTCTACAAGCTCTGGAAAAGATCTGTGTCCTCACATGCATAAGTGCACTGTTCATTGTTCCTGTTGAACTTTGCTCTTCTATGTTTGCCCAGTTTCTCACTTCCCTTTCAGAATCTTTAAAAACATAAAGAAAAAAGTGACTACATACTATATATAATATAGGAAAAGAAGTAAGTATTCTAGGGTTGTATATTTTTCCTGAAGTGCAGTGCTTTCTTTTTTTTAATTTTTTTTATTTTTTGAGTTGTCTTTTTATTGCTAATTTTTTTTTAATTAATTTTATTTTATTTTTAAACCTTACATAATTGTATTAGTTTTGCCAAATATCAAAATGAATCCACCAC
>NW_011494902.1:10420857-10420982 GCF_000754665.1 Bison bison bison | reverse complement strand
ACATGTTTCAATGCCATTCTCCCAAATCTTCCCACCCTCTCCCTCTCCCACAGAGTCCATAAGCCTGTTCTATACATCAGTGTCTCTTTTGCTATGTCGTATACAGGGTTATCGTTACCATCTTT
>NW_011494902.1:10418849-10420757 GCF_000754665.1 Bison bison bison | reverse complement strand
CTGTATTGGTGTTTTTCCTTCTGGCTTACTTCACTCTGTATAATAGGCTCCAGTTTCATCCACCTCATTAGAACTGATTCAAATGTATTCTTTTTAATGGCTGAGTAATACTCCATTGTGTATATGTACCACTGCTTTCTTATCCATTCATCTGCTGATGGACATCTAGGTTGCTTCCATGTCCTGGCTATTATAAACAGTGCTGCGATGAACATTGGGGTACACGTGTCTCTTTCCCTTCTGGTTTCCTCAGTGTGTATGCCCAGCAGTGGGATTGCTGGATCATAAGGCAGTTCTATTTCCAGTTTTTTAAGGAATCTCCACACTGTTCTCCATAGTGGCTGTACTAGTTTGCATTCCCACCAACAGTGTAAGAGGGTTCCCTTTTCTCCACACCCTCTCCAGCATTTATTATAGACTTTTGGATCACAGCCATTCTGACTGGTGTGAAATGGTACCTCATAGTGGTTTTGATTTGCATTTCTCTGATAATGAGTGATGTTGAGCATCTTTTCATGTGTTTGTTAGCCATCTGTATGTCTTCTTTGGAGAAATGTCTATCTAGATCTTTGGCCCATTTTTTGATTGGGTCATTTATTTTTCTGGAGTTGAGCTGTAGGAGTTGCTTGTATATTTTTGAGATTAGTTGTTTGTCAGTTGCTTCATTTGCTATTATTTTCTCCCATTCTGAAGTGCTTTCTTTAGTAATCAAATATCTGAAATTGTGATGATATATGCCCCAGTATTAGAAATGAAAAGCAAAAGTAAACTCAATTAATGAGAGAATGTAATAAGTGTAAACAATGACAAAAATAATATTACGTATTCCAATATCATTTTGTAGTTTATATGAGATTATTGTGTAGCCAGATACCTTTTTATGCATTTGAATTTTTAAAAATATCCACAGCTACTTGTTTATCTAATTTTACTGCTTCAAAGAATTGTTATTATAAAAAAAATTCTCCAGATGTAGCGAAGGAAAAGACAGTAGTAAGCCTTTTAATTTCCAAATTACATGTGCAAAACAACACGCTGCAAGTGTTTTAGACCTCCTGAAATTGAATGCCACTTTTTAGCAGCCCTAGAACTTAGAACCACACCACGCTAATAATACCTAACATGGGTCAAATGTGATGGGGCGACATGAAGGAAAAGTCTTCCGTCTGCAAGGCAGGCCTCAAGATTGAATCCCTTCTATTCCAATGAAGTCAATTCTGCTAGGGCAGAAAAGGTGGCAGATACAACATATATAACTTGAGAGTTGTGAGCATCTAATTAGCTAACAAATGTCCCAAGTAGGTAAAGTTTGAAAAAAATGAAAATGTGCCGTAGATACAAGTTCAGATCATTGAGTAGAGTCAGTTTCAGAGGACATGGAGAACTAGTAGTCTGTAAACTCCTTGTTTACAGGATTTTGGCTTAATCTTTATTGCTCACCCCGCCCCGCTGCCCAGGCATTTATGATAGTATCTTGATCAGTACTGCAAACACATTAAATTCAAATAAGGGTTCATTCAAAAGTTACTTAGATTAATTTTTTTTCTCTTGTGTTCTCTTTTCTCACCTGTCATTTGAAGTTTTGATATAGGGAAACAAAGTTTTCTTCTGCTGTGTGGAAGAGAAAAGTGACTATTTCTAATTCTTTTTTTTTTTTTTTGATGATCCAATGGATGTTGGCAGTTTAATCGCTGGTTCCTCTGCCTTTTCTAAATCCATCTTTTACATCTGGAAGTTCATAGTTCATGTGCTGTTGAAGCCTGGCTTGGAGAATTTTGAGCATTACTTATATATGCATTATTATATGATATTTGTTTTTCTATTTCTTTTTTTTTTTTTTCTTTTTTTTAATTTCAGATATACACATGCTCCCCATCCTGAACCCTCCGCCCTCCCCCCTCCCCATAC
>NW_011494902.1:10416815-10417908 GCF_000754665.1 Bison bison bison | reverse complement strand
ATATTCTGGGAGGTGGGTCATAGAGGATCCTGCTGTGATGTATGTCGGAGAGTGTTTTGCCTATGTTCTCCTCTAGGAGTTTTATAGTTTCTGGTCTTATGTTGAGATCTTTAATCCATTTTGAGTTTATTTTTGTATATGGTGTTAGAAAGTGTTCTAGTTTCATTCTTTTACAAGTGGTTGACCAGATTTCCCAGCACCACTTGTTAAAGAGATTGTCTTTAATCCACTGTATATTCTTGCCTCCTTTGTCAAAGATAAGGTGTCCATATGTGCGTGGATTTATCTCTGGGCTTTCTATTTTGTTCCATTGATCTATATTTCTGTCTTTGTGCCAGTACCATACTGTCTTGATAACTGTGGCTTTGTAGTAGAGCCTGAAGTCAGGTAGGTTGATTCCTCCAGTTCCATTTTTCTTTCTCAAGATCCCTTTGGCTATTCGAGGTTTTTTGTATTTCCATACAAATTGTGAAATTATTTGTTCTAGCTCTGTGAAGAATACTGTTGGTAGCTTGATAGGGATTGCATTGAATGTATAAATTGCTTTGGGTAGTATACTCATTTTCACTATATTGATTCTTCCAATCCATGAACATGGTATATTTCTCCATCTATTAGTGTCCTCTTTGATTTCTTTCACCAGTGTTTTATAGTTTTCTATATATAGGTCTTTAGTTTCTTTAGGTAGATATATTCCTAAGTATTTTATTCTTTTCGTTGCCATGGTGAATGGAATTGTTTCCTTAATTTCTCTTTCTGTTTTCTCATTATTAGTGTATAGGAATGCAAGGGATTTCTGTGTGTTGATTTTATATCCTGCAACTTTACTATAATCATTGATTAGTTCTAGTAATTTTCTGGTGGAGTCTTTAGGGTTTTCTATGTAGAGGATCATGTCATCTGCAAATCAAAATTTGCATAGAAACGAATGAAAATGAAAACACAACAACCCAAAACCTGTGGGACACAGTAAAAGCAGTCCTAAGGGGAAAGTTCATAGCAATACAGGCACACCTCAAGAAACAAGAAAAAAGTCAAATAAATAACCTAACTCTACACCTAAAGCAACTAGAAAAGGAAGAAATGAAGAACC
>NW_011494902.1:10393186-10416187 GCF_000754665.1 Bison bison bison | reverse complement strand
CCAGGGATGCAAGGATTCTTCAATATCCGCAAATCAATCAATGTAATACACCACATTAACAAATTGAAAAACAAAAACCATATGATTATCTCAGTAGATGCAGAGAAAGCCTTTGACAAAATTCAACACCCATTTATGATAAAAACTCTCCAGAAAGCAGGAATAGAAGGAACATACCTCAACATAATAAAAGCTATATATGACAAACCCACAGCAAACATTATCCTCAATGGTGAAAAATTGAAAGCATTTCCTCTAAAGTCAGGAACAAGACAAGGGTGCCCACTTTCACCATTACTATTCAATATAGTTTTGGAAGTTTTGGCTACAGCAATCAGAGCAGAAAAAGAAATAAAAGGAATCCAAATTGGAAAAGAAGAAGTAAAACTCTCACTATTTCTAATTCTTAATTACGATTGATGTTACCTTCTTTCTTCTAGTCTTGATATCTAAGTAGAATGTGTTTTTTACCCCTAATTTCTGTTAAATACATAAAGACAGTTGAAAACAAAAATTATAGCATTGCTCTGTTAAAATATATAGCTATAATACACCTGACAACTATAACATTAAGTGCTGGGAGGAAAGGAGAGTAAATTGTGAGATCTCTGGATTGCATGTGAACTAATAAAATATTAACTCTTAGTGGAATCTGAGAACTTAAGTACATATTGTATTCCTAGAGCCATCTCTCTCTAACACACACATATATACACAATCAAAAAGGGTTTGAAAAACATGAAAATTAATTTATTTAAAATTCACACAGTCCAAAAGAAAACAGGTTTTGAGGAGCGCAGGAAGAAAACATTGAGGAGACAAATGCAATCTTGTTATTATCTTCTTATTATCAGAGATTCTCTGATTGTGCTGTGTCCTGTCCTTTCTCAGTTTTGGATCTTTTTCACATCCTATTCTTTGTAAAGCTCTGTTTCTCCTCACTCTGCCTGGTAAATTTCTATCTAGCATATAGGTCTCAACTTGGATGGAAATATTCCAAAATACCGCTAATAATTTTTCCCACTGAACCCTGTATTCCCCCTATCATAACACAAACTATTTGGTATTGTAATTACTTATTTACTTGTCTTTATCCCTTGAGCCTGTAAATGCCATAGTGCGGATACCTTATGGATAAAGTGGAATAAATGAATAGTGAATGGTTAAAGAAGCCAGGCACCATGCTAGGCATCTGGATAATGAGATGAAAGGCAGAATCTCTGCTCTCCATGAATTCACAGACTAGTTAAGGAGACAGATAAATTAAGCCAATGATAATAATAATATATTGAATAGTATACAATTGTAATGGCTCCTTTGAATTTTACTTGGAACCATTTACATTTTCTAAATGTCTACACCCACCAGATATTTCTACTAAATAACATAACTTAGGGTTTTTTTTTCTTCCAATGTTTTATGTATGCCTTTGAATATTTCTAGAATTTATGGATACTTTAACAGTCACAAATAACATTAAAAACACTTTCCCAGCCTACGCTGGACCATGGTATTCTCTCCTTTCCCTAAACTTTAATGGCACTTCTAGTACTACAATCCACTGGTTAACCATGTATAAAGAGTTGGTTAATTATTTATATATAATTATATCCACTTCTAGATTTAGAACTCTTGGAAGATGGAGAAATTACATAACTCTGAATATATGAAAACTCTTGAAAGACCCATCAAGGAGTAGAAAAATATCTTGCTCATAGAAGTTTAATCATAAATGATTTTTTTTTTTAATTATAAGGTGTATTATCAGTCCTTTCTATTTTCATCCTGTTGAATTGCTTGGATTCATCATCTATGCTCCAGTTTTGCTTTGTAAAATGCAGAGCACTTTATTCTGAACAGTTGAAGACTAGTGTTTTATTTATATTATTTACTAACTTCGCATATCCCAAGAATTGTGGCTAACACTAATTGTGGCTAAGATACTCTGCCATTTAACCCTTCCATTAACCCCATACATCTAGTAACTTCATTCTACCTCTGAAAAAGTAGGTTCCAATATGTTTGTCATAAAAAATGGTGCTTTATAAAAAATGTTAAATTTATTATGTGTTGAGTTTTTGTTGTTTTCTCTGGTTGTGGTGGGAGCAGGGCTCTTCTCTAATTGTGTTATGCAGGCTTCTCACTGCAGTGGCTTCTCTTGTTGCAGAGCACAGGCTCTAGGATGCCCAGGTTCATAGTTGCAGCATCTGGGCTCAGTAGTTGAGGCTTGTCAGCTCTAAAGCAAAGGCTCAGTAGTTGTGGCACACAGGCTTAGCTGCCCTGAGGCAGGTGGAATCTTCCCAAACCAGAGATCAAACCGGTGTCCCCCGCACTGGCAAACAGATTCCTAACCACTAGACCACCAGGGAAGCCCCCCAAATTGTGCTTTTTAACTACTATACTATACTACCTTGTTAACCTCTGTTTATATGCTTTGCAATTTAATATTTATTTATTATTGTATAACCATGAAGAATATAAATGTGCTTAGAGTTCTGTAATGTAAATTTACTGCTTGGGTTTGGGATAACTGGTATTTTTTTAAGTATTGCGACTTTTTCCTGCCACCCTTTGTGAAAACTGCCCAAGACACTATGATTTTATCAAATTTTAAAACATAAGTAAAAATATCATTAATATATTTTAATCCTATATTAAGCATGCGTGGTCATGCATATGCCTTCCTGATATAGCTGTGTTGTTTAGAATTAGTAACTAACATATTTCCATTGAGCTAAATTTGTAATTTTATCCATGTTTCCATCGTAACTCTTAACCAGAATTCTCAGATTCTTTCTCGCAAATTCTACATTCTATAATCTAGACAGAATTATGGGCCCCATTGAGATCACTAAGATCATTACATTTTTGTCATATTCTTTCTCATATAGTAGGTGAAACTAATAAAAAATGTACTAACGTAAGATAAAAGCCAGCTGCTTATTTCAACACAGGAATTGAATGCTATCCATCAAGGTACTGCTTGCTGTCAGAAAAGAAAACTAGAAGTTTCTGTATGGAAGAAAATAAGACTTAAGATAAATTAAAAAGCTTAATCTATAAAAGAAATATACTTCTGAAATTTGGGAAATGAACTAGAAAAAAAAAAAAAAAACTAGGAACACTGTTTGATAAGCCCTGTCTAGACATTGATATCTTGAATGTGAATAGTGAATATTGAATAATAAAACTGAAATGAATAACATTATGATAAGATCAGGTAAATTCATGAAAACATAAATCAGCAAGAGAGAACAAAATTGCTGTGGCATTGTTATTTTAAGGGCTGAATACAAATATGGGCTGGATCTTTTTTTGGCAAACTCTCCACTCAGCTGACCACTTATTATAATGCCTACAATGAAAACCACTGTTCTGTTTTAGTCTAGTTTTATTATGGATTTTAGACACTACCTTCATTACTTTGTATTCTTAATAAAATCTACCTTTTTACTATTAAAAGTACAACAAGCTTATTATGAAAATTTAGAAACTTTAGAAATATATAAAAAGACAGTAAAGTTCACCAGGTAGTGGTTATTTTCAGAGTGATTCATGTTTAACATTTTTATTTCTGGGACTTAAACAAGATATTAAGAATTCTCCAGTCTAAAGAAAACAATAATGAAAAATTGCTTCTTTGTTTTTATGCTGATTTATTCTGGTAAGGTTTCTGTTAATTTGTTTAGTTTTTATTATAATCTGTTAATATTAAAGTATATATATATAAACACATATATTATATATTAACAGATTATAATTGCAGAGGTCAATATTAGGAACACAAAAAGTTCTATTCAAAACTATAAAGTGTGAGTGGATACTAATTTTTATCCCATTATAGGCTGTCTTCTACATTTACGTGAGATTAAATAACTGATTCTATTAACTGGGAGGTTTACACTCATTTTATTTTTTTGGGCTCCAAAATCACTGCAGATGGAGACTGCAGTCATGAAATTAAAAGATGCTTGCTCCTTGAAAGAAAACTTATGACCAAGCTAGACAGCATCTTAAAAAGCAGAGACATTACTTTGCCAATAAAAGTCCATCTAGTCAAAGCTATGGTTTTTCCAGTAGTCATGTATGGATGTGAGTTGGACTATAAAGAAAGCTGAGCACCGAAGAATTGATGCTTTTGAACTGTGGTGTTGGAGAAGATTCTTGAGAGTCACTTGGATTGCAAGGAGATCCAACCAGTCCATCCTAAAGGAAATCAGTCCTGATATTCATTGGAAGGACTGATGCTGAAGCTGAAACTAATACTTTGGCCACCTGATATGAAGAACTGACTCATCTGAAAAGACCCTGATGCTGGGAAAGACTGAAGGTGGGAGGAGAAGGGGATGACAGAGGATGAGATGATTGGATGGACATGAGTTTGAGTAAACTCCAGGAGTTGGTGATGGACAGGGAAGCCTGGAGTGCTACAGTCCATGGAATCACAAAGAGTCAAACATAAATGAGTGACTGAACTGAACTTACACTCATTATATCACAGCCTGGCCTACTAGAGCTGTGTCACTTTGGGGATAGGCAACATAGTTCAGACCCCATGCATTCGGACAAGCGGCAGGAGCTGTTAAAGGTGACATAGATTCCCAACGTCTCTTTTTTTCTATAAATTCTAAAGTTGACCACAGACATGTTTTTTTCTTAATTTAAGAGGATGTATACAAACTTCCTTGGGGTTTTGCTGCTACACTCTGTAGAAGTGAATATCTACTAGTATTGGAAGAGACAGAAACCAAGGTCTATAAGCATGCATCCATACAGGAACAGTGAACTGTCAGGGGAAACTATCGTTTTCAATGTGTATAGTGTCTGGTTTGCCTTGAGACATTAGTTTCACCCTCACCAAAATTTTTACAAGCAACTTATTCTATTATTTCTTCCTTCCAAAAATCAATGCTTCTCAAAGTGTGATACTTGAATTACCAACAAGGGTTTCACCTGGGAGCTTGTTAGAAATGCAGAATCTCAGGAACTATCCCAGACTTTCTGAACCTACAATTTAACAAGTTAACAATTTAACAAGTTCCCTGGATGGTTTATTCTACATTAACTGAAGCCCTAATAACTCAGATCTCAGCTTGTATTGCCTCCTTAAGGAAATCTATAGTGACATCCCTGATTGAATCCAATGCCTTTTTTAATCCTCTATAGCTCTAAGTTCGTCTCATCTACAGTTCTTACATCGCAATTTCATTTTTATCAGTCTATCACTTGACTAACTCTCCAGTAGACTACAGTCCAGGATGAAACTTGCTTTTGATCATCGTGGATACCTGGTACAGAATTGTGTTGGAAATGGAAGTTACACATAGCTTTAATAAATAAAACCATCTTTATGATTCAGGGGCTTATGATCAGGTTGAGATATAAGGGTTTTCACATGAAAAGACATTTCAGGACTTGCAAGATTAAGAGACAAAGAGATGAACCACATCCTGATTGAGAGCACTAATTTTCCAAGGCTCCAAAATAAGAAATGAGGGACACATTCCAGTACTCTTGATTGGAAAATTCAATGGACAGGAGAGCCTGGTGGGCTATTGTCCATGGAGTTACTGAGTTGGACGTGACTGAGCATGAACACATGCACCATATATTACATGATGCATGACTGAATTCATGGATGCAAAATTAGAGATACAGAGGGTTGCATAGCCAGATTTCCCTATGCAGAATGTTGACACCCCTAACCCCCATTTTGTTCAAGGTTAACTGTCTTGATCTCAAGTTTTATATAGTTTTGTCTTCCAGTGTAGGAATATATATAATCTGCTCCTGTGGATATCACTTGTAAATATACTAATCTTTTTCTTAATTTTCTTTCTGTCTGTACTACCTCTAAATAATAATTAGATTTTCTTATTTTTCTCTTTGGGAAAAATACTTCATATTTCTTTTTCTGATTGTCATATATGTTTTTCTCAATTATACTTTCATGTACCAACAATTTTTTTAAGTAAGAAAGAAAAAATAAAAGGAACAAACCACAAAATATGTCCCCCTTAATATATTATCTGGTTGTATAATCTGTTATCTTTCAATCTCAGAAGTTGAAGTTTTAGTTGTAACTTTGTTTTTCAATTAACCACATCTCAGAACTGCATTATTAAGTGTTGTCTCAACTACATTCATGATTATACACAATTATACTGAAGGCAAGAAGAAGATAAAGTGATTAAAATACTGGGAAAACACTGAGTAAAATGATTAAAATAATCTTCACTAGAAAAACATAAGACCTATTGAAAAGACACTTTTGTTTTATGAATTCCCTCAGAAAGCACCCTGAAGTGTAAAAGTGCTTGTTTTGATTATAATGAAGACCTGATAAAGACACCATCTGGTTCGTATTTTTTAATTAATAATTTTTGAAATCAAAGAGACACACATACATGCCTTAGAGTCAAATAGCCCTGTAAAGCTCAAAATGAATAAAATATAGTCACATCATACATTCCGTTCATCCCTGATCTCTGTTCCCTAATGATACATTTTTAACTCTTCTTAAAAAAAAAAAAACTGAACATTAATAATATAACATGCTTAAATAAATATTTCTTAATTTTTTTCAGACTAAGGTGTTATTGACCAGCTTTTAACTGGAAGATGACTCTTTTGCTTATACACATTCTTTCTACATAATTATATTCAGTTATTGTTTAAATAAATATTCACTATTTAATCATTATCTTATACACTACTTCAGAGCTGAGCCAAGTACTATATTTCAAACATTTCTTTTATATTATTGTTTTCTAATATTTTAATTTCTTGATCACATACTTTCAAAAGCCATTTGTGTACTTTCTTCAACTTAAATTGATTGCATAGGTATTATCCTGAGACTTCATTCACCTGCCTGCTAGACAATCTCTTTGCTAAAGTTTGGCAAAGTTTACTTTATAAGCTACTTTCTCTTTGGTGAAAAACAAAAATCCTACTAAATTGATGTTTACTGTATGAACCTCCTGAGAATAGATGGCTGGGCAATATATTTTTGGTGGCCTCACGTTATCTGAAAATATATTTATTCTAGTTTCTCTGTATGTACAAGAGACTAAAAATTATTGTCTATTAGGACTTGGGCATTTCTTCAGGGCTTTGTGAATTCCATTGTAACTGTTGAGTTTTGTTTAATACCATCATGATCCCTGATCCTTTGTATTTTTAATAGTAATTTTATTGAAATATAATCCATATACCATACATTTCACCCATAAATTATGAAATCCATTTTTTAGTATATTCACAGGGTTGTACAACCACTGCTACAATTTTATATTTTTATCATGCCAAACAATAACCCTGAACCCATTAGCAATCACTTCCCCTGTCTTTCCAGACTCCACAGTAATAGGCAATCATTATTACTGATGTAACTATTTGATACAATTCATATAAATGGAATCATACAATATGTGGCCTTCTATGATTAGCTTATTTTACTAGCTTAATGGCCAAAGAATTGATGCTTTTGAACTGTGGTGTTGGAGAAGACTCGAGAGTCCCTTGGACTGCAAGGAGATCCAACCAGTCCATCCTAAAGGAAATCAGTCCTGAATATTCTTTGGAGGGACTGATGCTGAAGCTAAACTCCAATACTTTGACCACCTGATGTGAAGGACTGATTCATTGGAAAAGACCCTGATGCTGGGCAAGATCAAAGGTAGGAAGAGTAGGGGATGACAGAGGATGAGGTAGTTGGATGGCATCACTGACTCAATGCACAAGAGTTTGAGTAAACTCCTGGAGTTGGTGATTGACAGGGAGACCTGGCATGCTGCAGTCCATGGGTGACAAAGAGTCAGACACAACTGAGCAACTGAGCTGTTTACAAAATTCAAAGATGTTGTGAAATATGATAAGAGAATTATTCCTGACATAAGTTAAACAAGGCCCTTGAATTACTCCTCTGTGAACATAAAGTATTTGTGCACACTTGTATAGATAGATATACTCCTCCATGTCCAAGAAAACAGAACCAGATGTCTTTTTCTAGCCCCACTCTTAGGATGTGAGTGTTCTACATGTGACTGTAAAATTTAGTCATTGGTAGAACTTGATACAGATCTTAAGGGCAGGATGTGAAGAGGAGGAGAGGATGTCATCTCAGCCTCCCCTGGATATTTTGCCCCAGGATGATGAATATAAGTGCAGTCAGAAGTTGGTGCATTGATCTCCCAGACTTGTACATATAGAGCTATGAAGCTTCCTTTTTCCTAAGCTTCAGATATCATCAAACTCCTATCTGAAAAAGTAGATCTCATGGGTCCATTTCCCACTTCTATACAGATTATTCCCTAGGTAATGAAAAAATAAACTCAAGAAGGAGTTCACCCTCACCCTTTGAGGCACAGTGTTATACTAATTTCCCTTCCTGTTGGTAGGATTGTAGCCTTAGGTACCTCAAATCCTGTTTTACTGATTCAACCACTTGGCAGAATATAGTTAATTATTAACTGATTAATTCATTTTAAAAATAACCCAAAGTGATCAGACCTCTGAAATGACCCAATGCAGATAAGACCTAAAGCTTTCCTCTGTGCTGACCTCTTTATTCCAAGCTGCTTTTCTTTGTAAGGCCTGAGGCAAGGAAGCCTGAGTTAGCACTGAAGTTTATCTAGGATCTTTTAAAAAAATTTTATTTTATATTTGTGTATAATTGATGTACAATGTTGTGTTGGTTTCAGGTTTACAGCAAAGTGTTTCATATATATATGTATATTCTTTTTCAAATTATTTTTCCATTTAGGTTATTAAAGAATATTGAGCAGAGTTCCCTGTGCTGTACAGTAGGTTAAGAACCTACTCAATATTCTTTAGTAACCTCGGAGAAGGCAATGGCACCCCACTCCAGTACTCCTGCCTGGAAAATCCCATGGACGGAGGAGCCTGGTAGGCTGCAGTCCATGGGGTCGCTGAGGGTTGGATACGACTGAGTGACTTCACTTTCACTTTTCACTTTCATGCATTGGAGAAGGAAATGGCAACCCACTCCAGTGCTCTTGCCTGGAGAATCCCAGCGACAGGGGAGCCTGGTGGGCTGCCCTCTATGGGGTTGCACAGAGTCGGACACGACTGAAGTGACTCAGCAGCAGCAGCAGCAGCTTGTAGCTCAGTCAGTAAAGAATCTCCCTGCAGTGCAGGAGACCCGGGTTTGATCCCTGGGTTGGGAAGATGCCCTGGAGAAGGAAATGGCAACCCACTCCAGTATACTTGCCTGGAAAATCTCATGGACAGAGGAGCCTGGTGGGCTGCAGTCCATGGGGTCACAAAGACTTGGGCACAACTGAGCGACTAACACTTAAACTTACTTATTTGTTCATTTAAGGAGGTGTAAGTTGTTCCCAAGTTTTTACTATTATGAATAACATTACTATAGACATTCATATACAATTATTTGTGTATTCAACTTTCTTCTGGTAAATACCTAGGAGAAGAATTACTGGAACATCTGGTAACTTTATGTTTTACTATATAAGGAACTGCCAAAATGATTTCCAAAATGGCTGGGTGATTTATATTTCCAGTAGAAGTGTCATGAGTGTTTCCATTTATCTACATCCTCACCAACACTTAGTATTGTCTGTCATTGTGATTATAACTGTGCTCATAAGTATGAAGTAATATTTTCATTATGGTTTTGATCTGCATTGGCCTAATGAATTCAGATGTTGAATACTCATTCATGTGTTTAATGTACATTTGTTAAATTTCTTTGGAGAACTGTGAATTCAGATCCTTTTCCTGTCTTTATGTTGGGTTGTTTGTGTTTTTATTATTTAATTGTAAGAGTTGTTTAGAAAAATTATAAAATCGTAATATAATAATTATGTTATTTATCAGAATGTACATATTTTACCTGATTTTATTGGGACATGTTTTATCCCATTCTGTGGTCATCTCTTCATTTTCTTGATAGTATGCTTTAAAATGTAAACATTGTTAAGTTTTCCTGAGTAAAACATCTCTTTTTCCCCCCTTTTTCACTTGTGCTTTTGATGCTCTGTTTAGCAAGGCTTTGCTTAGCTCAGCGACTCAAACATTTACTCCTAACTTTTTCTTCTAAGAGTTTTATTCTTTTAGCTCATGTTCTTAGGTATATAATTCATTTTGAGTTAAATTTTTTTATGGGGCATAATGCAGGTTTCCAACTTCATTTCTTTGCTTGTAGATGTCCAATTGGGCTAGAGTTATTTGTTGAAAAATACTCTTTGTTACTGAATTTTTTATCTAAACTTCTTTGAAAGTAGATATGAGTTTATTTCTGGATTTTCAATTGTATTCCATTGATTTATGTCTCTATCCTATGGTGGTACCACACTGTCTTGATTATTGTACCTTTAGGTTTTCAAATGGGTAAATGTGAGTCCTCCAAATAATCTTCATTTTAAGATTATTTTTTCTGACTATTCCATGTTTCTTATATTTCTACATAAATTTTTATATGATTTTGTCAATTTATGTAGAAGATAGCTTAGATTTTCCTAGAGATTTCACTGAATCTGTAGATCAATTTGGAAAGTATCACCATTCTAGTAGCGTTAAGTTTTCTAATCTGTGAATATGGGATTCTTTTTCATTTAGTTGGATCTTTTTAATTTATTCCAGTGATATTTTGTATTTTTTCAGTGTATAGTCTAGTACTTCTATTTTGAATTTATATTCTTTATGGTGCATTTTTTACATGGACGTTTTAAGAATTACACCTTCAGATAGTTCATTACTAGTGTATACATATATGATTGATTCATGTATTTTTTTTCTTTTATCCTGCAGACTTGTTGAATTCATTTATTAGTTCTAACTGATTTTTTGTCATTTATTTCTTAGGATTTCCATATGTAAGATCATACCATCTGTATATAGAGATAGTTTCATTTCTTTCCAGTCAGGATACATTTTATTTCTTTTTCTTCCTAGTCAGTGAAATGTTAAACAGAAGTGACAGCAGTAAGCATCTTTCTCATGTTCCTAATATTAGTAGCAAAATCTTCGATCTTTTACCTTTATATGATGGTACCTGTGGCTTTTCAAAATGGTCTTCATCAACTTGCCTCTAAGAGTTTCCCTGCTATAGAACATGAGATCCACTCATACCAAAATTTAATAATGCTGCCTGAGAGAGTAGGACATATGGAGAGAATAACATGGAAACTTACATTATCATATTTAAAATAGATATCAGGTGGGAATGTGCTGTATGACTAAGGGAACTAAAACCAGGACTGTAACAGCCTAGATGTGTGGGATGAGGAAGGAAGTGGGAGGGGTGTTCAAGAGGGAGGGGATATAGGTACACCTGATGATTCATGTTGATATTTGGCAGAAACCAACATAATACTGTAAAGCGATTATCCTTCAATTTAAAATAGATTTAATGTTAAAGTAAAAAAAGAAAAAATACAATGTGCCCTGGAGTTCTGCACTTAGCAATCTATGTGTTTGAAATGCAGCCTCTCTGATCATAACCCATCTCATCTCCTTCACCCTTTGGCTTACATTTTACTTTCTTGTACCATAAAGGCCAAATCAGGCAACATGCACTTATTGTTTCTTTGATTTTTGTTGATTACCTTTGTTTTTTCCAGTCTTCTTCCCTGTTCTCTTTATTCTTGTGTGTTTAAGCCTTTCTTATTACTTTTATTAAAGATTTGGCAAATTGCAAAGGTGAATTAGTGTGTTTAAAGTGCCATGCTTAACATAACTAGTGAGCACCTTTTAACCTAACATGTCAGGCACTGTGTTGCATTTGTTTTTGTTCATTCTCATTTTATTGAATATATAATGCATTCCCAAGGGTATCATTGCCTCCTATGGTCTGGGACTAATATGAGGATTTAAGAGAATAATGTTTGTTATTTGAAGGAAAAAAAAAAAAGACTTTTATATTTACTTTCCAATAAAAGTAAAAGGCTTCCCTGATGGCTCAGAAGGTAAAGCATCTGTCTGCAATGCAGGAAACCCAGGTTTGATCCCTGGATTGGAAGATCCCTAGAGAAGGAAATGGCAGCCTGTTCCAGTACTCTTGCCTGGAAAAGCCCATGGACAGAGGAGCCTGGTAGGCTACAGTCCATGGGGATGCAAGGAGTTGGACATAACTGAGCAACTTCACTTTCACTTTCCAAATAAATTTAGTCACAAATACACCTCTAGGTTACTAAATATGCAGAAACTGCTAGAAGTTATGAACTCCTTTTACAAAAGAGGTACCTTTCTTGATAATGCCTCACCTCCTCTAACCCATTGCTACCATCACCTCCATCCTATTATGTTTATGTCATATACGCTATGCTACTGCTGCTGCTGCTGCTGCTGCTGCTAAGTCGCTTCAGTCGTGTCCGACTCTGTGTGACCCCATAGACGGCAGCCCACCAGGCTCCCCCGTCCCTGGGATTCTCCAGGCAAGAACACTGCAGTGGGTTGCCTTTTCCTTCTCCAATGCATGAAAGTGAAAAGTGAAAGTGAAGTCGTTCAGTCATGCCCGAGTCTTAGTGACCCCATGGACTGCAGCCCACCAGGCTCCTCCACCCATGGGATTTTCCAGGCAAGAGTACTGGAGTGGGGTGCCATTGCCTTCTCCGCATATACGCTATATACTTATATAATTTCTAGTATCTTTTTTATCTCTTTATTTTCTTACCCTTCTACATCTAGACATGAAAAACTCTCTGCTAGATGTATGCAGTTTCTACTCAGCAATTATATTTTTCTCAGGCCCTTGTGGTAAATTTAGCTATTTTTCCCCCCCTCAAGCAATAGTTTCTCTGTGGCTATATCTAAATGTATTGAACAGGGCAAAGACCTGATTTTGGTTATGATTAATAAATGTAGTATATCATCCTTACTGCAAAACTAGATAGAAAACACTGAAACAAGATGTTATTGTTATTTATTTGCTAAGTCCTGTCTGTCTCTTTTGTGACCCCATGGAATGTATCCTGCCAGGTTCCTCTGTCCTCCAGGATTTTCCAGCAAGAGTACTGGAGTGAGTTGCCATTTCCTTCTTCAGGTGATCTTCCTGGTTCAAGGATCAAACCCATGCCTCCTGTATTGGAAGGCAGATTGTTTACCACTGAGCCACAAGGGAAGCCCTGAAATGAGATGTGTAATACCACAAAATGTCTTCGCTTTACCTGTCCAATACACCTAGTACTCTTTACTTTCTCTCCTTTCTCTATATACCAGTCAATATTTCAAAATTAATAAGATATTCTATAAGTTATAGAACATATTTGCACTCATTATGTCTGTTAATATTCTTAATAATTTAAGACATTTACTAGGTTGGAAGTTAAGGCAAAGAAAGATTAAGGAACTAGTGCACAGTTAAATGTCTGATAAATATTATGAGTACTAGATCTTTGTCTTCTACCTTAACAGAACACGTTTCAAGATACCATGTGTGCCTGGTCTATTCTTCTATAAAAATAAAAGATGGAAGTGAAAATTACTATATTCCTTTGGTGGAGATGTGTTGAAGATTATAATGATAATAATGTAACTGCCAACCTATAATGGGTGTTTACAAGGTAGCAGACACTAAGCTAAGTGCTTCTATTGAATTACTGTGTTTAAATCTTTCACCATCCCTATGAAGTCAGTAATGTCATTATGCTCCAGTGTAATCTGAGAAGAGAACCCCAAAGGAGTATGTGCTGCTTTGGTTTTATTTTCTTGTATCCTCTCATATCTAAAACTAAGGTAAATATTCTTTTCTTCAACAATATCCCCACTAATAACTAATACCTGCAGATGATAGGTTTATTTAGCAAATTGTGTCAATGGATATTGAATTAATAACTTGATTTTAATTTTCTAGGAAATGAAAACTGTTTCAGTGTTTTACATATTTGAACTTTAGAACACTGAATGTCATTGCAATTAGAAAAAAACGTTTCCTCAGAAATCAGAACCAAAAGTGGCTAAATTTCTAGAAATGATTCTGTTGGGGACCCAAAATAAGCAGTTTTCCATCCCGTTTTAGTGAATGAGTTGGTATGATTAGAATTCTTTTTCTGAGTAAACTTGCTACTTGTTGTATCTATAGCATAAAACAGGGAAAATCTCTTAGCATTAATGAAGTAGATTCTCAGCTGAGGGCATGCTGTCTGACTTAGTAGCCACTTCCTAGGAACAACTCTGAAGGGTAGAATGAGGAGTCTTAAACAGATAGCTGCATTTATGGTACAAAGTAAATGTGTTTCAGCATGTAATCAGTTTATTAAATTACTAATCATCCATGTCCATTAAATGGAATAATACACATGTATCAGAAAGGACGAGGATATTTATGCGTGTTGAGTGCATATGCATATGCGCACATATGTTATTATTTTTAAAAGTATACAATCTGTTTTAAACACAAGACTCAGCCCACAGAATATCTTCTCAAACAACCTAATTGCTCTGCAATTTCCACCCTGTAGTAAAATATATAAAATATCTAGAAAATTTTTATTTTTCCTGTTGAAAGAATAGTAAATCCTTAGGAGATATTCTCATTCAAATTGAAAGTTATAGTTTTTGTCCTATTTAAAAAAAAATAAAGAATGAATTCTGTTGGATTTGGGTTAGAAGTTTTTTCTTAAATTTTTTTTACATAAAGGACTGTCTTCTTTAAAAATAGAGACAGTTTTACTTTTTTTTTTTTTTAATCACCTTAGTGCTTTGGCTAAGACCTCCAATTCATTATTGAATATAAGTATTTTATGACTTGTTCCTGATATTTGGGCAAAATAATTCAGTCTGCTTAAAGAATTTCCCTTCTGCTAAGAGTATTTTTGGATTTTTTTTTTTTTTATCATGAATTGGTATTGTTTTTTGTTAAATGCTTTAGGAATCTGTTGAAATAATCGTGTTTTTCTCTCTTAGTCTATTGTTACATTGACTTTTGCTAATAAAGTTTCAAATCTTCAACCTGCCACGATGAACTCACCTAGTTATGATGTATTATTCTTTCATATATTCTTACACTTGCATTATTAAGAATTTTGCATCAACATTCATAAGGAATATTCTGCTACAGCTTTTTTTTTTTTTTTAATATGTTTGTATGATTTTGGAATTAGGATAATTCTGGCCTCACAAAATTAGCTAGAAAGCATTTTCTTTTTCTTTTCTAGAAATTATATGAAATTGATAAATGTTCAGAAGGCAATGGCACCCGATTCCAGTACTCTTGCCTGGAAAATCCCATGGATGGAGGAGCCTGGTGGGCTGCAGTTCATGGGGTCGCTAAGGGTTGGACACGACTGAGCGACTTCATTTTCATTTTTCACTTTCATGCATTGGAGAAGGAAATGGCAACCCACTCCAGTGTTCTTGCCTGGAGAATCCCAGGGACGGGGGAGCCTGGTGGGCTGCCGTCTATGGGGTCACACAGAGTTGGACACGACTGAAGTGACTTAGCAGTAGCAGTATTCAGTGCAGCTATCTCCATCTAGTGTTTTATTTGTGGGAAGGCTTTTAATTTTAAATTCAATTCCTTTAATAAATATAAGAATATTCAGATTATCCATTTCTTCTTGAGTGCACTTTGACAGTTTGTGTTTTTCAAGGAACTTGTCTCTTTCATCTGTGTTGTCAAATTTAAAAGAATAAAATTGTATGGAACTGCCAAAATGGTTTCCACCATTGGGTCTCCTGATCCACAAATATAATGTATATGTACATTTACTTGGGGCTCTAGGACTTTTATCCCCCATGAGCTTCCAGCATACAGATCTTGCCTATATTGTTCAATTAATATTTAAGTGTTTAATACTTTGTATTATATGTGATATTGTTTATTTCAGTTTCCAACTGTACACCTCTAGCATTTAGAAATATGATTAATTTTTATATACTGACCTTATTATATCCTATGGCCTTGTTAAAGTCACAAAAAGATACAAATTACAAATATCAGCAAAGAAAGAGGCTATCACTACAGATCCCACAGCTTTAAAATGATAATTAGAGAATACCTCAAAAAATCAGGATGTCAATTTTTCTGTTTATAGATTAAATATAATTCCAATTAAAATCCTATCAGGATTTCATAAAAACTGATTCTAAAATATATATGGAAATGTAAAGAACCTAGAATACCTAAAACAGTTCTGGAAAACAAAAATAAAGTATGGGGAATTCTGCTACCAGATTTCAAATTTGCTATGTCAAACCAGTGTGATATTGGAGAAATGTAAATTGATGAAACATGAGAGTATAGAAATACATTCACAAATATGTAGTCAATATATTTAGTCAGATCTCTATTTTTTAAGTGCAAAGATAATTTAATGAAAAATAGTAACATTTCAAAATTTAATGCAAAAAATAAAAGCAAAAACATAAAAAAATTTTATTCACATCACTAAAAAGTAATTCAAAATGGACCATACATCTCATATCATAAAGTTTTTAGAAGACAACAAGGGAGAGGTTGACTTAGGTAAGGATTTGACACTGAAAGCATGATTCAAAAAGAAAATATTGAGAAATAGGACTTCCTAAAAATTAAAAATGTTTTCTTTGCAAGTTTATTATTTGAAAAACATTAGGAAGAATGAAAAGAGTAGCTACAGACTAGGAGAAAATATTCACAAATCAAATGACTCATAATGGACTTGTATCTAAAATATACATCTGTATATATGTGTGTGTGCATATGTGTACATACATATATAAACACACATAATAAAATATGGGCAAAAGATTGAATAGATATTCACTGAAGATATGATTGGCAAATAGGCACATGAAAAGATGTTTAATATCATTAGTCATTAGGAAATGCAAATTAAAACCACAATTAAGTACCATTACATATCTATCAGTGTCTAAAGAAATTAAAATAAAAACCTGATAATAAGTGCTGGGTAGAAGCGTAGAGAACCCCGTGGACAGAGGAGCCTGGTGGGCTGCTGTCCATAGGGTAACACAGAGTTGGACATGACTGAAGCGACTTAGCATGCATGCATGCATTGGAGAAGGAAATGACAACCCACTCCAGTATTCTTGCCTAGAGAATCCCAGGGACAGAGGAGCCTGGTGGGCTGCCATCTATGGGGTCGCACAGAGTCGGACATGACTGAAGTGATTTAGCAGCAGAAGTCCAAGTAGCTGGAAGACTCATATATTTATTTAGGGAATGCAAAGCACTGCAGCCACTTTAGAAAATATTTTGATAGTTTTTTATTTAAAGGGAAACATCCTTTTAAAATCTTATATAAACATCCTTTTATATAAGTCAGCAACACCAAGTTTACCAAAAGAAGTGTTATATATTTACACAAAAATTAAATATTATACCAACTTTATTCTTAAGAAATCAAAACTAGAAACAACTCAAGTGTCCATTACATGTGAAATGGATATACAAATAAGGTACATTCCTACAGTGGAATGTGAAAATCACTTAGTCGTGTTTGCCTTTTTGCGACCCCCATGAACTATGAGTCCGTGGAATTCTCTTTACTGCTTCCCTGGTAGCTCAGCTGGTAAAGAATCCGCCTGCAATACAGGAGACCCTGGTTCAATCCCTGGGTCAGGAAGATCCCCTGGAGAAGCGAAAGGCTCCCTACTCCAGTATTCTGGCCTGGAGAATTCCATGGAATGTATAGTCCATGGGTCGCAAAGAATCAGACAGGACTGAGTGACTTTCACTTTCATTCAGCAATAAAGAAGAGAGAATTACTGATAAAATAACATGGATGAACTCAAATACATTATGCTCAGTAAAGATGCTACAGACTAGATGATTCCATTTATATGACATGCTGGAGAAAGCACAACTTTTGAGACAGAAAATTATTGCCAAACTCTGGCATTGGAGAAATGAGCAGATTGGAGAAGAATATAGAAAAAAATTTGGGAATAATGGTCCTGTTCTATATTTTAATAATGGGATTGGTTACAGAACTATATGCACTTGTCAAAACTCACAGATCTATACACTAAAATGAATGAGTTTTACTATTTGTAAATTGTTGCTTAGTTGCTAAGTCACGTCTCTTTTGCAATCCCATGGACTGTAGCCCACCAGGCTTCTCTGACCATGAGATTTCCCAGTCAAGAATACTGGAGTAGGTGGCCATTTCCTTCTCCAGGGATCCTCCCAACCCAGGGGTTGAACCCATGTTTCCTGAATTGTGGGGTGGATTCTTACTACTCAGCTGCAAGGGAAGCACATGTAAATTATACCATAACACATACGGAACAAAAAACTTTAAAAAGAATTGCCATACAAGCAGCTTATGCAGCTCAATACAGAAAAATAAACGACCCAATAAAAAATGGGCTAAAGAACTAAACAGACATTTCTCCACAGAAGACATACAGATGGCTAACACACACATGAAAAGATGCTCAATATTACTCATTATCAGAGAAATGCAAATCAAAACCACAATGAGGTACCATCTCACGCCAGTCAGAATGGCTGCTACCCAAAAGTCTACAAACAATAAATGCTGGAGAGGGTGTGGAGAAAAGGGAACCCTCTTACACTGTTGGTGGTAATGCAAACTAGTACAGCCACTATGGAGAACAGTGTGGAGATTCCTTAAAAAACTGGAAATAGAACTGCCATATGACCCAGAAATCCCACTACTGGGTGTACAAACCAAGGAAACCAGAATTGAAAGAGACACATGTACCCCAATATTCATTGCAGCACTGTTTACAATAGCTGGGACATGGAAGCAACCTAGATGTCCATCAGCAGATGAATGGATAATAAAGCTGTGGTACATATACACAATGGAGTATTACATACATACATTTTAATCAGTTCTAATGAGGTGGGTGAAACTGGAGCCTATACAGAGTGAAGTAAGTCAGAAGGAAAAACATAAATACAGTATACTAACACATATATATGGAATTTAGAAAGATTATAACAATGACCCTTTATGCAAGACAGCAAAAGAGACACAGATGTAAAGAACAGACTTTTGGACTCTGGGAGAAGGCAAGGGTGGGATGATTTGAGAGAATAGCATTGAAACATGTATATTACCGTATGTGAAATGGGTCACCAGTCCAGGTTTGATGCAGGAGACAGGGCGCTCATGGCCAGTGCACTGGGACAACACTGAGGAATGGGATGGGGAGGGAAATGGGAAGGGGGTTCAGGATGGGGGACCCATGTACACCCATGGCTGATTCATGTCAATGTATGGGAAAAACCACTACAATATTGTAAAGTAATTAGCCTCCAATTAAAATTAATTAAAAAAGAATTGCCATAATGTCGTATCTTTCTATTTGGGAATATACTGAAAACTAGAAACCAGGACAGTAAGCTTGTACTAGGCAAAGAACTCTGAAGAAATCCACCATAGCAGTCATAAGCAGCAGCCTAATCTCTGTAAACCAGCTCAAACTGCATTTTACCAGGGTAAGGAAACAGGGGTTAGAGGTTGAATGATATGACAGAAATTATCACTATTCTATATACGTCAGGCATTTGTCCTGCTGACAAGAGGGACTGTCTGGTATGATAAGTAGCTGGGTCAACTTTTCAATTTCCAAGTACAAAAGTGAGTGAAATATGGATTTTATAAAGGTACTACATAGGGAAAGAAATTATTTCTCATTAGCATGATTATCATTGTGGGTTAAAAGGCATTTTTGTATAAGCTAAATTCTAGAAGAAACTTGATTACTAAAATTGAGAATGAAGGTTTACTCCATTTTATAAAATAATATCTCAAATGGCTTATATGTTGAAAAATGCCTATACTTTTTGTATCTTCAAAGAGTTTATAAAAGTTGTCATTATATGTTCAGGAAGGAACATATAACCTAGAAGCACACAAACCTAGCTCTGTTCTAACTATCCCACCAAGTCCAATGCATGATCAATGTGTATTGTTTGATTATAGTTCATAAAGGCAGTCAGCATAATCCACTGATGATATGGTGGCTACATATACAGGATTGGACATAGGTATTATTGTCCATATATACCAATTGGACATTGGTTTATAGGTATTTACATAAACAAAACAAATGAGGGAAGAAATCTCTAAAAGTAATAACTTGTGACATCTGCTTACCAACTTCTAATAACCTTTCTCTACTGATACTTTTACTTGGAGGCAGGTTAGCAAAATTTATTTGTATGGGTTTCCAAAATCATAAACCTGTGTACATTTGTGGAAATGTGATCTAAATCCCAGTGCTGTTAAAAAGCTCAAAAACAGACTATGCAGACTAGCATAAGTATTTGCTGAAAATTGCATGTCTGGATTGTTGATTGGTTGATACTTATGTAGCAAATTAGATGTCCGTATACATTGTTTCAGAGAATAATATTCATATCTTATAGAAACCAGTTAGGCAGTATAGAAAAATTTTTGTTTTCTGCCATATTTCTTTGTGAGTTGGATAATTTTCATTCAGGGAATGATTTCAGAAGAATTTACCAAAAAAAAAAAGATCTCCAGAAGATACCAAAAGATGCAGAAGTGATTTAGGGGCAAAACTAGTACTATTTTATGTGACACCCAAAAATAAAAGAGCAAAAGAAAAAAATCTATCTATTGTAAAGTGAAGCATTTTTCCAAATTTCTTGAAAAATATAGAAATTATGACAAGAATTTTGATGACAGGTATTCTGTTGTACTGAATAGATGATTATGCTTGAGTGGTAAAATGATAATAAAGATAATAACGATAATTTAAAGAGTTCGTATGAGGCAGGCTATATTTTAAGAATTGTCCTCATTTAAGCTTCACAACACCCTATGAGGTAGTTTCTATTATTTTTTCCCATGTTAAAGATAAGAAAAAACAGGTATAAAGAGCTTACGTCATTTGCCCATTACCATTGTATTATGTAACAACCCTGCTAACTCAGACATTTAATGCAACAAAAATCCAAATTGTCACTGATACCACAATCCAGTTGGGTTATCAATAGATGCTTCCCATGTGTACTGTTTTAAGTTTTGGATCTTGCCATCCCAGGGTCCTACCAGTTTTCTACTGGATTCCCTGCATCCATAGGGTTGACAAGTCAAGAGACAGTAAAAAATTGTCAAAATCCTTTAGGGGCCAGGTTAGGAAGTGACACAAACTAATTTTGTACATATTACATCATCTAGAAACCAGGTATATGGTTCCAACCTAACAAGTCAACTAGGAAATCTCATCGTTTTATTTGTCCAGAAGGAGAGAAACAGGGTTGGTTAACATTAGGTATTATTTGCCACAATGTGCGCTCTATTCCTCAGTTGTGTCTGACTCTATGTGACTCATGTAGCCCACCAGGCTTGTCTGTCCTTGGGATTTCTCAGGCAAGAATACTAAAGTGGGTTGCCATTTCCTCCTCCACGGGCTTCCTGACCCAGGGATTGAACCCTCATCTCTTGCATCTCCTGCATTAGCAGGTGGATTCTTTACCACTTATCACCTCCTAGGGCACCATATTTGCCATACTAGCATAGCCTGAAATTAGTTAAACCAAGGTTAGAGCTTCAGTCCTTTGGCTCCAGAGTCCAAAGCTGTGTATGTGATATGATACCACACACAGAAGAAAAGAAAAAGAATAGTAAAAGAGAAATGAGATTTAGTATAAATTGTCTATCCTTCTATATTCCTCTTACTTTTTATTAGTAATACAAATTCAGAAGTCTATTTCATGAATCTATTCTTAAGTTAAAGAGTAAGAGTAGCATTGATATATATACAGTATCATGTGTAAAATAGATAGCAGGAAGCTTCTGTATAGTAGAAGGAGCTCAGTGTAGTGCTTTGTGATGACCTAGAAGGGTAGGATGAGGGGAATGGAGGCAGGCTCAAGAGGAAGGGGACATATGTATACACATAGCGAATTCACCTCATTTACAGCAGAAACTAACACAGCATTATGAAGTAACTATGTTCCAATTAAAAAAAAAATAATGGCTTAGAAGCTTATATACTCAAGGCTACCTACTAAATGTCAAGTGTTAATTTGTATTTTATACAGAAAATATACTCACATTTTATAATATTATCCTATACAGTTTTGAAAAAAAAACCACAAAAACATTTCCTTAAGTCACAGAATATGTGTGTCCTTGTTGGGGAGTCCTCATTATTTGCACTGGATTGGATTTCTATATAGTAGCCCCTCTCATTTAATTAAAAAGATACTTTTCTTTTATGGTAATACTGGGGAACAGAGATAAGATACCATGTTTCCATATCTGTGTTCTGATTTGCATGTTTCATTCATTTAGATACTACTGATCTTTCTACTTGAGTCTAAGATTCAAACCAATGATAATCTTGCATGAACCAATAACTATGCTTCATTTGAAGCACTATGAAGATTGATGATCCAAGCACAAAATTTCTGTTCTACTCAAATAAGCTTTCTAACAAAATTAATCTGATGCACTTTTAATTATGTACATAATCATTACAGTGTTGAATGTAATTAAGCATAAATGGTAAGCAGTTCAAATAGATAGCATTACAATAATTAGTATTGCTTTCACGGAGCCAAGCCAAATATTAAATTTTAGTTTTTCATATTGTTAGCTCTTCATAGTTCTTCTCAATCTGTTAGAATAGTCAATATTTACCATTTCATCTGATATAAAACACTGCTTAATTGTTTCCCTAGCATCATTCTATACATACAGAAGTTCTCATGCAGTAAAATTTCAATAAACAAAAAGCTAAGCTGCCCTTGTCTCCTTTGCTATTTTTAACCATCAGACTCCCACCTAATACTCAAAAGCATGTGTGGGGTTTGATCTTTCATAAGCATTTAACCCATTTTCTCTTATTTCTCCTCAGTTCTCCCCATCACTGTCATCATGTTGGTAACCTTGTAGCATGTATTGTCCTCTTCATACTCGAGGGGTTTCAAGAATGGAGAGAACAAAAAGATGGAAGTAATACTCTATGGATGTTTTACTTTGGAATGAGATAGGGTAAAGAAAGAGTTGAGCTAAATCAGATCAGATCAGATCAGATCAGTTGCTCAGTCGTGTCCGACTCTTT
>NW_011494902.1:10389905-10393086 GCF_000754665.1 Bison bison bison | reverse complement strand
CACTGAGACTCACGTACATCGAGTCAGTGATGCCATCCAGCCATCTCATCCTCTGTCATCCCCTTCTCCTCTTGCCCCCAATCCCTCCCAGCATCAGAGTCTTTTCCAATGAGTCAACTCTTCACATGAGGTGGCCAAAGTACTAGAGTTTCAGCTTTAGCATCATTTCTTCCAAAGAAATCCCAGGGCTGAGCTCCTTTAGAATGGATTGGTTGGATCTCCTTGCAGTCCAAGGGACTCTCAAGAGTCTTCTCCAACACCATAGTTCAAAAGCATCAATTCTTCGGCACTCAGCCTTCTTCATAGTCCAACTCTCACATCCATACATGACCACAGGAAAAACCATAGCCTTGACTAGACAGACCTTTGTTGGCAAAGTAATGTTTCTGCTTTTGAATATGCTATCTAGGTTGGTCATAACTTTCCTTCCAAGGAGTAAGCGTCTTTTAATTTCATGGCTGCAGTCACCATCTGCAGTGATTTTGGAGCCCAGAAAAATAAAGTCTGACACTGTTTCCACTGTTTCCCCATCTATTTCCCATGGTTACGTGGAGAACAATGTATTTAAAGCAATGAGTTAATATGCCTGTCCTCAGGTACAGATTAAATAAATTAGGTCATACCCCTACCTTCATGTTCTTTATCCTATAAAATATTGGTATTTTATATGAGAAACCGTCCCTCTTTCTGTCTCAACCTCTTACTTCATGTATCTCTGTCCCCTCTGCTCCATTGAAACCATTTTAAAGGTCTTGGTTAATCATATTAGGAAGCCCAGTGCAGTTTTCAGACTTTATCCAAGTTCAGTTCAGTTCAGTTGCTGAGTCATGTCCAACTCTTTGTGACCCCATGCACTGAAGCATGCCAGGCTTCCCAGTCCATCACCAACTCTTAGAGTCGATGATGCCATCCAACCATCTCATCTTCTGTCATCCCCTACTCTTCCCACCTTCAATCTTTTCCAGCATCAGGGTATTTTCAAATGAGTCAGTTCTTCACATCAAGTCACCAAAGCATTGGAGTTTCAGCTTCAACATCTGTCCTTCCAATGAATGACTGGTTTCATCTCCTTGCAGTCCAAGGGACTCTCAAGAGTCTTCAACACCACAGTTCAAAAACATCAGTTCTTTGGCACTCGGATTTCTTTATAGTCCAACTCTCACATCCATACATGACTACTGGAAAAACCATAGTTTGGACTAAATGAACCTTTGTTGGCAAGGTACTGTCTCTGCTTTTTAATATGCTGTCTAGGTTGGTCACAACATTTCTTCCAAGGAGCAAGCATCTTTTAATTTCATGGCTGTAATCACCATCTGCCGTGATTTTGGAGTGCAAAAAGATAAAGTCTGTCACTGATTCCACTGTTTCCCCATCTATTTGCCGTGAAGTGATGGGATCGGATGCCATGATCTTCGTTTTCTGAATGTTGAGCTTTAAGCCAACTTTTTCACTCTCCTCTTTCACTTTCATCAAGAGGCTCTGTAATTCTTCACTTTCTGCCCCAAGGGTGATGTCATCTGCATATCTGAGATTACTGATATTTCTCCCGGCAATCTTGATTCCAGTTTGTGCTTCATCCAGCCTACATTTCTCATGATGTATATATACATACACACACACACACACACACACACACACATATACACACACACACACACACATACATATATATATCCAAGTGTATGTCTCAAAAAAAATGTTTATTGATCTAATTCCATGGACTGTTCTTCATGTTTTATGAAGCATTCTAGTTCCTTCATCTATATATTTAATTCTCACTCTTCTTTGACACATAAAATTTTGCCTTTCACATGTAAAAATTTTCTAGATTTGATTTATATCATAAATATTCTTTTTTAAAGGGATGGTTATTTTCTCTTTGGACTTCAATTACCAATTATAGCTTGTGACTTCCAATTTTCTATTTCTAGTTCAGACTTTTCTTCTTAGACTCAAATTCTCAAGTCTCCCCTAGAGTATTTTTGTCAACATTTTAAACCAAACAGTCAAAAGCAAACTTGGTGTTTCTCCTTAACTTCCAGTCCGTCCGATATTCTTAATTCACTTTATTAGTGCTATTAACTCAGTGTTATTATGCCTTCACAAAGTTTTTGGCCACCCATTTGTCTAAAAATTCATACTCCCAATTTCTAGCCTTTTAGATAGCTTTTTTTTTTTTTCTTCACTGGATCTTTTACTCATTTTTCTCCTACTTTCAAACAATACAAGTTAGGGTACTATCACTTCTGCCTCAACTATTGCTGCTTCCCACTATTGAAACAGAAAATTCTACTTAATCTAAGAATTAATCTCGTTCTATACTACTACTACTAATGGTTCCCGTCCCATTCCCTTCCACATCAAATATTATGTTTTAGCCATACAGGCTTATTTATCATTATATTTATCTCTTGTATGCTTTTATTAAAAAAAGAACATATTCTCATTTTGTCTGCTTTATCTGGAGTACATGCTCATAATTTTGTCTACTGAATTCATCTTTTAAATTTTAGTTTAAATTTCACTTCTTTCACAACCTGTTTTTCCAGACACCCACCTCCATTTCTTATATTCTATTCTTTCCAGTTAGTGTCACTTGTATTTTTATTTAGAATATGTGTTGTTCTCCTGTGAATTATAGTTGTTTTCTACATTGTTGTGCTTTTCTTCTAACCCAACTCACTTTGACACTCATGTTGTAAGTCATTAATTTGTCTAAAGCAGTTTTGCATCTGTGAAACCCAAGCTGATGTCCTTAGCATTGAAAAGATGTTTCTTGTTGAACTAAAAGAAGCATATGTAGTAAAGGCAATTTTAGACCGATTCCACCAAAATCAAACCAGATTTGACAACTCAATTACCTAACTTACAGATGTAAATTAACTATCTTCAGAACATAGTTTAATTTATTGGATTAGAAAGGACATCTGAGAGTGTTAATTCTCATCCTCAAGTTAAGCTATTGGTTCATTCATCCTATACAAATTATGAAACACTTCTTACATCTAGCACACTACTGAACCTAGAATGAAACAAACAAACAAACAAACGAACATGGTTTCAACTATCACCAAATCCTACAGTGGGAATTAGAGACATTTTGAGAGCATTCAGTTCAGTTCAGTCACTCAGTCATGTCCGACTCTTTGTGACCCCATGAACCGCAGCACGCCAGGCC
>NW_011494902.1:10389015-10389805 GCF_000754665.1 Bison bison bison | reverse complement strand
CATGGACATTTTAGGAATCAGTGAACTAAAATTGACTGGAATGGGCGAATTTAATTCAGATGATCATTATATCTACTACTATGGGCAAGTATCCCTTAGAATAAATGGAGTAGCCAATATAGTCAACAAGAGTCTGAAATGCAGTACTTGGGTGAAATCTCAAAAACGACATTATGATCTTCAAAGCAAACCATTCAACATCGCATTAATCCAAGTCTATGTTCTAACCAATAATGCTGAAGGAGCTGAAGTTCAATGGCTCTGTGAAGATCTACAAGACCTTACAGAACTAACACCCCAAAAAGATGTCCTTTTCATTATAGGGGACTGGAATGCTAGAGTAGGAAGTCAAGAAATACCTGGAGTAACAGGCAAATTTGGCCTTGGGGTACAGAATGAACCAAGGCAAAGGCTGGTAGAGTTTTGCCAAGAGAACACACTGGTCATAGAAACACTCTCTCCCAACAACACAAGGGAAGACTGTACACATGGATATTATGAGATGATCAACACTGAAATCAGATTGATTATATTCTTTGCAGCAAAAGATGGAGAAGCTCTATACAGTCAGCACAAGACCAGGAGCTGACTGTGGTTCAGATCATGAACTCCATATTGCCTAATTCAGACTTAAATTGAAGAAAGTAGGGAAAACCACAAGACCATTCAGGTATGACCTAAGTCAAATAACGTATGATTATACAGTGGAAGTGAGAAATAGATTCAAGGGATTAGATCTGACAGACAGAGTGCCTGAAGAACTATGGACAGAGGTTCATGACATTGCACA
>NW_011494902.1:10366426-10388915 GCF_000754665.1 Bison bison bison | reverse complement strand
CACTCAGTCATGTCCGACTCTTTGTGACCCCATGAACCGCAGCACGCCAGGCCTCCCTGTCCATTACCAACTCCCAGAGTTCACCCAAACCCATGTTCATTGAGTCTGTGATGCCATCCAACCGTCTCATCCTCTGTCCTCCCCTTTACCTCCTGCCCTCAGTCTTTCCCAGCATCAGGGTCTTTTCCAATGAGTCAGCTCTTCCCATCAGGTGGCCAAAGTACTGGAGTTTCAGCTTCAGCATCAGTCCTTCCAATGAATATTCGGGACTGATCTCCTTTAGGATGGACTGTTTGGATCTCCTTGCAGTCCAAGTGACTCTCAAGAGTCTTCTCCAACACCACAGTTCAAAAGCATCAATTCTTTGGCACTCAGCTTTCTTTATAGGCCAACTCTCACATCCATACATGACCACTGGAAAAACCATAGCCTTGACTAGATAGACCTATGTGGATAAAGTAATGTCTCTGCATTTCAATATGCTGCCTAGGTTGATTATAACTTTCCTTCCAAGGAGTTAGCGTCTTTTAATTTCATGGCTGCAATCACCATCTATGGTGATTTTGGAGCCCAAAAAGATAAAGTCTGTCACTATTTCCAATGTTTCCCTATCTTTTTGCCATGAAGTGAAGGGACCAGATGTCATGATCTTAGTTTTCTGAATGTTGAGCTTTAAGCCAACATTTTCACTCTCCTCTTTCACCTTCATCAAGAGGCTCTTTAGTTCTTCTTTACTTTCTGTCATAAGGGTGGTGTCATCTGCGTATCTGAGGTTATTGATATTCCTCCCGGCAATCTTGCTTCCAGCCTGTGCTTCTTCCAACCCAGTGTTTCTCATGATGTACTCTGCATATAAGTTGAAAAAGAAGGGTGACAATATACAGCCTAGACATACTCCTTTTCCTGCTTGGAACCAGTCTGTTGTTCCATGTCCAGTAACTGTTGCTTCCTGACCTGCATATAGGTTTCTCAGAGGTAGGTCAGGTGGTCTGGTATTCCCATCTCTTTCAGAATTTTCCACAGTTTATTGTGATCCACACAGTCAAAGGCTTTGGCATAGTCAATAAAGCAGAAATAGATGTTTTTCTGGAACTCTCTTGCTTTTTCGATGATCCAGCAGATATTGGCAATTTGATCTCTGGTTCCTCTGCCTTTTCTAAAACCAGCTTGAACATCTGGAAGCTCAGAGTTCACATATTGCTGAAGCCTGGCTTAAAGAATTTTAAGTATTACTTTATTAGCGTGTGAGATGAGTGTAATTGTGTGGTAGTTTCAGCATTCTTTGGCACTGCCTTTCTTTGGGATTTGAAAACATAGTCTTTGTTTATAGTCAACTTGATCTTGATTTGAATTTTTGAATACCATCACCATCATATATTTACTGTATAATGTTAAATTTGTTACCAACCATAAGTTTCCTCATCTGAAACTTTTAAATTACAATAATATCTACATTTTTGACTTTATAGGGTTTCAAAGAGATTTTGTGTTTTAAAAAACTTGATATATGTGTGTGTGTATGTATATACATGTATATATTTAAATTTATAATTTATAGCTGTAGATGCTGGTGGAGGAAACCAAAATATAAATAACTACCATGCAAAACAAAAATGTCATAATTTCTAAAGATCCATTTATTCTATGGGTTTCCTTGGTAGCTCAGATGGTACAGAATCTATCTGCCATGTGGGAGACCTGGGTTTGATTACTGAGATGGGAAGATCCCATGCAGAAGGGAATGACTATACACTCTACTATTCTTTCCTGGAAAATCTCCATGGACAGAGGAGCCTGGCAGGCTACTGTCCATGTAGTCGCAAAGAGTTGGACACAACTGAGCAGCTAAGCACAACACATTCAGTCTGTATTTTTATTAATAACATTTTGCAGACCAAATGACTGGTCTTTGCACATTATGCAAATGCTAATGTTTATATTAGCATATAGTTAGCATTGACCCCAATTTCAAACCTAAAAATCAGATGTAATTGATTCATATATTGGTTGAATTTATATAAAGGAAGCAGAAATTGTTCCAGGTATTTCAAAGGAATACCAGCTTCACTTGTGGCTCAGCTGGTAAAGAATCCACCTGCAATGTTGGAGACCTAGGTTTGATCCCTGGGTTGGGAAGATCCCCTGGAGAAAGAAAAGGATACCCACTCCTTTCTCTGGCCTGGATGATTCCATGGACTGTGAAGTCCATGGGGTCGCAAAGAGTTGGACACAACTGAGTGACTTTCACTTTTACTTTCATCTCAAAGGTAAATAGATTTGAAGTCTCAGTTGTAATCATAGCAGTGAAAATCACTAAAGAGGGCACAAGTTAAAGCTTTCAAGTTGTGGGATTGGAGTATGTTCCAGTTAGAGGGGAAACTATGATAACTGATGAATTTACTAGTAGCATATTGTTAGGCAAGAGAAAAAGAACCAGGTTTCTACCCCAGAGTACTTCAGCCTTAAGAAGTTGAGAGGAAAATGTGGAACTGTAAAAAAGAGGCTGTGAAATAGGAAAACCAGGACCTGGAAGCAAAGTGATGACTGTGTAGCAGGAAGGAGTCGTTAACAGTGTGAAGTGCTGCTCATAGGTCAAGTAAGTTGAGGACTGAGAAAAGGCCATTGTACTTATCAACATCAAGGTCATCGGATACTTATGTATGAGCAGTCTCTAGAGCAATGGAGATAAAAGCTTGATGGAGTGGGCTTAAGATTGAAACAAAGAGGAAGGAGAGGCAGTGAGTATGGATTATTTTGTAAATTTTTATTATAAAGTGGAACAGAGAAATTGGGCAACAGTGACTAGTAGAGGAAGTGAGATCAAGCTTTTTTTGTTTTTAATAAAATTATGTTTGATGCTGAAAATGAGAATACAAAGGTTAGAAAACAGTCTGTAAAGGAATATGGCAAATATTAATATTTTAGATTTGGGAGGCCAATGACTCAACTAAGCCAACTAATTTAGCTCTGTTTGTAAAAGTAGACATAGGCAATGTGTAAACAAATGACTGTGATTATGTTCCAGTGAAATTTAATTGACAAAAAGAGATGGAGGCTTTAGTTTGATCTAATACAAATTTTAAAAATGATTAAGAGAGGAAATTGAGAAAGACTGAACTGATCCCTGAGTAAGTGAAAGGGGCAGGGATTTGTGCACAGGAATTATGGTTGGAGCTTTAATTATGAGTTGAACCAGATTTGAAAAGCAAGAAAGACAATGTGCAACATATATCTGTGGAAATTTTCTGTTGATAGCTTCGATTTTCTCAGGAAAATAGGAAACAAGATCATCATTTGCAAGTGACTGTTAAGAAGGAGCTTTAAATTTTTAAGAAGTGGTGCTGCCTAAAATAATTGTATAAAAGTTGAAAAGCAATGGGGTTAATACTATAGATAATTAATTTTTAGTAAAATAGCAAATTTTCAGGTTTGAATGTTCTAGCTATTATTTTACACATTGGGGTTTTCATGTATTTTTATCAAAATTTATAATATTTCTGAAACACCAGCTAAGTCTGTGGCAGATATTTATTTTGAATCATTAAAAACTTTATTTTTCCCCCTATTTGGAAAAAAGAAAAAAGAAACTGCCACAATCCATTAATATCCCTATTTTCAGACACCAAAGTCAGTCATATATTCTATCCATATACTTTTTCTAGTTTAGCAAACTTATTGATGTTAGAAATTATTTGTGCAATTAACATGTCTGTCAGTTCCTCTCTGTTTTTTATCATATTGAATCATAATTTGCTCTGAAGTTTGGTTAACTTTGGTTTCAATGACATATATTTTCTGAAAAGGTTTAGATATAATGACATATATTATGTCCAGTGTTTAATATTTTGCTACCAATGAAAGATAAATTATTGAAATGGAATATACTCACATTGATTGCTCTGAAGGTTATACATGGATTACTAAATCAAAACAAAGCCACAAAAGATAGAAAATCAATGGATATATCAGATAGGAAAGGCATAAATGGTGAAATCAACCACTGAGTTGACATTTTTCCTCTTGAAATAATTTAATTTACCAGAATTTGAAAGGATTTGTGACTTTGAACATATGTAATAAGGGAGAAAGTGAAAGACTGAACAGATTGATCTGAAATTTTATTGACAGTACTTTGAACAAATGCAATCCAGAATATTTTGGGGGGAATCAATATTGTTTTGTAAACCAGTACAGAAACTTTCTAGGAAATCTATCAAAGCTTTATTATTACAGTATGCACTGTGTAAATATTAACATTTAAATTTAAGTAGTATACATGTGTGCATAGTTATAAAGACATAATATCTTTGTTTTTCCTCCACAGAACTGTTGCCCAATTGCCAGCAGTTGAATTGTCAGCATAAATGTGCTATGGTCAGAAATAGTACAATGTGCTACTGTGAGGATGGATTTGAAATAAAAGAAGATGGAAGAAGTTGTAAAGGTAACTATGACATGTTATTCTATTAAGTTTTATTTTAACAGAGTCTTAGTTAGCAGAAATTTGATAAAATATCTTTGCACACTTACCATGTGTTCCACATAGTATTTATGTTCACTTTTTTGTTTGTTTTTTTTGAGAGTTAAAAGTTGGCTCTTCCCTCAAAACCACATATATAAACATTAGATAAGCCTTTATAAAGTCAATTTTCTTTTCTTTTTTTTAAATTTGAGGTATGGTTGATTAAAATATTATACAAATTTCTGCTATACAGCAAAGTGACTCAGTTATACACATATATAGATTATTTTATATATTCTTTTTCATTGTGGTTTATCATAGTTTCTTGAACATAATTCCCTATGCTATACAGCAGGACCTTTTTGTTTATCCATTCTAAATGTAATACTTTGCATCTACCAACCCCAAACTCCCTCCCAGTCCATCTGTTTCCCTTTGCCCCTCTGCCTTAGCAACCACAAATCTATTCTTTATGTGTGTTAGTGTGTTTCGGTTTTCTAGATAAGTTCATTTTTGCCATATTTTAGATTCCTCATACAATGATATAAATTTTCAATTCATATTGCAGTAATGTCAAACATTGGACATATCAACATGGGGTATGTTTTAGTCACTAAAACTTTGAATTTAATTATTTTAACCTTCTCAATATTTTATACCTGTTATATAGTTGCAGTGTAGTAATCTGTTATTAACCAATTTAGGTTAATAATAATCTTGTAATGTTCTTTCAACTTTCCCATTAGAATTCTGGTGACTGGTGTTTGACCATTAGCAATAATAATGAAATAAGGAAATCAGTCCTGAATATTCATTGGAAGGACTGATGCTGAAGCTGAAGCTTCAATACTTTGGCCATCTGATATGAAGAACTGACTCATTAGAAAAGACCCTGATGTTGGGAAAGACTGAAATCAGGAGAAGGGGACAATGGAGGATGAGATGGTTAGATGGCGTCACCAACTTGATGGACATGAGTTTGAGCAAGCTCTGGGAGTTGGTGATGGACAGGGAAGCCTGGGATGCTACAGTCCAAGGGGTTGCAAAGAGTCGGACATGACTGAGCGACTGAACTGAATAATAATTAACATCAAATATTTATATATTTAATGTTTTAATTTTTGCCTTCATAAATGTTGTACACCAAATGTTTAGTTCCTAAAATGACTCTATTCAGACATATTGAACTATTTTAGGTTATTTCTCCATTCTAAAGAGCTCTATTATATTTATATATTTATGTATGTGTGTGTGTGTGTGTGTGTGTGTATCCACAATATAAAAACTTATATGGTATACAAAATCTATATAAGGAAAACATGGAATATAGAATCTGTGTATAAAATTGAAGAATATCTAGATTGTCAGCAACACTTATAAAAAGAATATTTTCCAAAGAAATTGGTGCTTTGCTCATTACTTTAAACCTCTGCTTTAATATTTTAACTTTTACCTTAAAAACATAATCTTAAAATTAGAAAAATCCTCAGAGAATATTTTTTAAACTCCTAGTGACAAAATAAGAACAGACCCAGAAAAATTAAGTGATTTACTTAAGTCTGCACCTCTTTTTAGTAAAATACTTTGGAACTAAAATGCAGATCTCCAGAGCCCAGGTATTCTTATCTTAGAGGCTCATTGCTTTGTAATGTACATCAGACTTAGTTTCTCAATTTAAATGTTCCTTAACTACTCAGGAATTTTTTCTTTTGCTTTTCCTTAGTAAACTCCTTTCTTTGATTGGGGTCAGAGGATGGGATTGAGAGTTCTATCCTCTGATAACTTTTTTGGTCTTTCTGATGGCCAGTCCCATTCTGAGATTATCTAATGGTCCCACCCTGAGTTACCTCATTAGTTTAGATTTGAGAGTATTTCAGAAGGCCTCATTATAATTACTGGAGAAGGCAATGGCACCCCACTCCAGTACTCTTGCCTGCAAAATCCCATGGATGGGGAAGCCTGGTGGGCTGCCATTTATGGGGTTGCACAGAGTCGGACACGACTGAAGTGACTTAGCAGAAGCAGCAGCATTATAATTACAAAACCTACTTTGTATAACTCAGAAAATTACAAGGTTTAGAAACTGCCAGAAACTGAGAACAAAGACCAAATAGATAATCTTATTATACCCAGGCAGTTTAATCTACTCTTCAGAGGAGGTTCATGGATTTCTCTTGCTTGCCTGCCTTTTTAATATTGGTATCCTTCAGGATTTTTCTATACCCATTTTCTGACTTACCTTTCTCTATGTGGGATCAAGTCTCTACTATTTTTTAGATCTATTATCCATATGCTATTGATTCTCTGAAACTCCAAGACCAATCTCATCTTGTATTATTTACTGGTCCCATATTTCCAACTACTTATTAACATTTACTGGAGAAGGCAATGGCACCCCACTCCAGTACTCTTGCCTGGAAAATCCCATGGACGGAGGAGCCTGGTAGGCTGCAGTCCATGGGGTCGCTAAGAGTCCGACCCGACTGAGCGACTTCACTTTCACTTTTCACTTTCATGCACTGGAGAAGGAAATGGCAACCCACTCCAGTGTTCTTGCCTGGAGAATCCCAGGGACGGGGGAGCCTGGTGGGCTGCTGACTATGGGGTCACACAGAGTCGGACGCGACTGAAGTGACTTAGCATAGCATAGCATAGCATAGCATTAACATTTACTCAAGGATACTCTGCAGATGTCTCAAATTAAACACATCCAAATCAAATTTAGTATTTCCTCCCATGATATCCTCTAAAGTGTGTGAGTGCGTGCTCAGTTATGTCTGTCTTTTTGCTATCCCATGGACAATAACCTGCCAGGCTCCTCTGTCCATGAAATTCTCTGAGTAAGAATACTGGAGTGGGTTGCCATTTCCTTCTGCAGGGGATCTTCCCAACCCAGGGATTGGACCTGAGTCTCCTACACTGGCAGGTGGATTTTTACTCTGAGCAACCAGAGAAACCATGGTATACCCTAAGGGGGATATCAAATCTATATTTCTTATAAATGAAACCATCATTCACTTTCAACATATCCAATCTAGTCTTCACATGTTGTCTTTTTTATTTCTTAAAACATTTGAGTCTATTCCCTCTTCTCCATTGTTACTGCCACTATAGTTCAAACTATTATGACTTCTAAACACAATTTGTTATGTGAAATTAGCACATAGGTAATTTTCTAGGATTCTTTCTCTATATTCATTAATCCATTTTTCATATGATTTTATTTAGTTTTAAATTACAAAGTAGATCATAAAACTCCTATAATTAATGTTTCACCAATGCCTATATGGTTATAGCACTTTAGCATGCAAATAACTTCATTGTCTCATCCCCAGACTGTTTTCCCAATATTGTGTGAAGTTGCTCAGTCGTATCCAACTCTTTGCGAGCCCGTGGACTGTAGCTCACCAGGCTCCTCTGTCCATGGGATTCTCCAGGCAAGAATACTGGAGTGGGTTGCTATTTCCTTCTCCAGGGGATCTTCCCAACCCAGGGATGGAACCCAGGTCTCCTACATTGCAGGCAGACACTTTATCCTCTGAGCCACCAGGGAAGCCTTTACCCTTATTCCACTTGACTACTTACAATTGTTTGAAATCCCTACTGTGTCATCCCAATGATTTTTCACATGCTGTTTTGTTTAACTGCAATACCTCCTTCCATCTGATCCATTTTTATTTAGTCTGAGGAAATCTAAATCATCCTTTAATCTCAGCTCAGTATGAAGCCGTCACTTAACATCCTCCCTTCAATTCCAAGAAGGTTCATTTACCTCTCTCTGTTTCTATCATAACTAGAATGCCTTTGTTATAAGGAAATGCATAGAAATGAGATTCTTATTTCACTAGACTTGTTTCAACATTTGAAACCATGTTTTATCAGTTTTAGTTTCTTAAGGGATTAGTATAGTGCTTGGTACACAGGACAGACTGAATACACATTTGTCTAAATTATTAACTGACAGATTTTTTTTTTTTTTAATTTGTCTGGTTGGTGAACAATCATTAAGTATCTGCTGCTTATAGAGGTTTGGACAAGTGCTAGAGGAAAAAAGTATTGGGAGTGTAAGGAGTAAAGAAATAGGAGGAGGGCCATAGATATTAAAATAACAAAATAAGATAAAAATTTTCTTTTTGATGAATATTTAAGTTTCCTCCTTTTGATTTAGTGAGGGTAGTTTACATATCTTGGCCCAGAACTTTCATTTAATGTATTCATTGAAAATTGTGTTTCCAGACTAGTTCTTTGTTAAAATACTGAAAAAAACAGATTTATAAACAGTAGAACTCTTGAGCAAATATTCATCAGAGTGCATGTAATGCCTTTGCACAAATAGCCAAGGACTTTTAGCCTGGCCATCAAAAATGCAAATAAATTTTCCTTTAAAGTAAACGACTTTATTTTAAGCTTGATCTTGTCTGTAACTCTTAAAATAATAATGAATTTTATGTTCAGATTCTGTGGTTTTGAAAAGATATGTTGGAGTTGGCTCTTTATTAAAAAAAAAACACAAAAATAGCCTATTTCCAAAGTTTGGGGAAAAAAATATATATATATATATATATATTCTTCAGGGGGAATAAAGTACCCAACAATAAATCTCCTTAGAAATGATGCCAATTTTCCTTTTAGATCAAGATGAATGTGCTATTTATGGTACATGCAGCCAGTCCTGTGTAAATACATATGGATCCTATGCTTGTAGTTGTGTGGAGGGCTACATAATGCAGCCAGACAATAGATCCTGCAAAGCCAAAAATGGTAAGTTATCTATTTTTTTTGTCCTTCCAGAATTCATTTCCTGTTTGTAGTTCCTTTTCATTAGAAATGTCATAAAGCAATGTGACTTTGAAGAAATAGATCTTTCCTTCATTTTAATTCACTGATCCATACTTACAAATTCAGAGCAGTTCTTTTAGTTGTCACTGATCACTACAAAACTCCTTGCATTACAGGAAGTTTATAATGAACAAAAAAAACCTGTTCAAAGGAAATGGGTTAATTGATTTGAACTACCCTTCTCTCTCCTGGACTATATGATAGATTCCTAAATGGTTTCTGTGGTTTACTGCTTCCCTCTAAAATTCTTGTATCACATAATAAAGTTATCTGCTAAAATATAAACCAGACCACACCATTATTTTGCTTAAAATCACCCAATAATTTCACTTATGTTGAGAATAAAACCCAACTTCTCACAGGACCTCTAAAGGCTAATGATCTGGTACCATTTAATTTTCAGCTCCTCTCCTACTACTTCTCCTTTTATCGTACACCAGACAGCCTAGTTTCCTTCTCCTTCAGCCATTCTCTCTTTCCTTTAGGTCTTTTCATTTGCCGTTTGATCTGCCTACAATGCTTTCCCTAAGATAGTCACATTCTTATCATTCAAGTCTTAGCTAAAATGTCAACACTCAGAATGACCTCTGACCATTCTATTTAAGGGTGTGTACTCTCTCCAACACTATCTTATTTTCAACTGTACTTATTTATTCATACCTATTTTATAACAGTATGACTTTTCAGTTTTATTTTCTTTATAGCACTACTGTTTGAAATGAACTTCTTTATGTACTTGTTTATCATTGGGTTTACCCAGAACAACATAAGCATTATGAGAGTACAGACCTTGTCAATTTTGTTTGCTGTTACTTAATCAGTTCTGAAAATTGCCTGGAACATGTAAGTATTCAGTGTGTATTTATGGAAGGAAAGGAGGAAGGAGGAAAGGAAAAAGAACTAATTGTTCTTTCTAGTTAAGATTACTAAAACGAGTGTTGTCCTCTTAAGTGTTTTTATTTCATGTTTCAAAACTGCCTTCCCTTTATCTTTTACGTGCATATAAAGCCTACGTTTTCTACACAGTGTTCAGTCTAAGTAAACCCTAAGTATTGTTGGTTTGCTAATGAGGTATTCTGGTGATGATAGGATAACACTGTTTGTGTGTGTGTGTGTGTGTGTGTGTGTGTGTGTGCATGAAATGAATTAGCTTGGAGACAATATATGAAAATATTATACATGGTATTCTATCTAGTATCTTCTAACTTCCTCCAAATTAGGTTTCATTTCATGCATTTTCAAATTATGATGTTTTGATAAGTTAATCAATGTCCCCCTACTCCCTTTTATTAGCAACTGGGAAATTAGACATGGGACTGGGTTCCCTTTCCTGAAACTAAATTGAGCAAAGCATTGGATTTGCTCTGCAAGCTATTGCTGCTTCCCTTTGCATCATAACCTCATGTTGCAATTTCAACTATTTCTCTGAAATAGTATGCTTAATAATTTACAAAACATATTTGTACAGAAAATTACCAAGAAAGAACTCTTTTACTTCTTAGTTTATTTCTTTCAATTGCTGACTTAGTTTATGAGGCCCTATTTATTTTCGGGTGTAATCCTCCAGAAAAAATAGGTCAAGTTATATGTTACTCTTTTTTTCCTACCACTGAGAGTTCTGATTTAATATATTGACAGAAGAAAGAAGTAGAAGGCTTTTTCGTTTATTGATCCACTCAATATTGCTGTGAATACACAGGGAGAATGTTGTGTAATAAACCCTATTCAAAGAAGGACTTTCTCTCTTTTACATGGACTGGTTTCTGACAAAAAGAAATGTAACCAAAGAGGGCTGACACATGATATTAATTATGCATCAAGGATATTTGATGACTCTACCATTGATGATGGAATATATAAATGCCTTCACTTCTAAGTGGTTGGCTTGATGATAATATTGGAATATATAATTAGAACAATGCACAGTTTTCATGGGAATGTTCCTGTGGTTTGTAATTGGGGAAGAATGAGTAATATTGTAAATGAGTACAAGTCTATAACATATACTGACTAGTTCTAAAGGTCACATGAATATTTAAACAATGCATTTGTGTAATTAAAAAGAAAGGCAAGGATGGGATGATTTGAGAGAATAGCATTGAAACATGAATATTACCATATGTGAAATAGATCACCAGTCCAAGTTCAATGCATGAAACAGGGCATTCAAAGCTGGTGCACTGGGACAAGCCTGAGGGATGGGGTGGGGAGGGAAGAGTGTAGGAGGTTCAGAATGGGGGACACATGTACACCCATGGCTGATTCATGTCAATGTATGGCAAAACCCACTAAATACAGTAAAGTAATTCACCTGTAATTAAAATAAATTCATTAATAAAAAAATCAAACCCAAAGACTACAGTAGGCAGCTAGAATTGCACACAAAGGGAAAGTTCTGCAAAGGCCTTACTAGATAACAGAAGGGAAAGCAAAAGGTCTGAGGATAAGTAGCTCTTTATGTGAAGGCAGAGTGGCAGAGTCAATAGGTTGGGAAGCTGCTATTAAGGTGGTGAACTAGCTTAGCACAAAATAAAATCACAATCACTCCCCAACTAGTCACCCAGAAAGCTTCCTGTGGAACATTATTTTTAGTATAATATTTGATAGTAATAAGGAAAATTAAGTTAATTGATTGTCCCTCTTTTGCAATATAATGACCAAATCCAAGTAAAATTCAAGATCCTTTTTAAAAAATGCTTCTAATAGGAGAGGACATTTTAGTCTGTGTGGCAGATGGAAGAAAAGATTAATAAGAGGCAGGAGGCCTTTTCATACCTGATAATCCATGCAGTACAGACAAAACCTTTTCTACACTTAGTAAGACGGACCTGATTACTGCAATATAGAATCAAGTGTTTCAAAGTTGAGAGAAACTTCAAAGGTAACCTAGTCCAAGTATCTGTGTGATATCAAAATAGGTAATTTCCAAATGGAAGAAAGCTGCAATCTATGTTAAAAAAAATTAACTATGCATACTTGATATTACTAGATAGGAGGAGGCATGCTAGAATGTGAATGTCATAATGAATTGCTCATACCTTTAGAATGGGACAAACATTAAAAACTAGTAACTGTCAGGCATCTTTATGTATCCAGTAATACATCCTGTATATTTTTTATATTTTCTGAAATCAATTCTAATAATGACATCAACTCTGAACATGAAATGTTTTTCTTTGTTTATTCTGTTTTCTTTTAAAAATTTAACTTTCGTTTAACTTAGGTTGATTTTCTTGTAGAATTATGTGTTAAATATGGGCCCCCCTGATTGATAGTGGGCTCATGCTGAACCTATGAGAGTAAAAATAATAGTTAAGGGTGTTTAATTTATGAACTACTGGCAATTTTGAATGAACTGATGAGTTCAGTCTCCTCTAACTGTACTTTTCAATGTCCTCACCACTTGCTGAAGGCAAGTACTTACCTCAGTGTTCAGTTCTGTGGTACCTGTAGGGCTTTACTGATTGAACTAAAGAAGCAGAAAAATAAAGAGCACTAAATAATTCTGCGTTCATCAGGGGAGAGGCACTGCCTTAAATGGTACCAGTGAGAGAGAGAGCATACTTCTTTGCCATAGAGGAACCAGAGTAGAGAGAGAAGCGAGCCCATTAAATAACCTTGGGGTTCTGTTACAACTTATACTTTGGTATTCACTGATTTGCGTGAGGGTAAGGAGAGACTTTTTAGGCAGGAACTCTTAGTTGTTGCTCAGGTAGTAAAGACTCTGCCAACAATGCAGGAGACCAGAGTTTGATCCCTGGGTCGGGAACATCCCCTGGAGGAGGGAATGGACACCAAGTCCAGTATTATTCCCTGAAAAATTCCATGGACAGAGGAGTCTGGTGGGCTACCGTCCATGGGGTTGCAAAGAGTAGGACACAGCTGAGCAACTAACACTTAGTTGTAAGAAAGACAAATTATAATACCTATATAAACCATAGGAGCACACCTCCAAACAGTGTTAGAAATTGTTTCCATAGCACTTGCTTTCTTCAAATCCCTTAGGATTATACAGTGGAAGTGACAAATAGATTCAAGGGATTAGATCTGATAGAGTGCCTGAAGAACTGTGGGTGGAGGTTCCTGACATTGTACAGGAGGCAGGGATCAAGACCATTCCCAAGAAAAAGAAATGTAAAAAGGCCAAACAGTTGTCAGAGGAAGCCTTACAAATAGCTGTGAATAGAAGAGAAGAGAAAGGCAAGGAGAAAAGGAAAGATATACCCATTTGAATGCAGAGTTCCAAAGAATAGCATAGAGAAATAAGAAAGCCTTCCTCAGCTATCAGTGCAAAGAAATACAGGAAAACAATAGAATGGGAAAGTCTAGAGATCTCTTCAAGAAAGTTAGAGATACCAAGGGAACATTTCATTCAAAGATGGGCACAATAAAGGACAGAAATTGTATGCACCTAACAGAAACAGATGGGGAAACAGTGGAAACAGTGTCAGACTTTATTTTTTGGAGCTCCAAAATCACTGCAGATGGTGACTGCAGCCATGAAATTAAAAGACGCTTATTCCTTGGAAGAAAAGTTATGACCAACCTAGATAGCATATTGAAAAACAGAGACATTACTTTGCCAACAAAGGTCCGTCTAGTCAAGGCTATGGTTTTTCCAGTGGTCATGTATGGATGTGAGTGTTGGACTGTGAAGAAAGCTGAGCACCGAAGAATTGATGCTTTTGAACTGTGGTGTTGGAGAAGACTCTTGAGAATCCCTTGGATTGCATGGAGACCCAACCAGTCAATCCTAAGGAATATCAGTCCTGAATATTCATTGGAAGGACTGATGCTGAAGCTGAAACTCCAATACTTTCGTCACCTAATGTGAAGAACTGACTTATTTGAAAAGACCCTGATGCTGGGAAAGACAAGGCAGGAGGAGGAGGGGACGACAGAGGGTGAGATGGTTGGATGGCATCACAGACTTAATGGACATGAGTTTGAGTAAACTCCGGGAGTTGGTGATGGACAGGCAGGCCTGAGTGCTGCAGTCCATGGGGTCACAAAGAGTCAGATAGGACTGAGCGACTGAACTGAACTGATTATCCATAGTAGTACACCTCCAAATAATGTTAGAAATTGTTTCTATAGCACTTTCTTACTTTTCTACAGTTGAAAAAAGGGAGATATAAAATATATCTTCCTATGGCTCCTACTTCTAACTTCTACTATCCTCTACTAATAAATAGTTTAAATTTTCCTTTTGGAATGTGGAGGAATATCCATGGTTTTCTGTCAAAACTGGATCTATTTGTAGGGGGAATAGGCTGGTACTTATATACAAAGGGAAGAGCCCAGGAATTAAAACCAAAAAAAAAAAAAGGAAGAACCCCTGTTCAGTGTATCATAGTCTCATCAGTCACTTGTGATGATTGAAATTCAGTTAGTAAAGTATAATTGCTTTGTTGTTGTTGTTGTTGTTTTTAATAACTACCCATGGTAAAATCTAAATATTCCTAGGAAGAGTAATATTGTCTTTGTAATATTGGTAGTTTATGAAGCTACTGGGTCAGACCTGTTTCAGTCTACTGTCTAGCTAAGAGTAGCTCCCTTCAGAATGATATGAGATTATGTCTTGACAATTTGACGATATGCTATTTAGCATTCTTACTATTTTTAGATAGCCCAAAGGATTAGTTCCTGCACAGTTTGTCATTTCATTGAGGCATAACTGTGAATGATACTTGGTGACATGAATGTATATGAGTAATTCTGAGCTAGGAGGAAGCCTTGTAGACCAAGAGCAGCATAGAAATCAAGACTTGTTGTTTTTCTCTAAGTCACGTATGCATGGAGAAAATGATGTACACTATGGTAGACTGTAAGTGACAGAGAAGTAACAGTGCCTGGAACAGAGTATGTTCTGGGTAGAAGTTTGTCAGATGCTTTAAGCAATTTCCTAAACATTCAGGAAGCAGAAAAAGGGTACTAGAATATTCAGTTCAGTTCATTTCAGTTCAGTCGCTCAGTCATGTCCGACTCTTTGCGACCCCATGAATCGCGGCATGCCAGGCCTCCCTATCCATCACCAACTCCTGGAGTTAAACTCACGTCCATCGAGTCGGTGATGCCATCCAGCCATCTCATCCTCTGTCGTCCCCTTTTCCTCTTTCCCCCAATCCCTCCCAGCATCAGAGTCTTTTCCAATGAGTCAACTCTTGGCATGAGGTGGCCAAAGTACTGGAGTTTCAGCTTTAGCATCATTTCTTCCAAAGAACACCCAAGGCTGATCTCCTTCAGAATGGACTGGTTGGATCTCCTTGCAGTCCAAGGGACTCTCAGGAGTCTTCTCCAACACCACAGTTCAAATGCATCATACCAGAATATTGAGGATCAATAAAAGGAAAGTCAAAAGACTGGAAGAGATTCAAAGGGTAACTTAAGTTCAGCATCAATTTTCTTTTCTTTTTCTTTTTTTCTACCCACACAACTGTTAATGAGCTTTAGAGTATTGAGGTATAAAACTCCTCATGAATATTCTATGTTCTGTTTTTTTGTTATTTTTAAATTTTTACTTTTTTTTTTTCCTCAGCTGGAGAACATCAGTTTCACAGTCTAACACTTTTCTTGATATCTTAAATGTTTTTTCCAGCAACAAAATTGCAAGATTGATAGTAATCTTACCTGCCATGTTTTTCATGTGTCATGACACCTTTGATTTACCCATGACTAGGAAGTATATTTGACACAGAAAAAATGCATATCTTCCATTTTTCTTACCACTTAACATCGTAGCTGCAATATAGCTGTGGATGTCTTTGGAAATTAAGAATTACATACCAACATTTGTGGGCTTTGAATATGACAATCAATAAATTTTGTTTTCACAAATGTCACAATATATAACTGCAAATTTCTGTCACTGCATTTAATTTTTGTAGACTAGCTATTGACCTATTATTGAAATCCCTAATATAGAATATATGCTAGATCATGTAATGTTCTACAGTTAACTCCCTTTCTTTGTCTTAAAATTGGACCAACAAAATGAAAAATAAAAAGAAATGAGCCACATTTGAATTCATAGAAATTACAGATGGTTTAATTTTAAGATTAGACATGGACAGACTTCTCTGGTGATCCAATGGTTAAGACTTCACCTTTCAATGCAGGGGTTGCAGGTTCAGTCTCTGATCTGGCAGCTAAGATACCACATGCCTCCCTGCCACAAAGCCAGAACATAAACAACAGTAGCAATATTGTAACAAATTCAATAAAGACTTTAAAAAATAGTCCACATCAAAAAATATTTTTTTAAAAAGGTTAAGCATGGATATATAATTTTTTTTCTATTGCTTTGTTTAAGGAATGTAGAAGTATAGAGTTATTGAAACCCTCAGAAAGCCAAAGGTTAAAACCTAATGAAAAAAAAAAATTTATTTTTCTAATTAATCAGAAATTTTTTTTTTTCAGAGAGCCTTCAAGGCATTTCCCCTGTATCAGTTGCAGACAACAATGTACTGAATAATAACTGCAGTTAGAGAATGTCTCTTGAGCACTGCTCCCCAGAGTTCATACTTGCTCTTGACTTTGATAACTCATATTCTGCATATTCTCCCTACTTAAGCTGCTTAGAGGCATTTTAATCCTGAGAAGAGAAAATCCATTGTATTGAATGCATTTTTAAATGTGTGTGAGCATTTCTTCTTAGCGCCAGGACTCACATAGCCTCCATTTTTGCTTTGTGTGAAAGACAATACTTGCCAGGTTATTAGATAATTTATATCTTAACAGACTTTAGAGTTTTAGAACAACATACCATCAAATTACAAGGAATATATCTGGTAAAGTATCTAGAAGCTTGGTATATAATCACAATTGAGTACTGAAAATCCATCTGTCTTTGTAATAGGAAAGTAGAAAATTGTAATCTTAATAAATACGTGTTATGTAGTTATATCCGTTGGCAGCCTTGTCAGAAACAGTGAAATAGATTAAATGACCTTTCCCTCTTCCACCTCTAGATAATGAATTTTCATATGTCTACCTCCTTCCTCCTTACTTGAAGATGATAATCTTTCATATTCCCCTGAGGAAAAAGAAACAGTCAAAAAAGAATTTTTTCACCCTGAACTCTCCTAAATCTACCAATCTATCTGAATGTAGAACTATTCACTTTTTCTCTTATTTGAAGGGAAGAACAAACTGACTTTGTTCCTAAGGCCAGTCCCTGTAATTGTGCATCCATACCACCTTTTCTCAACTGTATAAGAGTTAGACTCAGTCAGTTGCTTATTTATTCCCTGAATCATCAATATTCTCTTTTTTCCTGGATCACTCCCATTGGTATACAAGGATCTTGTAAAGAGGCTGTGAAATAACTTCTTTAATAATTGTATTCCTCTCCAGCTACCACTCCATTTTTCTTTTCCCATTATGCAAAAAGTGTGTTGTCTATTTCCTCCTCTGTCCTCAGTGAGTCTTACATTCTTATCACTTACTTACACCTCTATTGCCAAAGTTACCAGTGACCTTCAGTTGCATAATTATTCAGTTATCAATCCTTAGCACACAACTGATCTTGTCTCCTCCTTGAATACTTTCCCTTTTAAAGAGTATATTCCTTGAGTTCTCTTATTATTAATGACTTACTGTGCATTTTTTTTTGCTTGGTTTATTTTGCTGCGTAATCCTCATTTTGCCAGTATGTTTTGCATGACTCAGTGTTCAGTGCTTTGGACAAGTTCCCTTCTTCTATTGATTTCTTAAGGCTTTCATCCTGTATCAGGAGTTTAAAAACACATCCTTTTCCATGGTTTTATTAAACATCTAGAGACGGAGACTTGTAGGTTTTTGTCTCCAGCCCTACATATTAGATCTTACTTGTTAAACACCAAACTCACTTACATACTGAGATCCAACGTACTAAGTCCATTTGGATATTTAATGGAAATATCAAATTCCATGTCTCCCAAGCTTTTGATGCTCTGTCCTAATAATCTTTTCTCCAATGATGACCATCTTGGTAAATGTGACCCTTTTCACTTAGTTGCCCAAATCAAAACACTGTAGTTACCCTTGACTCCATTCTTTCTCTCAGACTCTTTATTTTAAATTTTTAAATATATTCTGAATTGGACTACTCTCTCTAAAGAACAGCTTGCATCCATATTACTACCAATGCTTTACTTTTCTTTGTAGAATTTAATGCTGCCAAAAAATACAAAATAGTGTTTGCTTGCTTACTGACTTTTTCCTCCAGTAAAATGTAAATGCCACAAAAACAAAAATTTTATTAGTTTTGTTAACTGCCGTATCTCTAGCATTTAGACAAGTGCCTGACAGGTGAGTTATGCTCAATAAATCTTTGTTAAATATATAATTAAATATATTAATACCGAAAGAGTATTTTCTTTTTAGGAGACAGAAGTGACTTTTTTAAGGACCCTTGTTTTCAAACTGGAAATATTTTAAAGCCATTTTGAAATAAGCCAATATATTTTACTTGTTGAACTCAATCATTACTGGTTTATATCTTAGAGGGACAAGTCTGAGTTGGAAAAAATGTATTTCTATAGCTAAAGAAGTTTCTGTTTGCCACAGTTAGAAAGGTGACTAGGAGAATCAGAAGTTGCCATAGGCCACTCCTCAGTGACTAATGTGAATTAACCATCCCTGGATTGTCTGCTAATTTTAATATTAATTCAGTAACCTAAAATTTGAATGAATTGTTCTTTGAGAGTTACCAAAATGACCTTTCAATTTAATTATATTTATACTTTAATTAAATTCAGGATAATTAAATATATTTGATTTTCCTGATTAAAAATAATAATGCATTATTTAACATTATTTTATTTATTAAAATGTACTATCATTCTTAAATTTAAAAAATTCAGTAAAGTATCTTTAAATATATTGCAAATTGTGCCAAGTAAGGTCTTCAGGTAGTAGGAGGAATACTTCCTTGATCTGATAGATCGGCTCTTTATTAAGAAACAGGGATATTGTGAGAGCTACTAATTTGCAAAATGAGAAGCTCTTTTTTTATGCATGGTATGTTATTGGCTTTGTTTTTTTGGAAAATTATCCTTATTCCTATAAAACAGCATATTCCATTGCTTCTCAATCATCTTCAGATTGAAATATCCTCTGCATGAAGATATAGGTATTTCACTAATAATATCCAGACAACAAAAAGGTTATATTATTTTAGTCTGTAATTCAGCTTGATTGGTAGTTTACCTGAGTGAGTTTTGGCAATGTCCAAGACAGGATTGCATAATACAGGACTGGCCTAACATGCCAACACCAAGCTCATCATCATTTCTTAAAACTGACTCTACTTCTTTTTTTCCCCAGTTTCACCCTATAACCCAAATTGCAAATCTCCACATCCTCCTTTCACATCCATCCTTCCATATCCTATTACCTACATAAAACAGTCACTACAATTTTAAACTTCTACTTTATCACACCATACTGTCTCTACTTAAGAACAAAATACTAGGTTCTTATGACCAATTTCCCGAGAAATTGGAAGAGTATTTTTCTGTTCAGGAATCCAGCTACTGTACCTGTGTTTACACGATTTTTTTTTTTAGGAATCCTCTTGGGTTACTGTCCTTATAATTAAAAATATACATACCTTTCTTTATAAAATAAAAATTAAAAATACAATAAATAAAGCATTTATCCAATCAAATGATAGTTTAGCCTGTGTGAAATCTAGTGTGCTCCTAAACCTCTGAGAATTCTTAAGGCCTTACATCTCTCCATTGGACACTGCTTCCAGTAGGAATGTTGGCACAAATAATCATTCTTTCTTTCTATACTGCATCAATCTAAAAGGATACAGAAATGCCTTTTGCTTTTACCTATAGAAATAGATGGGGAAACAGTGGAAACAGTGTCAGACTTTATTTTTGGGGGGCTCCAAAATCACTGCAGATTCTGATTGCAGCCATGAAATTAAAAGACACTTACTCCTTGGAAGGAAAATTATGGCCAACCTAGATAGCATATTCAAAAGCAGAGACATTACTTTGCCAACAAAAGTCCGTCTAGTCAAGGCTATGGTTTTTCCAGTGGTCATGTATGGATGTGAGAGTTGGACTGTGAAGAAGGCTGAGTGCCGAAGAATTGATGCTTTTGAACTATGGTGTTGGAGAAAACTCTTGAGAGTCCCTTGGACTGCAAGGAGATCCAACCAGTCCATTCTGAAGGAGATCAGCCCTGGGATTTCTTTGGAAGGAATGATGCTAAAGCTGAAACTCCAGTACTTTGGCCACCTCATGCAAAGAGTTGACTCGTTGGAAAAGACTCTGATGCTGGGAGGGATTGGGGGCAGGAGGAAAAGGGGACAACAGAGGATGAGATGGCTGGATGGCATCACCAACTCAATGGACGTGAGTTTGAGTGAATTCCGGGAGTTGGTTATGGACAGGGAGGCCTGGCGTGCTGCGATTCATGGGGTCGTAAAGAGTTGGACACAACTGAGCGACTGAACTGAACTGAACTGAATGCCTTTCCAACCTCACTCTGCAATACTACACCAAGGCATTACAAACTACCTCCCCACCTGATATGAGTTACGTCACACCACTTTAAAAGTAAAAACAAGTTTAACAAGTTAAATGGGAATTACATCTATCCCACTATATTCTACTTATCCATATTGTATTCCATGTGTCATTTCCCAAATGCACCCCAAAATAAAAGTAAGTTTATCATCTTGACATTAAATGACCTGTGCAGTGTTTCCTCAACCTACTTTCTTGTCTACTACAAGGCCTATGTGAGTTTGAAGCTAGTTCTTTTTACTTAGTAGCTTTGTGATTCTAAGCAATTTAATTAAACCTTAAATAAACTTATTTTCTTTCTATAAAATGTAAATAATATTAACACCTGATTCTTAGAAATATTGTGAGCATACAATAAATGAGTAAATCTGAAGTATATAATACAGTGTTTAATTTCTAAAATATGTTCAAAAGGGTTAACTGTTGTTATTATTGTGATGAAATACTTTCACCACTAATACATGTTCTACCCTCAGAAACTGAAAAACTTGTCAGTATTCCAACATATCTTAGTCTCTCCCACATTTTTGCTTTTGTCCAAGCTTTTTGTTTCACCAGACTTCCTTTTTTTCTTCTTTTTCTTAAAAAACAAATTCTCTGTACATTCAATTTCTGTCCATCCATTAATGCTCAGATGAAAGCAAATGTTTCATCATTAAGGAACTTCTAACTCTATTTAACAGATACATCTTCATACATTTGTGCTGCCAAAACAAAATACCAAAGACTGGGTAAATTACAGATATAAGAAATTTATTTCTCACAGTTCTAGAGGCTGAAAGTCTGAGATCAGGGCACCAGCATGGTCTGGTGAGTGCTGTCTTCTGGGATGCAGACTTGTCCTATCTTCACATTGCAGAAGGCCCTAGAGATCTCTCTAGGGCCTCTTTTATAAGGCAGTAATCCCATTCACATGGGTTCCTCCTTCAGTATGTGAGCAGTGCCCAATCCCCATCAAAACTGTCATCTTAAAGGGTTAGGACTTCAACATATGAATTTAGGGGAAACAAACATTCAACCAAAGGAAGATATAGCTAACAATTCTTTGGAATTAAGTGTTACTATACAAGTTTGATGAAAGGTACCAATCCTGACTTCAAAAATATAGCTATTTATACTTAATTACACTTATTTTTTTTAGATTATATCTTGAAGACAGATGATATAGACACGCTTAATTATACTAATTTTACTTAATTTTTCTATTAGATTATATATTTTTTGAAGTCAGACTATCCTGCTTCATATACTGGTTGAAATGCCTTCAGTGCAGTTCAATTTAGTCAGTCAGTTGTGTCCGACTCTTTGCGATGCCATGAATCACAGCACGCCAGGCCTTCCTGTCCATCACCAACTCCCAGAGTTCACTCAGACTCACGTCCATCGAGTCAGTGATGTCATCCAGCCATCTCATCCTCCGTCGTCCCCTTCTCCTCCTGCCCCCAATCCCTCCCAGCATCAGAGTCTTTTCCAATGAGTCAACTCTTCACATGAGGCGGCCAAAGTACTGGAGTTTCAGCTTTAGCATCATTCCTTCCAAAGAAATCCCAGGGCTGATCTCCTTCAGAATGGACTGGTTGGATCTCCTTGCAGTCCAAGGGACTCTCAAGAGTCTTCTCCAACACCATAGTTAAAAAGCATCAATTCTTCGCCACTCAGC
>NW_011494902.1:10365739-10366326 GCF_000754665.1 Bison bison bison | reverse complement strand
ATTATACAGTGGAAGTGAGAAATAGATTCAAGGGATTAGATCTGACAGACAGAGTGCCTGAAGAACTATGGACAGAGGTTCATGACATTGCACAGGAGGCAGTGATCAAGACCATCCCAAAGAAAAAGAAATGCAAAAAAGCAAAACGGTTGTCTTAGGAGGCCTTGCAAATAGTTGTGAAAGAACAGAAGCAAAAGGCAAAGGAGAAAAGGAAAGATATAAGCATCTGAATGCAGAGTTCCAAAGAATAGCAAGGAGAGATAAGGAAGCCTTCCTCAGTGATCAGTGCAAAGAAATAAGAGGGAAACAATAGACTAGGAAAGACTAGAGATCTCTTCAAGAAAATTAGAGATACCAAGGGAACATTTCATGCAAAAATGGGCTCAATAAAGGACAGAAATGGTAGGGACCTAACAGAAGCAGAAGACATTAAGAAAAGGTGGCAAGAATATACAGAACTATACAAAAAAGGTCTTCATGACCCAGATAATCACGATGCTGTGGTCACTCACCTAGAGCCAGATATCCTGGGGTGAGAAGTAAAGTGGGCCTTAGGAAGCATTACTATGAACAAAGCTAGTGGAGGT
>NW_011494902.1:10364798-10365639 GCF_000754665.1 Bison bison bison | reverse complement strand
CTCTTGCCCTCAATCCCTCCCAGCATCAGAGTCTTTTCCAAGGAGTCAGCTCTTCTCATGAGGTGGCCAAAGTACTGGAGTTTCAGCTTTAGCATCATTCCTTCCAAAGAAATCCCAGGGTTGGTCTCCTTCAGAATGGACTGGTTGGATCTCCTTGCAGTCCAAGGGACTCTCAAGAGTCTTCTCCAACACCATAGTTAAAAAGCATCAATTCTTCGCCACTCAGCCTTCTTCACAGTCCAACTCTCACATCCATACATGACCACAGGGAAAACCATAGCCTTGACTAGACAGACTTTTGTTGGCAAAATAATGTCTCTGCTTTTGAATATGGTATCTAGGTTGGTCATAACTTTCCTTCCAAGGAGTAAGCATCTTTTAATTTCATAGCTGTAGTCACCATCTGCAGTGATTTCTGGAGCCCAAAAACTAAAGTCTGACACTGTTTCCACTGTTTCCCCATGTATTTCCCATGAAGTGATTGGACCGGATGCCATGATATTCATTTTCTGAATGTTGAGCTTTAAGCCAACTTTTTCACTCTCCATTTTTACTTTCATCAAGAGGCTTTTAGTTCCTCTTCACTTTCTGCCATAACGGTGGTGTCATCTGCATATCTGAGGTTATTGATATTTCTCCAGGCAATCTTGATTCCAGCTTGTGTTTCTTCCAGTCCAGCGTTTCTCATGATGTACTCTGCATGTAAGTTAAATAAGCAGGGTGACAATATACAGCCTTGGCGTACTCCTTTTCCTATTTGGAACCAGTCTGTTGTTCCATGTCCAGTTCTAACTGTTGCTTCCTGACCTGCATACAGATTTCTCAAGAGGCAGGTCAGGTG
>NW_011494902.1:10351860-10364698 GCF_000754665.1 Bison bison bison | reverse complement strand
CCTGACCTGCATACAGATTTCTCAAGAGGCAGGTCAGGTGGTCTGGTATTCCCATCTCTCTCAGAATTTTCCACAGTTTATTGTGATCCACACAGTCAAAGGCTTTGGCATAGTCAATAAAACAGAAATAGATGTTTTTTTGGAAATGCCTTACATCCATAAATTCTAAAAAATAAAAAATGCAATAAGTAAAATGTTTTCATCCAGTAAAATAGTAGTTTAGCATAAATGCATTATGACAATAAAAGGTAGTGCTAAGATAACTTAAAGTATAATTGCATTTTCTTGCTTGGACCAATACTGTTTTTAGTGTCTTCTAATGTTTCCATTTTTGATTCATGTTTTAATTTTCCTTCTGTAAAATGTGATAAAATAGTTTCTTCTGACATATGGCACAGTGTATACTTATTCTAAATATCATTCATTTCAGTCATGAGATTTTTCCATTAACACAATAATTAAGGAAAAAAGAGAAACAAATTTGGCCATATATGTTTTGGAAGTTAAAATATTTCAACCCTCTATCTTTTTTCCCACTTGGATGGTTAATTTTATCCACATTTTTAGTTTGGCTTAGTTGACTTTAATCTATAATTTATTATACTATTTGAATAATACTTTTCTATGTTTTTTTAAACTAGATAATTTCTTCCTAGTATTTCATATTCAACTTCTTCTGTTCATTGCATAATCTTAGAAGGTTTCTTTTTTAATTAGGTGTCTTTATGTAGGTTGTTCTTCGTTTTGTTGCATATAGCTATAGTTTATGTCCTATGAAAAGTGAAAGTGTTGGTCTCTAAGTCATGTCTGACTATGAGACCCTGTGTACTGTAGCCCGCCAGGATCCTCTGTCCATGGAATTCTCCAGGCAAGAATACCAGACGAGTTGCCATTTCCTTTACCAGAGTTCTTCCCAACCTAGGGATCAAACCCTGGTCTCCTGCATTGCAGGCAGATTCTTTACCTTCTGAGCTAGCAGGGTTCCATGAAGCTTTGCAGTTTTCTATTAAAAGTTTTTAGCATTCTTCTCATTTCTCATTTCATCTTATTTTTAAAGCCTTTATATAGTTTCTAAATGATAAATTAAATTTTTTTTAATTCTTCTTTAAATTATTTTAACTTTGTAAAGATTAAAAACCATTTCATAGGGCTAAATGGATTACAATTTTCCCTTTTTTCACTCTTTAGTCCCACTATCTTAATTTGATATACTTTACATGGAATTTATTATTTACCCTTTTATTCAGTTGAACCTCAGATTCTTTGTTCTTTCATCTTTAACACAGTAAATATTGAGAGATATCTACCCAGCTTCTTTCACTGAAGGTAACTGCTCACAATTGTAGGATTAGGTAAGGGAAATCTTAAAGAATATAACTGGATAATGCTTATTATTATATATGCATATGTATACATTTGTTATAAATATTTATTATGTTTGTCTTTATTTGTAAGTACCAGAATCCATAATTCCAATTAGTTAAAATGAAACCAGCTGAGTTAATATTTTAGAATCAAAGGGAAGAATTATTTAGAATTAAAAGGATGTTCAAATGAGACATTAAAAAATGTTTCATTTCCCTGTGAAAACATATGTTTAGCATCAGCTATACATCAAATAATATCATTATAAGTATATATATAAATTTTTATTATATTCTTGACCGTGAGAAAAGAAGGATATGTTTGTAAGAATGTGGTTATCAGTTCAGTTCAGTTGCTCAGTCGTGTCTGACTCTTTGAGACCCCATGAATCTCAGCACGCCAGGCCTCCCTGTCCATCACCAACTCCCAGAGTTTACCCAAACTATGTCCATCGAGTCGGTGATGCCATCCACCCATCTCATCCTCTGTCGTCCCCGTCTCCTCCTGCCCCCAATCCCCTCCCAGCATCAGGGTCTTTTCCAATAGTCAACTCTTTGCATGAGGTGGCCAAAGTATTGAAGTTTCAGCTTTAGCATTGGTCCTTCCAATGAACACCCAGGACTGATCTCCTTTAGGATGGACTGGTTGGATCTCCTTGCAGTCCAAGGGACTCTCAAGAGTCTTCTCCAACACCACAGTTCAAAATCATCAATTATTTGGTGCTCAAGCTTTCTTCACAGTCCATCTCTCACATCCATACATGACCACAGGAAAAAACCATAGCCTTGGTTAGATTGACCTTTGTTGGCAAAGTAATGTCTCTGCTTTTGAATATACTATCTAGGTTGGTCATAACTTTCCTTCCAAGGAGTAAGCATCTTTTAATTTCATGGCTGCAATCACCATCTGCAGTGATTTTGGAGCCCAAAAAATAAAGTCTCTCACTGTTTCCATTGTTTCCCCATCTATTTGCCATGAAGTGATGGGACTAGATAGCATGATCTTAGTTTTCTGAATGTTGAGCTTTAAGCCAACTTTTTCTCTCTCCTCTTTCACTTTCATCAAGAGGCTTTTTAGTTCCTCTTCACTTTCTGCCATAAGGGTGGTATCATCTGATTACCTGAGGTTATAGGGCCTTGGAATTTAAAGAAGTATATTTATGAATCTAGTCAAATTAGATTTTTCATGTTTCCAAGTTTCTCTTTTTAATTCACCACTTTCTAACCAGTTTTCAAAAATTATGGCACTGATTAATATACCATGATAGGAAAAAAAGCACTTTCTGATTTTATACATGTCTATAACTGTTTGAGAGGGAAAATATTCTTTTTCCGTGCTATTGACATATAGGGGTCAGTCAAGAGGATGAAGACAGTTTTCCTCCAACATGAATCAGTTGAAAGTCTGTTGCAGAGATTTTTTTCAACCTAAGTCTTAATTCTCTAAGTTAGACTATTGACTGAGTACTTTCTTGTGTTTCAATCTCTTCTAATTGGAAGGTTGATATTTATTACTTCTCATTAAGTATTGATGAATAAAATCTTTTGACCTAAGTCATCTGATGTGTTTTCCAACTGTTCCTTTGGGGAAACTGTTTACTGACTCTAAGTGTGGTATCTGATTAAAGCATTGCATTCATTCTAGTCAGTCTGTTATCCTCATCATCAAAGCTAATGATAGTTTTCAACTTGCAAGTGGAAACACCTGGTAATAATACCCACTAGAGATCTATGCAGTTCAGGTAGAGATAGATAACTTGCCAGGCTTATGCCAGCTTTCATCAGGAAGTATAAAATAAAAGACATATCCTTAGCCCATGATGATATTTGTGGGTTCTTACTGTTCAGTAATTTTCCCCACTTCCATATCAGGCCTTATGTTTTATTTGTCTAAAGAGGGAAACCTTAGATAATATTTAGCAAAAACACATGAATATCACTTCATTAAAGTACAACACAACTAATATAAGTATCCTTTCTCCAGTATGTCATTTGAATTTTTAAAGTTACCATCATTGTATCAAACCACATCGATTTAAAAAACATCTGACTTTCTCTTTACTGGTGTTCTGTTTATCTGAGGCTTTAAAATCAGTGGTTGATACATTTTGCATTAAGGTAAGCAACTGATTCATTCAATAAGCAGCTACAAAATGCAATAGATTGATTAGTTGTGTCAACTAAGCATTGCCTGTATTGACCATTGATTCATTTTTATATCAGTGTCTCAAGAGAATCTCAGTGTTCCTTCATATTCCAGCCTCTCTCCAAAAAATGTCAATGACATACCTAAATTTGCTGACGAGTAGCCAGTTTGGAAATTGCTGTCTACATCTTGGCAATGTTAGTTCATTTTTGAATGAGAGGCTATTTCAAAAAAGGTCATTTCAGTTGTCAAATGAAGACATTAAGCATTAACATTAGTGTTGGTGCATCTTTGCTAACCAAATTATTTTGTAACGTTGCACAGAATGTTTCTAAAGAATTTTACTATGTAAGCGTTCCATGTGTCCTTCGACTAATTCAGAATTTGTAGTGAATGATCAATAGGTTCCAGACTTTTTATAAATGCTAGAGATATATCAGCAAAAATAGAAAAATAATGCATCAGAGAAAGAAATATGATACATACAGTGTTTGGTAGTGATAAGTGAAAAATAAACTTGGGGATGTCTACAGAGAATGTAAAAAGTTGTAGATTTTTTTTTTTTTTTTACAAGGTAAAGTGATAAAAGAAGTCCTAACCAGAAAGGTGCCGTCTTTATAACGCCCAGAAAGGACGTCAGCATGTCATGTCAGCCGTTCCAATATATGATGATTATTCTAGAAAGAATAGCTCTGGGATGCCATCCAGAATCTTGTTCAATGAGCAGTAAGAAAGTCAGTTTGTGTTGAGTAAGAGTGAGAGAGTAGTAAAGAGATAAAGGAAATGAGGGGAAATCCTAATAAGACACATCACATAGGGCTTATAGGCCATTATAAGGCTTTGACTTTGATTGAAATGGAAACCCTTTGAGGAACTGGGCAAAAAAGTTACTTGATCTGCCTTCACATTTTGAAGACAAAGTTGGCTATTGTATTGAAGAAGACTCAGAAGAAGGAGGAGGGCATAGAGGAAAGCAGAGAAACCAACTGGAATTGTGATGATCTGGTTGAGAGGTGTTGGCAGCTTGGGACAGGATGTTTGTAGTAGTCACTGAGAAATAGTGGGCTTCCTGATAGGTTTGACGTCAGAGTCCAGGATATTTGTTGATACATTGGAGGTAAGGCAGAGAAAAAAAGAGAAGTTGAAAATTCCGCCTATTCCCTATTTAGAACAAAAGCTACTCTGAATGGAGTTAAACTTTCAACAGTGATTTTTTAATCGAATTTTACTGTTCAGTTCAGTTCAGTTCAGTCACTCAGTTGTGTCCAACTCTTAGTGAACCCATGGACTGAAGCATGCCAGGCCTCCCTGTCTATCACCAACTCCTGAAGTTTACTCAAACTCATGTCCATTGAGTCGGTGATGCCATCCAACCATCTCATCCTCTGCCGTCCCCTTCAATTTTTCCCAGCATCAGGGTCTTTTCAAATGAGCCATTTCTTCACATCAGGTGACCACAGTATTGGAGTTTCAGCTTCTGCATCAGTCTTTCCAATGAATATTCAGGACTGATTTCCTTTAGGATGGACTGGTTGGATCTCCTTGCAGTCCAAGCAATTTTACTATTCACTTTATATATTAAAAAAAAATTGAGATTCTTTTAAATTCAAATTTATCTAAAAATTACCAGTCTTACTTAGCACAAGCAAAAATATATTCCAAAAATTGGTGTTGAACAAATATCTTTTACCACAAGATCTTATTTTCCTGACTATGGAGAAGGAATGTGGAAGGAAGTGGTGCAGTGACCATAATCTAGTCACTAAGAAAATGTGTGATTGTTTAGCTCCTGGGGTCAGTTAAGGAGCCAGTGATGTTGAGGTCACAGGAGCCTGTGAGCTTTACATGTTCTGCTTTAGAGAATCTATTTTTGACCTCATACATCCACCTCAAAAAAGTGGCTCTTGCTCACAAAGCAAGTCTGCAACATTGTATAGATAGGTCAATCTAGGTCCATATCATTCCTAAGAAAAGCTCTCATAATGTTTCCTCTATTTGCCAGCATTGAAAGCAAATGACATTATCCTCAGATTTAAAGAACACATTATGACTAAGAAAATCAGGAATACAAATGCTCAGTGGACTATGTTGTCCTTAAAGAAGTAAAATATTATGGTTACTGGAGCATGTATGGATTACTAATAGAAACTTTTGAAAGCATTTTTTTTTATTTTAAAGATATATTAAAAAGATAGAACTGATTTTTAATGAGTAATACAAAATTATCTTAAAAATGTGACTTTTACCCAACTCACTTTCCTCTTTCTGTCTTATTCCAGAACCTACAGATAAACCACCTTTGCTATTAATTGCAAATTCTGAAACAATTGAGATTTTCTATCTTAATGGAAGTAAGATGGCAACCCTGAGCTCGGTAAATGGAAATGAAATTCATACTCTGGATTTTATTTATAATGAAGATATGATTTGTTGGATTGAATCAAGAGAATCTTCAAATCGGCTCAAGTGTATTCAGATAACAAAAACAGGAAGATTAACAGATGAATGGACGATCAGTATTCTTCAGTCCTTCCACAGTGAGTTTCAAATTATCTTATATGCCAGCCTTTAAGGATTTTATTTACAGATCAGTTGACAGGATTCGCAGATTTCTCAGAATAGCTACTGGCTTCTAGAGGACTACCTATGCAAATATGAATGCACTTAAATAAGTGTATCCCCTGCATTTTGCATATACACACATAAACATAGAATTGTATTGTTATATAAGCAATTCATTGAAGGGTTAATTTTAATTATTTCTTTAATGCTTATTACAGTATCACCTACATGAGAACTGTAACTTTTCACTGAATGGTAATTTACAATGTGTGATAGTGAAGGTGGAGATTAAAAAAAAAAAAACAACAAGACACAGAGTCAATAATAAGCTCATCAACTGTCGTATTTGTTAAAATACCTTGAAACTATTAATTTTATGCTAATTGGTAACAACTACCTGTGTTTGTTGACTTTTTTCTTAGTAAATCAGAGTTTTTCTGCATCTTCTTCCAAGAATAATTTGTATTTGTGATTCACTTGATTTCTCATGTTGGATATTCACAAACTAGTACCTGTCCTTTTCTTTCTGTATTTCTCATTGACACACACACACACACACACACATTCTCTCTCTTTTCTTACTCTTCTGCTCTCCCCCATCCCCACACACATTAGAGTATAAAAATGTATTTGTGCTTGCCTGGGAAACCGTATGCATAAGAATTTCAAGATGTGTCCATTCATTTTATGATGTATACTCATTCTTACAAATTCTACTAACGTAAAAATTGGAGTGTGTGCCATGTGTGCATGCTAAGTTGCTTTGGTTTCTGACTCTGTGTGACCCTCTGGACTGTAGCCTACCAGGTTTCTCTGTCCATGGGATTCTCCAGGAAAGAGGAGGTTGCCATGCCCTTCTCCAGGGGATCTTCCTGACCCAGGGAATGAACCTGTGTCTCCTGCGTTGCAGGCAGAATCTTTACTGATGAGCCAACAGTTGGTAGAGAAATGAAAACAATGTATAATCAAGTTAAGGAGGAAAAAAAAAAAGAGTTCTGTGGTAGAATAAATGCAGGTTTCAGATATAGAACATTTGGTGTTTGAATTCAATAATCTTATTAATGTTTATGATATATAATTAAAGGGATTAGTAAGTGATCCTTAGTAAATGTAAGAAAATATTACTGTGTAATGTTTGATAATTATGATTAGATTAAATAAAAGCAGTGGCAAAGATTGTAAGAAAAGTGAAATATGAAGTAAACAGAAGTAAGTGTTTAAATAATAGAATATAGCATTTTGAAGATTGTCTTAACATAGATAGAACAATTGGTAAGGCTGTTTATTGTGACAGAGGACCAAAAATGTCTAGTGAAATCAATGGACACTGACTCTTGTGAAGATTCTATGGAGAGATGATAATTCATAATAAACAGTAAATTAGTGATAGTAGCACAAAAATCCTTGTATGTGATATCAGTATTTCAGACATTGTTAGCCAGTAGCTTGAATCATTTGAACAAAAGAAACTGATTTCTGCCATGTTAGTGATTACCTCAACTAATCCAAATGTATTTGTCCATAGCAAATGGAATACTGGCAGTCAAATAGCTAAAGTATTCACTTAAGTTGTTAGGTAAAATTATTTTCCAAGTATACTTCAGTCAGTTCAGTTCAGTCGCTCAGTCGTGTCCCACTCTTCGTGACCCCATGAATTGCAGCACTCCAGGCCTCCCTGTCCATCACCAAGTCCCAGAGTATATGCAAACTAATGTCCATCGAGTTGGTAATGACATCCGGCCATCTCATCCTCTGTTGTCCCCTTCTTCTCCAGCCCCTAATCCCTCCTAGCATCACGGTCTTTTCCAATGAGTCAACTCTTTGCATGAGGTGGTCAAAGTTTTGGAGTTTCAGCTTCAGCATCAGTCCTTCCAGTGAACACCCAGGGCTGATCTCCTTTAGGATGGATAGTCTGTATCTCCTTGCAGTCCAAGGGACTCTCAAAAGGCTTCTCCAACACCACAGTTCAAAAGCATCAATTCTTCAGCGCTCAGCCCTCTTCACAGTCCAACACTCACATCCATACATGACCACTGGAAAAACCATAGCCTTGACTAAATGGACATTTGTTGGCAAAGTAGTGTCTCTGCTTTTTAATCTGTTATCTAGGTTAGTCATAACTTTCCTTCCAAGGAGTAAGCATCTTTTAATTTCATGGCTGCAATCACCATCTGCAGTGATTTTGGAGCCCCAAAAAATAAAGTCTAACACTGTTTCCACTGTTTCCCCATCTATTTCCCATGAAGTGATGGGGCCAGGTGCCATGATCTTAGTTTTCTCAATGTTGAGCTTTAAGCCAACTTTTCCACTCTCCTCTTTCACTTTCATCCAGAGGCATTTTAGTTCCTCTTCACTTTCTGCCATAAGGGTGGTGTCATCTGCATATTTGAGGTTTTTTATATTTCTCCCGGCAGTCTTGATTCCAGCTTGTGCTTCTTCCAGCCCAGCGTTTTTCATGATGTACTCTGCATATAAGTTAAATAAGCAAGGTGACAATATACAGCCTTGACGTACTCCTTTTCCTATTTGGAACCAGTCTGTTGTTCCATGTCCAGTTCTAACTGTTGGTTCCTGAACTGCATAAAGGTTTCTCAAGAGGCAGGTCAGGTGGTCTGGTATTCCCATCTGTTTCAGAATTTTCCAAACTTTATTGGAAATAAATACATATTTGTTTATTTATTTCCAAATTATTTATTGTAAATAAATAAATATTTGATCCACACAGTCAAAGGCTTTGGCATAGTCAATAAAGCAGAAATAGATGTTTTTCTGGAACTCTCTTGCTTTTTCCATGATCCAGCAGATGTTGGCAAATTGATCTCTGGTTCCTCTGCCTTTTCTAAAACCAGCTTGAACATCTGGAAGTTCACAGTTCACATACTGCTGAAGCCTGGCTTGGAGAATTTTAAGCATTACTTTACTAGCGTGTGAGATGAGTGCAATTGTGTGGTAGTTTGAGCATTCTTTGGCATTGCCTTTCTTTGGGATCAGAATGAAAACTGACCTTTTCCAGGCCTATGGCCACTGCTAAGTGTTCCAAATTTGCTGGAATATTGATTGCAGCACTTTCACAGCATCATCTTTTAGGATTTGAAATAGCTCAACTAGAATTCCATCAACTCCACTAGCTTTGTTCATAGTGGTGCTTTCTAAGGCCCACTTGACTTGACATTCTAGGTGTCTGCTTCTAGGTGAGTGATCACACCATCGTGAATATCTGGGTTGTGAAGATCTTTTTTGTACAGTTCTTCTGTGTATTCTTGACACCTCTTCTTAATATCTTCTGCTTCTGTTAGGTCCATACAATTTCTGTCCTTTATAAAGCCCATCTTTGTATGAAATGTTCCCTTGGTATCTCTAATTTTCTTGAAGAGATCTCTAGTCTTTCCCATTCTGTTATTTTCCTCTATTTCTTTGCATTGATGGCTGAGGAAGGCTTTCTTATCTCTCCTTGCTATTCTTTGGAACTCTGCATTCACATGCTTATATCTTTCCTTTTCTCCTTTGCTTTTCACGTCTCTTCTTTTATTTGTAAGGCCTCCTCAGACAGCCATTTTGCTTTTTTGCATTTCTTTTCCATGGGGATGGTCTTGATCTCCTGTAGAGTGTCAAGAACCTCCGTCCATAGTTCAATAGGCACTCAGTCTAGCAGATCTAATCCCTTAAATCTATTTCTCACTTCCACTGTATAATCACAAGGGATTTGATTTAGGTCATACCTGAATGGTCTAGTGGTTTTCCCTACTTTCTTCAATTTCAGTCTGAATCTGGCAATAAGGAGTTCATGATCTGAGCCACAGTCAGCTTCCAGTCTTGTTTTTGCTGAGTGTACTTAATTAACTTCTTTTCTGCATTTAATATGCCCTAATAATAAGAGTTGGTGAAGGCAATGGCAACCCACTCCAGTACTCTTGCCTGGAAAATCCCATGGATGGAGGAGCCTGGTAGGCTGTGGTCCATGGGGTTGCTAAGAGTCGGACACGACTGAGCGACTTCACTTTCACTTTCCACTTTCAGGCATTGGAGAAGGAAATGGCAACCGACTCCAGTGTTCTTGCCTGGAGAAATCCAGGGACGGGGGAGCCTGGTGGGTTGCTGTCTATGCGGTCGCACAGAGTCAGACATGACTGAAGCGAATTAGCAGCAGCAGCAGTAATAGGAGTGATCCTTTCTTTAATATGTATTTTCCAATCAGCCTTAATAGTACATCTCAAATTGGCCAAGCAATCATACATTAGAATATTTGTAGAAAATAATTCATAACTTTATAGCATGCCATTTATAGATAATTCTTGGCAAATTAGAAAAATTAGAGATTGATTTTGTTAGGCAGTTCACTAAACTGATGAACATTCATTTTGAACTATAGAAAATAAATGCAATGGAAATATTTTAATTAGAATAAATAATTGTTAATGAAGTCAGATTTAAGCCATGCAGTCAGTCACTTTAGAAAAGCGTGATTAAATATGTGGAAGTAAGTCATGGGACAGAGGTGTGATCAGGACTGGGCTCCTTAGTCATTCCTTGTAAGCCGTGTATTTTATCAGCATGTCACAGAACGGTTTCCAGTGGATGTAATGGGCTCTGCATTCATCATAACAATTTGTGAGTTTATAATGAAGTTTGAATATTCTTTGCATATATAATTACATAAAAATCTCTTCACCACATAAGCAAAAATAATGACCTGATGGGAGTATGCCTGAATACCTGTCACTATCCACTGTTCCAGAGATTCTCTGTTTAGGTTCTCCTCCCTCATTATCTTTAGATACTTTTCTCTGAATTTACCTCAAGAAAACATTCTTTTCTAAATAAAATTAAAAAATTTTATTTTTCTAAGGAAAACTGTGAGGTGAGTCGGAAAGTACATTGGTAGATGCTAGGGGCCTAGTGGGGGCAGGGGAATAGAGAGTTAGTGTTCAATGGGCGCAGGGTTTCGGTTTAGGAAAGTGAAAAATTCAGGAGATGGATGATGGTGAGAGTTGCACAACAGTGTGAATGTACTCAGTGCCACTGAACTGTACAGTTAAATATGGTATGGTTAAAATAGTATGTTTTCTATTATGTGATTTTTACCACAATAAAAAAGTTAATAGAAAGAATTACTATGGGGAGAAAAGCATTACAGGTCAAACCCACTTGAGTTTAAAAATTAAATAGTACTTTAGTACACAATCTATTACCATATAAAAATTTTATTGCACGTCTCATCTCACTGAATACCCACCATATCTCTGTGGAGGATTCAGGAGAGATATTCTCTTCTTGTTTTATAATATACCCAGTTTTAACTACAAGACTCAGATATATTAAGCGATACTGAATGTCTAAAAAGAAGGCAGAAATAGGACATCTAAATCCTGCATTCTTGCTTCTACATTAAGAAGGGCAAATATGGGTTGCTTCAAAGAATTTCCCAAATAATAATATCTACTTCCCTTATAGTTCAATCAGTAAAGAATCTGCCTGTGATCAGGAGACCTGGGTTCAATTCCTGGGTTGAGAAGATCCCCTAGAGAAGGAGATGGCAACCCACTTTACTAGAATTCTGGAGTATGCCTGGAGAATCCTACAGACGGAGGAGCTTGGCAGGCTACAGTCCATGCGGTTGCAAGAGTCAGACATGACTTAGTGACTAAACCACCACCAACAAACTTAATGTGCTAAATGACTATATGTAATGGGAAGGCATTGCTTTATTCCTCATGCTGAAGGGGAAATTGAGATTCTGAATTGGGTCAGACTTCTAAACCTTTGCTACACACACTGCCCAATGGTCTCAATTTTTAGTCTTCATTGTAGACAGACAAAATAGTCAGATACACTAACGTTAGAAACAGTGGCTCACAAAGGCAGTGGGAGAGAGAGATATAAGAATCTTAGAAGGAAGTGAACAAGGTGAATGGTAAAAGGCCCAACTTTTTCAGCCCAAACAAATTATTCTCAATATTAAAGAGAGGCCTACCTTTAATATTGAGAATCATGCCTAAGCAATATTGTGAGAGATTGAGGAACTGATAATAATATGCTGAATAAATTATATTAACAAAGGAACATTGGGAAAAATACTAGAAATTGTATTTCACCTTTAATTTATTCTTCTTTTTAAAGATGCCTAATATTTATTAGCTAGTATTTATGCCTAAAAGTTGTAAGATTTTGAAGAAAAGTTTGAAATTAAGTGTTCTATAAGCCAAATGTGTTCTCCAGGAATGCATGCAAAACACATTTACAGCAACAAGCTGTTTCCCCCAAAGTACTGTAGTTTGGACATAGAATCACCTACAGAGAAGGCAATGGCACCCTACTCCAGCACTCTTGCCTGGAAAATCCCATGGATGGAGGAGCCTGGTAGGCCGCAGTTCATGGGGTCGTGAAGAGTCGGACATGACTGAGCGACTTCGCTTTAACTCTTCACTTTCATGCGTTGGAGAAGGAAGTGGCAACCCACTCCAGTGTTCTTGCCTGGAGAATCCCAGGGACCGGGGAGCCTGGTGAGCTGCCATCTATGGGGTCACACAGAGTAGGACACGACTGAAGTGACTTAGCAGCAGTAGCAGCAGCAGTATATATCAATCTCAGACTTAACCTAGAATCTTAACAGAAGCCTTGGGATATTTCTTGTTGACTCTTCTTGGGACTCAGCAGGTTTGTAACTTTCATCACTAGAGGTTCCTCTTGCCTCTTCTTAGACATAGCGCTAAGCCCCAGTTTTTTTTTTTATTTTATTTTTAAGATTTAGTGGAGAAGAAAATGGCAA
>NW_011494902.1:10342782-10351760 GCF_000754665.1 Bison bison bison | reverse complement strand
GGTGGGCTGCCGTCTCTGGGGTCGCACAGAGTCAGACAGGACTGAAGCGACTTAGCAGCAGCAGCAACAGCAGCAACAGTGATAATGCTCAGCTATTTCCTCAGAACAAAGTGCACAAAGATGATTGAGACAGATAAGAATATTGTCTGCATGTATCTCTTATTATGGAAGGTGATTGAGAACCAGTTGTTCTCTTCCAGATATATGGTTGACACTTTCATTCTATTTTTGTATATATTCAATATTCTGCAACTCTTGAGTATCACTATACTACTATAGACTTTACCAGGTTGTCTTCATCCATTCATGTGTTCCACTATCTAGCAAACAGCATCCTGAATCAAACACAAATAGACTGTTTATTCTTCATACACTTTGCTTCTGGATTAACCCCAATTCACTGACTTTTATGTTCCTTTTATTTGGTCTGTTTCAATATCAACCTTAGCTTCATTTTCTATCTGAAGCTCTACCTAGATCCTTTGTTGGATAATTTTTGGATTCTAATTCTTTGCCTATGTCTTTTCTCAATATTTACTTCTTTTTATTTAGGTCACAATTATCTAGATAATCACAATTATCTAGATAATCACATAATATTAATTAATCACTGAATTTTATTTTACACATTAACAGTTATACATATGTGTTTCTCTATCATCACAAAGATTATATGATATGCATGCTATATAAAATAATTTATAGAAAATACGATGAGGTTAAATAAGTGAAATAATTTTTAAGCTAATAAGAAACTTGGCCTCTTAATCTTAATAGTTACTAAATAATGGCCTTTCTTAATTATGAAATATTCCCTATTTGCTTCTACCCAGCCTAGGAATTGCGTAGCCTTTAGTGCTTCACCAACCATCAAGTTATGACTAGAGGAAAATGACAAGGCTGTGTCCCTATTGTAAATGCAAGCATAGTCTTAGGACAAAATAATCAACCTATAACAGAAATGCTAGACTCACACAGTGTCAGCTTCTAGTGGGTCTCCACTTTAGAAGGTGATCAGCAGTTGCAACAACTCCTTAAGATAATACAGTATCATAATCAGGCAATCCTCATAGAAATTTGGCATATTTTATTTACAAGTCACATGCTTATATACTGCATTTTTATGAGCTATCCTCTACAATTATCTTTCTCCATTTGATGGGTGAAAAGTCAGTCACATTGCTTTAATTTACCCTTATATGATTGCTAGTGAAGTTGTCCATTTCAATGTGAACTTTATAACATAGTCATTTCAATCTCTACAGTTCAGTTCAAGTGATCATGATGCTCTGCCGGGGTCCAGCCCCAATGGATCCAGGGAATTCGAAGCAGGGATGGCGTCGGCGAGGATCAGGAAACAATTACTTAATTAAATGTTAATTAAGGATATAAAAAGTAGTGAAATAAGGATAGCTCAGTGAGAAAATTTAGTGGAGAAAAGAGGCTGAATAATTCAGCCAGAAGGTGAGAGAAAGAACGACATGGGGAGACCAAGCTTCGGTGAACAAGGCCCGCACTTTACTTTTCAAAGTAGTTTTTATGCCTTAAGTTATGCATAGAGGATAATGGGGGAAGGGGTAGAGACATGCAGTAAGCCAGGCTTTCTTCCTGCAAACTTATCATATGCAAAATTTAGGTGATTTGCATCATCTTCTGGCCCGGAGGCCTGTTAACATTTTAAGACCCTTTCTTCAGAAAACTTATTTTTCTCTAAAGGTTTAGAGATTAGTCAGGCAACACCCTCCAAAAGCATTAGATAAAGTTGCATTCCTATAGGGCAAAGGTGTGGTGGGCTATACCAAGAAAAAGAATTAACTCAAGGATCCAAGGTTACAAACATTAAAGCTACTACTTACATTCCTATACACCAATTATATTAATCAATACACTGCCAGGGACACAGCAGGTAAGGGATATGGAAACTTAGCAGCAAACATTGGCCCAACAAGTGAAAAACCTTCACCAATACAATTTCTAATCAATCTTTTAACTGCTCAAAGGAATCTGTATTTACACAGTTTAGAACATCTCATGCCTCTCACGGTTGTGAACTAAAACACTCTTTTCACGCCCAGGAACTTTATTAACTGGAGCTATAATTTAACTCTTTTTCAGAGAGAGGTGGTGGGGGACAGCCCCCTGTAAAGTCAGAGGTGTAGGTGAGAGCACAAAGCAGTAAAGTAGGCAGACTCTGGTTTTGGGGGTAGATGCTCGAGAATTTCCGGGGGCACTCCTGAGGCTCGATCCTGCCTTTGCGTATGCCGAGCCTCCTTCCTAATGACCTTTGCCATGGGTGGAGTTCCTCACGCTGGCTCCCGGCAATGCTCCATTGCTTAAAATCAAAATGCAAAATATTTAGTAGTTTCCCATTTAGCTAAGGATAGATTAAGCTTCATCATATGGCTTCTCTGCAGGCCTTGCCTCCCCACCTCGAATCACGTTCCACCTAAAAAAAATAAAAACACTTTCTTTTTGTACTTTGTTTTATAATTTTCATATGTGTTTGTATGTGCTGGTTCTTCACTATAGACTGTATTTTGTCATATTCCTATAACCAAGTGTCTCTTACTCATTCTTCAAAGTATCATACCCTTTCCAAAGGTTCTCCAGTTGAGATTAGCAGCCCTTCTTATGTGGCTCTAGGACATCATAGTACAGATGTGATATATTTTAATTGTGTATTTACCTATCAGTTTCCCAAATAAAAGGTAACTCCTTTAAGTTTAGACTTCCTTTGTAACTCGGATGGTACAGAATCCACCTACAGTGCAGGAGACCTGGGTTTGATCCCTGGGTTGGGAAGATTTCCTGGAGGAAGCCCACTAAATACTCCAATACTAAAAACTCCAATACTGGAGTGGTAACCCACTCCAGTATTCTTAGGATGTGTGTTTTATTCATCTTCGAATCAGATTACAGCAAAATGCTGATCTGTTCTAGAATAAACTTAGGTAACAAGTAAGGGATGAGGAGTGGAGAATTAAAGGGGAAAGAGGTAAAACCAACTTCTAGAGAGACCATGCCAAGTGACTACTGGAGACATAGAAAGCCAGTCTGCATTATAGTTAGTGAGATGTTTTCTGTGTCTAGATGAGAGCCTCACATGTTCATCCTGGTGTCCTTAAGATTCATGTCTTATCAGCAGCTACTGGCTTTTATGTGTGTTGAACCTCTGACTTTTCCAGGGTCAGTAAATTCACCTGTAGATTTATTTTGAGACCTACCCCAATAATAATAGGAACAACTTCATGCAAATCTTTTTGAGTCTTCCTACCCCTCAAGGCAGTTGTAATTGAACAATATTGGAGCCAGAGCTCTTAAAATAGAGGTCAGTTAATTCTTAGAACAGGAATAAAATAGAACAGCCTAGTTTAGAATTTTAAATCTTATCCCTTCAGTCTGATTAGACATATTCTTAGAAAGGAGGTTCTACTATTTTATATTTAGGTCCTTGGATGCATAAAATAGTATCAAAAGATGTGATCTCAAATGTTTTGGGGGGTTAGAAGCACAGCACAGTCAGGATATTCTTTGTCTTTCTTAGCCTCTGAGAAGCCCTGTTAGCTGCCTTCAGTCTAGAACTTTATGTATTTAGTTCTTCATGAGAGATTGCTGCTGCTGCTGCCAAGTTGCTTCAGTCGTGTCTGACTCAGTGAGACCCCATAGATGGCAGCCCACTAGGCTCCTCTGTCCCTGGGATTCTCCAGGCAAGAATACTGGAGTGGGTTGCCATTTCTTTATCATAAGAGATTATGTATTGATATATTTAGTAATTGATCAATTTTGGTTTTAACATTTCACTGGAGAAAGGTAAAAAACTGGTCAGCTTTTAGCTAAGGAGAACTGAAGAAGAGGAAATATGACCATCCTAACCTTATAAATTAGTAAGATTTTTTTGTTTAAGAAAAAATAAAGGCAAAAGAAAGAAAAGAATATTTTATGATCTAGATTTCCCACTCCAGAAAAAAATGTGCTGTTGTAGTTTTAGCTGTTTATAATTCAGACATTTTGGTCAGCATATCTTGTGAACATCTACATTTTGCACAAAAATGTTGGCTGTAGTAATTGGTTTTATACTAATATTTTCCCTAAGAAAATTATGAGAAGAATCCACAGCATATTCTCCATATAATAAGGATATTATAACTATTTATTCTCAGAGGTACATTTTTATTAACTACTATTTGATAAGCACATACATATTTTATTAAACTCTTTATAATTCTTAAAAGCCCCTCATCTTTTATTTAGTATATTTACATGGAAACATAAAATTGACTTTCTGGAGACATGGTTGCTGTGTATGTGTATATATATGTGTGTAACTAGTTATTGTAGCACACTTATGCTGGGATCTGAAATTTTAACAAATGATCAGACTGTCAACAGAGAACTCAAAAAAAAAAACAAAACATTAATATTAGCAAGGATGTTGATCTGAGGACACATATAGAGAGAATTTTCAGAGTTTTTTTCTTGATACTATAAGTTCAATGTTGTAGACATTGGTTCTAAATTATTCCTTAATTTTTGTATTAACATTAAATGAATTTATACCTTGGAGTAAGTAACCTATTCTAATTGACAATCAGTGCAAAACCATAAATTGCCATCCTAAAAGCACAGTTAAAATGAAAAGACAAAAGTTTTAAGAACTCTGAATACTTTGTCCCTTTGTAAATCGGTCTTTATTGTTAATTCAATTGCTAGGTTGGAAATAACTCAATTACGAATTTCTTATCATTTGGCAACATACTTTAAATTTACCAAAGCAGAAATTAGAGATGTGCTAAGTAGGCAAATCCTAGAAGAAATCAGTCCTGAATATTCATTGGAAGGACTGATGCTGAAGCTGAGACTCCAATACTTTGGCCACCTGATGTGAAGAACTGACTCATTTGAAAAGACCCTGATGCTGGGAATGATTGAGGGTGGGAGGAGAAGAGATGACAGAGGATGAGATATTTGGATGGCATCACCGACTCAATAAACATGAGTTTGAGTAAGCTCTGGGAATTGGTTATGGACAGGGAGGCCTGGCATGTTGCAGTCCATGGGGTTGCAAGGATTTGGACATGACTGAGCAACTGAACTGTACTGACCTGAAGTAAGTAAAAAGTCCACCTGCCAATTCAGGAGGCATGGGTTTGATTCCTGGGTCAGGAAGATCCCCTGGAGAAGGAAATGGCAACCTGCTCAGAATTCTTGCCTGGAAAATTCCATGAATAGTGGAGCCTGGAGGGCTACAGTCCAAGGGATCAAAAAAAAAAAAAATACTGCCTGATTTCTTTTGAAGAGCCTGATTTCTTTTTATTTTTGCCTAGAATCTGTCAGAACTGCTATGCACATATTTATTTTCAGTCCAGTGCAGTTTCTTCGTATTTTGTTGCTCAAAGAGAGGTATGTCCAGGTGCAAGCACAGCAACATGCAGTAAAGGATTCCAGATCCCAATCTGTTTCCCTTTGTTTGTCCCAGGATCACCTTAATTTATTTGAATACTGAACACTTTATTGGTATTTCTGTGGGTCTGACTGTGGGCGCACGTCTGTGGGTGCTTATTTCTAAGGATGTGATAGGATCGTGTGTCATACATATCAGCATCCCAAATATCTAGTGTTATCCACTTTGAAAATTTTGTTTTAGAGGTCTTAGGGAAGATCACTCAGATTTGATCCTCCCAACACTTTTTACTGTGGCTAAACCTGTAAGGGTGGTGTGTACAAGGAGATAGAAAGACTCACTGTAACAACAGTTTTCTAGCCATTTCTTCTCAAGAGCCTGATTACATGTAATTTGTACCCAGAGAGTTATGAGAATTATAGGTCCCACATGCCACATGCCCAGAGACTGTGGTGACAAAACCAGAGACTGTTTCAAAATTGGCACTTATAGGAATTAGCTATGCAATGAAGATTTGGTCATGTGTAAAATTCAAGCCAGGAAGGAGCCTACTGAAAGATGCTTGTAATTGACAGTGATAACAGAGAGTATATTCTGGAACTAAGAATTTCAGCCAGTGTCAAGTAATTTAATTATAGCAGTTTTTCCATGAGCTAGATAAGTGTATGGTGACAGAATCTCTTAATGGTAGAAGAACAGTATCAAATGATGAGATGGTAATATAGATGATGAAGGTTTTTTTTTAATATTTATGAAATATAAATCTATATTTATGTAAATATACATATAACTATAGATAAAGATGTAACTATAGATATAGCTATTGTTTTGGGGTACATTCACAGGTATTCCAGTTGTTAAAAGGTAGAATTTTGGTAATGTAGCCCCGATAATTTTCTAAGTTCTCTGTAAAATACTGGACTAAAGTTCAGGTCTGTGGAATTCCTATTGCTTTGATTCTGTGCTTTTCAAATAACTTTCATATTTGATTTCTCAGATAGCATAATTCTAGGAAGGAATTTGTTAAGATGACATTTTTTTTACTAATTGTGTCACTGGAACATTCTCTCAGTAGTAAATTAACATTCTGTAAATTGACATTCTGGTTGATAATATTAGTCTCCTGGGAGTCTGGTAAGAATGAAATAATTTCCCAAAGTCTGATAATCCTTTAGTGGACGACTCAAATAGATTTCTTGAAATTACAAATATAATGATGAGATCTGTGTTTAAAATATTCTATAAGTCTTTATCATCGTAATTAATAACATTTACTTTGTAATGGTATATAAGGTCACTAAGCAACTTTTGTTATTTTAATTTAAGAATTAATCTGCATCATTTTAATCTCCTTGTGTTAAGGTACTAGAAAAAGAACTATCTATCTAGCCAATTATTCAGTCAATCTTCACTTATAAAAAGTAAGTAGCTATATTGTATATCCAAAATTGAATAGTAGGGAGAGGCCTATGTAGTACTAATCACAATAAGACTAATTTCCCTCAAACTCTATGGCTTAAAACATGTCTTACAAATGTATTATAGAGTACATAAGAATAATATATAATATTACTCTTCAGTGTGTGAAGGTCATAAGAATAATAATGCTATTATTATAATGTTATTATATAATTATATATAAGATATAACATTATATATAATATAACATTATATTAATCACACAATAAATTTATATTTCTATAACCAAAAAAGATACTATTTAAAATGTTCATGCTGTTGGGGGATTCTATTTTGCTTACTGAAAATAATAGCAGCAACAAAAGCCTTGTGGCTTGATAGAATGATTCAGCTTGTCTGAACTGGTGAGAATAACATCAATACAAAACAACTTACTTGGTCTTAAGACTTAGTTTGTGTTATTTAAAAATATATTGCTAATTTGTTTGGAGTTATGAAAGGTGAATCAATTCAAAATTATTATAAAGTTTTAGAGCTTTGAGGCTTCGATTTATGAGAAAGATAAGGGCTTCCCTGGTGGCTCAGATGGTAAAGAATCTGCCTGCAATGCAAGAGACCCATGTTTGATCCTTGGGTCAGGAAGATCCCCTGGAAAACTGAATGGCTACCCACTTTGATATTCTTGCCTGGCGAGTCCAATGGACATAGGAGTCTGGCGGGCTACAGTCCACTGGGTCACAAAAAATTGGACACAACTGAGCAACTAACACTATAACTTTAATTTTAAAACAGAATAAATTAGATCACAGTAACCACTGCAAAAATTTTGTACTTAGAGAAGTACATTTTGATTGTGATTATATAATTATAATAATAAAATGTCATCCACAATTACATCAGCTGTGTAGATAATTTGTGCAAAAAATATTTGTTTCTGATATGCAAATAATTGAGGCAACATGATCCTAATGCATGAATTATGCAAATAAATACCTCAAAGTTATATTCCATTCTATATGTTTAGCCTGAGTTTTTAGACTTGCAGTTAATGTCTTCTTCCTATATCCATGGGATGATATTTACACAACTCATATGGATTATCAAGGTATTGATTTTGATAAATCCAAGCTGAATTATTTGTACTTTCCAGATTTATGCTCTTGAATTATAGGAATTCAATTATTTTTTGTAGTTCATATTGAATGTGGTATTTGATCTATTTCTGAGAATATTATATAATGTTAAAAGTATTGAAAGATGACTCTAGCCATATATATACAATAAATACTTAGCCTTATTGGAGCATCCTGTTGAACTTTAAAAAGAAATATTGTGTGTGTTCAATCATGTCCAACTCTTTGTGATCCCATTGACTGTAGCCTGCCAGGATACTCCGTCCATGGAATTTTTCCAGGCAAGAGTACTGAGTGGGTTGCCATTTCCTTCCCCAGGGGAACTCCCCCTTTCCGGGGATTGAACCCATGTCTCTTGTGTCTCCTGCACTGGCAGGTGGATTCTTTACTATTCAGTTCAGTTCAGTCCAATCACTCAGTCATGTCCGACTCTTTGTGAACCTGTGGACTGCAGCATGCCAGGCCTTCCTGTCCATCACCAGTTCCCGGAGTTTACTCAAACTCGTGTCCATTGAGTCGGTGATGCCATCCAACCATCTCAATCTTTGTCATCCCCTTCTCCTCCCGCCTTCAAGCTTCCCCAGCATCAGGGTCTATTCAAATGAGTCAGCTCTTTGCATCAGGTGGCCAAAGTATTGGAGTTTCAGCTTCAGCATCAGTCCTTCCAATGAATATTCAGGACTGATTTCCTTTAGAATGGACTGGTTGGATCTTTGTGCAGTCCAAGGGACTCTCAAGAGCCTTCTCCAACAACACAGTTCAAAAGCATGATTTTTTTGGCACTCAGCCTTCTTTATAGTTCAACTCTCACATTCACATGTGAGTACTGGAAAAACCATAGCTTTGACTAGACAGACTTTGTTGGCAATGTAATGTCTCTGCTTTTTAATAAGCTGTCTAGGTTGGTCATATATTTTCTTCCAAAGACCAAGCATCTTTTAATTTCATTGCTGCAGTCACCATCTGCAGTGATTTTGGAGCCCCCCAAAATAAAGTCTGTCACTGTTTCCAGTTTCCCCATCTAT
>NW_011494902.1:10342206-10342682 GCF_000754665.1 Bison bison bison | reverse complement strand
GTGGAGGTGATGGATTTCCAGTTGAGCTATTTCAAATCCTAAAAGATGATGCTGTGAAAGTGCTGCACTCAATATGCCAGGAAATTTGGAGAACTCAGCAGTGGCCACAGGACTGGAAAACATCCTGTTTTCATTTCAATCCCAAAGAAAGGCAATGCCAAAGAATGCTCAAACTACTGCACAATTGCACTCATCTTACACGCTAGCAAAGGAATGCTTGAATCCTCCAAGCCATGCTTCAACAGAATGTGCACCATGAACTTCCAGAGTCAAGCTCGGTTTAGAAAAGGCAGAGGAACCAGAGATCAAATTGCCAACATCCTCTGGATCATCAAAAAAGCAAGGGAGTTTCAGAAAAATATCTACTTCTGCCTTATTGACTATAACAAAGCCTTTGAGTGTGTGGATCACAACAAACTGTGGAAAATTCTGAAAGAGATGGGAATACCAGACCACTTTACCTGGCTCCTGAGAAA
>NW_011494902.1:10331441-10342106 GCF_000754665.1 Bison bison bison | reverse complement strand
ATCTGCATATCTGAGGTTATTGATATTACTCCCGGCAATCTTGATTCCAGCTTGTGCTTCTTCCAGCCCAGCATTTCTCATGATGTACTCTGCATATAAATTAAATAAGCAGGGTTACAATATATAGTCTTGATGTACTTCTTTCCTGATTTGGAACCAGTCTGTTGTTCCATGTCCAGTTCTAACTGTTGCTTCTTGACAGGCATACAGATTTCTCAGGAGGCAGGTCAGGTGGTCTGGTATTCCCATCTCTTTTAGAATTTTCCACAGTTTATTATGATTCACACAGTCATAGAATTTAGTGTAATCAATGAAACAGAGTAGATGTTTTTCTGGAATTCCTGTACTTTCTTTGTGATCCAATGGATGTTGCAATTTGATCTCTTGTTCTTCTGCCTTTTCTAAATCCAACTTGAACATCTGGAAGTTTATGGTTCACACTATTGAATCTTGGCTTGGAGAATTTTGAGCATTACTTTACCAGCATGTGAGATGAGTGCTATTGTGCAGTAGTTTGAGTGTTCTTTGGCATTGTCTTTCTTTGGGATTGGAATGAAAACTGACTTTTACCAGGCCTGTGACCACTGCTGAGTTTTCCAAATTTTCTGGCATATTGAGTGCAGCACTTTCACAGTGTCTTTTAGGATTTGAAATAGCTCAACTGGAATTTCATCCCCTCCCCTAGCTTTGTTCGTAGTGATGTTTCCTAAGGCCCACTTGACTTTGCATTCCAGGATATCTAGCTCTAGATGAGTGATCACACCATCGTGATTATCTGGGTCATGAAAATATATATATATTTTTGTATAGCTCTTCTGTGTATTCTTGCCACCTCTTCTTCATATCTTCTGCTTCCGTTAAGTCCATATGATTTCTACATATACAGTCCATGAAATTCTCTAGGTCGGAATACAAGAGTGGATAGCCTTTCCCTTCTCCAGAGGCTCTTCTCAATCCAGGGATTGAACCCAGGTCTCCCACATTGCAAGCAGATTCTTTACCAGCTGAGCCCTCTTTACCATTAGTGCAACCTATATCAGTAGTTTGGCTTGGTCAAATAAAAACCAAAGTATTAAAAGTATATATTTTTCAGTTCAAAATTTTACCTTAGATGGGAATGAGGTATTATGTAATGTATATGCCTTTTTTATACCTCTTATGTTCTTATGAATTATTTCAGAACTTACAGTTATTTTAGTGTATGTGGATTTTAATATGAGTTAAAGATTCTATAGTTCTGAATACTGTAAGCTGTATGTTGTTGTTGTCTAGTTACTAAGTAATGTCCCATTCTTTTGTGACCCCATGGACTACTGTAACCCACCAGGCTCCTCTGTCCATGAGATTTCTCAGGCAAGAATACTGGTGTGGGTTACCGTTTTCTCCTCTAGGGGATCTTCCTGACCCAGGACTTGAACCCATGTTTCCTGCATTGAAACCAGATTCTTTACCACTGGCACCACCCAGGAAGTATTATGGGATTTGGAAATAGAGTTTTGGGAGACAATTAGGTTTAAGTCATGATAGTAGAGCTCCCATGATGGGATCAATATCTTTATAAGACTAGGATCTGGCCAGAATTCTCTGTCTCTTTCATGTGAGGTAATAGCAAGAAGGTGGCTACCTGAACCAGAAAGTGTCCACATCAGAGACAGAATCTGTTGTCACCTTGATCTTGGACTTTCTAGCCTCCCAAGCTGTGGAAAACAGCCGCCTAAACTGACAGGCTGCTGCTATATTTAGGATGAAATAAGAAGACATCCTTCCTTCATTCTGAAAGCATAAATACATCTCTTTTCCAATGTACTCATCTGGAGTTTCATGAGGCAAATCCCCAGAAAAATGATACTCTGCCTCATGTACCTTTTGAATAAAATGTCTGAGGTGGAGAACTCTAAACTTGTCATTGCAGGACTAGCCTAAATCCTCGTTTCTCTTGTGTCATTACTCAATTCAGAGATGTACTAATACCTTTCAGGATGCCTAAGTGTGACTCCTATAAAAAATTCCCACTCATGTCAAACACATTAAACTAATCATTTGGTGACTGGTTTTGGTCATTGGCCTTGACTCTTAAAACAGAAAAAGCAATTCAAAGGCATTAATTGATTTTTACTATGTATATATCTCCACAGAACTCATGCCATTTCATTACCATTATGTAATTGATCCTAAACAGTAGAGTAAGAGTAGGATCTGAGATGTTTGCTGATAGTGAACACGGATGAAGAAGCTTCTTACAGATATTTGGCCTTTGAGCTTCTCAATTGATATTTCTTTTACCAGGCTCAATGCAATGGATAACATAAGTTTAGCTGAAACTCTCTTTGTTAACAGAATCAGTCCACTAAAAATAAATCAATATACACTCTTCTTATTGTATACTGGGATTCATACCTAAGAGAAACATCATTTTCTACTTGTTTTGCTTCAGATCCTGGGTTTATAACTTGGGTTGTTTTTGTTGTTCAGTCAGCAAGTCGGTCCAACTCTGTGCCCCCATGGACTGCAGCACACTAGGCCTCCCTGTCCCTCACCATAGCCCAGAGTTGGCCCCCATTCATGTCCATTGAATTGGTGATGCCATCCAACTGTCTCATCCTCTGCCACCTTATTCTCCTTTTGCCTTCAGTTTTTCCCCAAATCAGGGTCTTTTCCAATAAGTCATATCTCTTAACTGAGTAGATTAAGAGATATGACAACTATGAATAATAAATAGTAATAAACTATAGTAAGTATTATATTAAATGATACATAATAATTGAATAATATAAACATGTAATGCTATAATCCCTTAAAAGTCTGTGTTTTGAGAAACATGAATGAAAAGGTGAGAGGTAATCTGAAACAATCTTGTGCCAAGAGAAGTAGCCTCAGTTCAGTTCAGTTCAGTTGCTCAGTCGTGTCCGACTCTTTGCGACCCCATGAATCGCAGGTAGTCACCCAGTAGTCTCACAGACAGCTTATGGCCAAGATGTTAGTCAATTTTTACTTAAAGGAGAGGAATAAGAATTACAATTACATGACCTATGGTCATAAAATGATTCTTGATAAGAATAGAATAGAAAGAATGACTCTAGAAGTCAGGAAGTGGCAATTTTAGTGCAAAAGTGGATGTGATGCTATTTTATCTTCAGTACAACATTTTGTCTGTTCATTTTTCTGATCTTTTGCCTAATTCCCCCTTCTTAGTCACTCAGGCTCCCCAGTCACCATGCGCTGTTATATGGCACTATCGTATCCCATGCTACTCACTCACTCCTCATACCTTCGGATCTTTAACTGCCTAATTGCCCTTTCATAAAATTGGTCATTCACATTAAATAATTTCTCTCCTTCTTGTGTACATCTTTTCTGGGTAAAGAATAGGGACCTGACAAATTTGATCTCACAGGTAAAATAAAGAGAAACATCACAGCTGATTAAAAAACAAAGGAGCTGTGACTTCAGACGACCACTGTCTGATGTAGAAGTGGAAGCACAGATTTTAGGCAAGAGGTTCTTGAATAAAGGGTATTTTGAATAGAAGAGCCATATTCATTTGAAAATATTTACTGGACACTTTTCATGACGAAACACAATTCTAAGCTTAGGTAATATAGCAGTGAACAAGACATACAGGATCCCAGCTCATATGGAACTTCCAGTGTTGTGAACTACTAAATACTTAACTAATATCATTTGATATGGCTGCTACAGGGAAAATAATATGATAGCAATGATATTGACTGATGGAAATGAATCATTGTTACTTGCAGCAGGGGGTGAGGTGTCAAGGTTGGGGCATGGTCTTCTTAATATCTATTGGTCAAGGCCTTTCTGAGAACTGACATTGGAACATATACCTAAAAAGGAAGGTAAAGCACAAGCCAGGCACATTCAAATACTCTCTTTTCTTGTTGATTAGATACCAAAGTTCTAAGAAGGGAGCTTTCTTTGTAATTTGAGAAAAAAGTAGGGAGATCAGAGTGGCTGCACTAAAATGAGTAAGGAAGATGTGAGTTAAAAGGGAAGTTTGGAAGTCTCATAATCCATATTAAAGACTGAATTTTTTGCTAAATGTGGGGAAGTTTTTTGAGACTTTTGGGAGAAGAATGATACTTTGAAAAAAAGAACAGACAACATTTAGAGTAAAACTTGCTGTTTACCAAAACTATGCAGAAGAAAAAATAATATAATGAAAGTTGGTAGCCTATTACCATGGACTTTCATGGACAGAGGAGGTTGCAAAGAGACACAACTGAGAGACTAACACTAACATATCTCATTTCCTGGTTGACCTTTATGGAAATGTGACAGAGAGAAACACTCTCATAGAGTTTTGACTTAAAATTGAATTAAAGTTTAGCAAGCTTAGGTATTTATAAAAATATGTGATGTACTTTTGAAAACATTCATATAGGAGAGTAAATCTCAAGAGTCCATTGATTTGTTAAGACTTTTCTTCACTGGCAATCAAACGTACTATAGATCTCAGATCACAGACCTTTTTTCATGTCATGATATAATGTGTGTTTTACAACGATCAGTTCAGGTACTCTGAGAAAATAGTTATAGTGCATCTAGAAGGGAAGTAGAGTCCCATTAAGAAGCTATTGCAGCACATAGAGGAGAGTTTGCTGGTAAATTTAATTTGGGCTAATATAGGAAGAGAGAAAAATAAGATGAAGACTGAATTCATTTGAGTTAAAGATCAAAAAGAATATTTTGCCTAGTAGGAAAAATGTACCTTTGCATAAAGTGGTTTTGTTTTGTTTTTCTTTGTTGTTGTTGTTATCTAGAAAGAATAATAAGGATTAGCATCTTTTCTAAGGGTATCTACTATAAAGGGGGGAAAAAAAAGAGTGACTTGTCCTTTGAGTTAGAAGAAGAAATTGAGAAATAGTGGAACAGGAAGGTGGAGAGACGTTCAAAAGCTCTGTCATCTCCTGTCCGTTCTTCCTAACAAAAATAACAACATCCAAGACCCATGAAGATAACTGATACCAGCTCACCATCCCATATCAGAAGTACCTACTTTGTCTTTTTTCATAGACATATATACAGATTGCATGTAGAACTTTGTGACTATTCCTATCAAGAACTGGTGTTCATTTAGACTATATTTCATGTATTTAAACAGAAGCAGAGCTAGGAAGAAGCACATTTTTCTCAGTCAAAGGAGAAAATAACAAAAAAAAACTCTCTATAATGTGCCACAGATCTATTCCTGATTGAGAATATATTTTCCCATGGCATGCCCAAATTGAACTTCTTTAATATCATTTTAATTATTATTGTAAGCGGGCAGACCCTTTGCTTCCTCAGTTCAGTTTATTTAATATAATCTAGGAATAAAGTAAGTATATGTTTCTTGATTGTGGCAACATATAAAAATAAATGCAATTATATCATCTCATCATTCAGTGGGCATTTTCAAATACTCTACCAAAGAAAAGTGCTGTAAAACCAAAATGTTAATTTCCCGCTTAAACTGGGAGACATATAAATCAGGGAAAACATAGTTCTCATATAATCTTGACATTTTATAAATTTCATTTTTACCTGCTCTTCTCTGTATTTACACTGGAAACACTATAATTCTCTTCAGTGAAGGCAACATCACAGCTTAAGGAACAATATTTGAGTGGAAGTAAAAATGTTAAGTATTCATAAAATACAAGAACAGAAATTTGGATTGAAGCAATCAATATTTGGAATGTTTCTGAATTTTTTTGTGTGTGATGGCTTCAAATTTCTATGATTTTTGGCTCTTTCACCTAAGCTAAAATATAACTCGAATGTAGTAATCTAAATACGATTACATATTTGATGTTGACAAAGGACTATGATAAGTATATGCTGCGTAATCTCATCATTGCTCTGATAGTCTTTGATGCCACCATATCTCTCCTGAAGGTTTCAGGGTTTTCCTGACTGGTCATCTGGTTTCAGATTTCTACCCTTGTATCCACACAGCACTCAGAATGATCTTTAAAGCTTGCTAATCAGACATTGAACTACCTTGCTTGAAACTGTCCTCAGGGACTTTCTGAAAAATCTACAGATTGCACTAAATATCTGTTCTTTTTTTGAAGTTTGTTAAAAAAAAATTTTTTTCAAAATGTAAGTACAGTTTTTCTTAAAAGTCTAACTGTATTAACCAAAAAAGATAAAAAGAAAGAAGAGACAAAGCATGTGGATAATAAATGATAGAGAATTAAATAATAAGTGAGTTAGATTAATGTCTTGGTGAGTACAGTAGTGGTGCCAAGATGAAGAGCCCCAGAAAGACTCAAAAATTAGTGACCCTGGGCACCTCTGAAAATGCAGATCTAGAATAGTGCTAATAATAAGGTGATTAGCTTAGAACGCATCCTGAGAATAGGTATGCTTCTGAATTTGCTCCCCTATTCACAATAGCCAGGCAAGTTCTTATCTCCTACTTGAGTAGAAAATAGGATGTTTTTAGAATTTTTATTTCTGAAGCAGTTAAACAATGAATGGATTGATGAAAGGAACCACAGCTATGGAGCAGACACTACAAACTAAAATGAAGGAAGCCAGGTAACAAGAAGGATGTCAAAAGCAAAAGAATAAATCATTCGATTTCTATGTATATCCTCTTATAGAGGAAATTATGTGTGTATATATATATATATATATATATTCTTTTCTGATTCATTTCCATTATGTTATTACAATATGCTGAATGTAGTTCCCTGTACCATAGTAGGACCTTATTTTTTATCTATTTTATATGTAGTGGGGTAATTACTAATTAGGATTTACAGTAATTAGTAAGAGTACTGGAGTGGGGTGCCATTGCCTTCTCCAAATTTATATGTAGTGGGAGTTAATTCCAAACTCCTCATTTATCCTTTCCTCACCCTCTTTCTCCTTTGGCAACATAAATTACTTTTCTTTGTGTTTTAATTTTTTGTTTTGCTTTTTTCAATTTTTATTGGAGTATATTTGATTACAGTGTTGTGTTAGTTTCAGCTGAACGGCAAAGTGACTCAGTTATTTGTTGTTGTTGTTCAGTTGCTCAGTCGTGTCTGACTCTTTGTGACCTCATGGACTGGAGCATGCCAGGCTTCCCTGTCCTTTACTATCTCCTGGAGTTTGCTCAAACTCACATCCATTGAGTCGATGATGCCATCCAAACATCTCAGTCTCTGCCACTTTTTTCTCCTCCTGCCCTCAATCTTTCCAGCATTATGGTCTTTTTCCAATGAGTGGACAGGGAGGCCTGGCGTGCTGTGATTCATGGGGTCACAAAGAGTCGGACACGACTGAGTTACTGAACTGAACTGAACTGAACTGGCTCTTCGTAACAGGTGACTAAAGTATTGCCGCTTCAGTGTCAGTCCTTCCAATGAATGTTCAGAGTTGATCTCCTTTAGGATTGACTGGTTTGATCTCCTTGCTGTCCAAGGACTCTCAAGAGTATTGTCTAGCACTACAGTTCAAAAGCATCAGTTCTCTGGTGCTCAGCCTTTTTTAAGGTCCAACTCTCAAATCAGTACATGATTACTGGAAAAACCATACCTTTGACTATATGGACCTTTGTCAGCAAAGTGATGTCTGCTTTTTAAATTTTTTAATAGACTTAGGTTTCTTTCTCTTTTTTTTTACCATCTTCTTTTTTAAATTAATTTATTTTTTATTGAATGATAATTGCTTTGTAGAATTTTGCTGTTTTCTGTCAAACCTCAACATGAATCAGCCATAGGTATACATATATCCCCTCCCTTTTGAAACTCCCTCCCATCTACCTCCCCATTCCACCCCTCTAGGTTGGTACAGAGCACCTGTTTGAGTTTCCTGAGCCAGAGAGCAAATTCTCATTGGCTATATATTTTACATATGGTAGCGTAAATTTCCATGTTACTCTTTCCATACATCTCACTCTCTCCTCCCCTCTCCCCATGTCTGTAAATCCATTCTCTAAGTCTGTTTCTCTATTGTTGCCCTATAAATAAACTCTTTGGTACCATTTTTCTAAATTCCGTTTATATGCATTAGAATATGATATTTATCTTTCTCTTTCTGATTTACTTCACTCTGTATAATAGGTTCTAGGATCATCCACCTCATTAGAACTGACCCAAAGGCACTCCTTTTTATGGCTGAGTAATATGCTATTGTGTATATGTACTACACTTCTTTATCCATTCATCTGTTGATGGACATCTAGGTTGCTTATATGTTCTAGCTATTGTAAATAGTGCTGCAGTGAACAATCGGATACATCTGTCTCTTTCAATTTTCATTTCCTCAGGGTTTATACCTAGGAGTGGGATTGCTGGGTCATATGGTGGTTTCATTCCTAGTTTTTTAAGGAATCTCCATACTGTCTTGCATAGTGGCTATGTCATTTTACATTCCTACTGACAGTGCAAGAGTGTTCCTTTTTCTCCATACCCTCTCCAGCATTTATTGTTTGTAGACATTTTGATGATGGCATTCTGATTGGTGTGAGGTGATACTTCATTGTAGTTTTGATTTGCATTTCTCTAATAATGAGTGATGTTGAGCATCTTTTCATGTGTTTGTTAGCCATCTGTGTGTCTTCTTTGGAGAAATGTAAGTTTAGGTCTTTTTACCACTTTTTGATTAGGTTATTTGTTTTTCTGGCATTGAGCTGTATGAGCTGCTTGTATATTTTAGAGATTAATCCTTTGTCAGTTGTTTCATTTCCTGCTATTTTCTCCCATTTTGAGGGTTGTCTTTTCTCCTTGCTTATAGTTTCCTTTGCTGTGAAAAGCTTTTAAGTTTGATCAGGTCCCACTTGTTTGCTTTTGTTTTTATTTGCATTGATCTAGGAGGTGGATATAGAGGGTCTTACTTTGATTTATGTCATCGAGTATTCTGCCTATGTTTTCCTCTAAGAGTTTTATAGAGTTTTTTCTAATCTTACATTTAGGTCTTTAATTCATTTTGAGCTTATCTTTGTGTATGGTGTTAGGAGGTGTTCTAATTTCATTCTTTTACATGTAGCTGTCCAGTTTTCCCAGAGCTATTTATTAAAGAGGCTGTCTTTGCCCCATTGTATGTTCTCTCCTCCTTTGTTAAAAATAAGGTACCCATAGCTGCATGGGTTTATTTCTGGGCTTTCTATCTTGTTCCATTGGTCTATATTTCTGTTTTTGTGCCAGTACCATCTGTCCTGATGACTGTAGCTTTGTTGTATAATCTGAAGTCAGGAAGGTTGATTCCTCCAGCTCCATTCTTCTTTCTCAAGATGACTTTGGCTATTTGGGGTCTTTTGTGTTTCCATATGAACTGTGAAATTTTTTGTTCTAGTTCTGTGAAAAATGCCATTGGTAATTTGATAGGGATCACATTGAATCTGTAGATTGCATTTGGTAGTATAGTCATTTTCACAGTATTGATTCTTCTTACCCAGGAACATGGAATATCTTTCCATTGGTTTATGTCATCTTTGATTTCTTTCACTAGCGTCTTATAATTTTCTGTATACAGTTCTTTTGTCTCCTTAGTTAAGTGTATTCTTAGATATTAATTATTTTTGTTGTAATGGTGAATGAGATTGATTCCTTAATAACTCTGATTTTTCACTGTTAGTATATAGAAATGCAAGTGATTTCTGTGTACTGATTTTGTATCCTGCAACTTTGCTAAATTCACTGATTAGCTCTAGGAATTTTCTAATACTATCATTAGGGGTTTCTATGTACAGTATCATGTCATCTGCAAACAGTGAGAGCTTTACTTCTTTTCTGATATGGATTCCTTTTACTGTATTTTCTTCTCTGATTGCTATAGCTAGGACTTATAGAACTATGTTGAATTATAGTGGTGAAAGTGGACACCCTTGTCTTGTTCCTCAGGGGGAATGTTTTCAGTTTCTCACCATTGAGAATAATGTTTGCTATAAGCTTATCATATAAGGCCTTTATTATGTTAAGGAAGGTTCCTTCTATGCCCATTTTTGAAGAGTTTTAATCATACATGGGTGCTGAATTTTATCAAAGACTTTTTCTGCATCTATTGAGATTATCATATGGTTTTTATCTTTCAATTTGTTAATATGGTGTATCACATTGATTTATTTGTGTATGTTGAAGAATCCTTGCATTCCTGGAAAAAACCCAATTTGATCACAGTGTATAAGCTTTTTGATGTGTTGCTGAATTCTGTTTGTTAAAATTTTGTTGAGAATTTTTGCCTCTATGTTCATCGTTGATGTTTGCCTGTAGTTTTTTTGTTGGTGTTGTCTTTGTCTGGTTTTGGTATCAGGATGATGGTGGCCTCATAGAATAAGTTGGGAAGTGTTTCTCCCTTTGCAAATTTTGAAAGAGTTTTAGGATAGATATTAACTCTTCTCTAAATGTTTTATAGAATTCTCCTGTGAAGCCATTTGGTCCTGGGCTTTTGTTTTTTGGGACATTTTTCATCACAGCTTCAATTTCAGTGATTGTAATTCAGTTGTTCATAATTTCAATTTCTTCCTGGTTCAGTCTTGGAAGATTGAACTTTTCTAAGAATCTGTCCATTTCTTCTAAGTTATCCATTTTATTGCCATATAGTTGTTCATAATAATCTCTTATAATCCTTTTTATTTCTGCATTGTCTGTTGTAACCTCTCCTTTTTCATTTCTAATTTTGTTGATTTGATTCTTCTCTCTTTTTTTCTTGATGAGTCTGGCTAAAGGTTTG
>NW_011494902.1:10330527-10331341 GCF_000754665.1 Bison bison bison | reverse complement strand
AACTGTGGAAAATTCTGAAAGAGATGGGAATACCAGACCACTTTACCTGCCTCCTGAGAAATCTGTATGCCAGTCAGGAAGCAACAGTTAGAACTGGACATGGAACAAAGGACTGGTTCCAAATTGGGAAAGAGTACATCAAGGCTATATATTGTCACCTAGCTGATTTAACTTATATGTAGAATACATCATGAGAAATTCTAGGCTGGATGAAGCTCAAGGTGGAATCAAGATTGTTGGGAGAAATATCAATGCAGATGACACCAATCTTATGGCAGAAAGCAAAGAAGAACTAAAGAGCCTCTTGATGCAAATGAAAAAGGAGAGTGAAAAAGTTGGTTTAAAACTCAACATTCAGAAAGCTAAGAATATTGCATCTGGTCCCATCACTTCATGGCAAATAGGTGGGGAAGCAATGGAAACAGTGACAGACTTTATTTTGGGGGGCTCCAAAATCACTGCAGATAGTGACTGTAGCCATGAAATTAAAACATGCTTGCTCCTTGGAAGAAAAGTTGTGACCAACCTAGACAATATATTAAGAAGCAGTGACATTGCTTTGCCAATAAAGGTCCATCTAGTCAAAGCTATGATTTTTCCAGTATTCATGAATGGATGTGAGAGTTGGTGTATAAAGAAAGCTGAGTGCCGAAGAATTGATGCTTTCAAATTGTAGTGTTGGAGAAAACTCTTGAGAGTCCCTTGGACTGAAAGGAGATTCAACCAGTCCATCCTAAAGGAAATCAGTCCTGAATATTCTTTGGAGGGACTGATGCTGAAGCTAAACTCCAATACTTTGACCACCTGATGTGTA
>NW_011494902.1:10299466-10329508 GCF_000754665.1 Bison bison bison | reverse complement strand
AGATAGTTTGGCTATTTCCTATGTACTTATTTGCATTTCTGTGTTTCTAGTTGTTCCTTCATTTCTGTAGTATTTCTCTGCCTTTTTTTTTTTTTTTTTAACTTATTGTGTTTAAAGTCTCCTTTTCCCAGACTTCAAGGCTGAATTCTTTCTTCCTTTTGTTTTCTGCCTTTCTAAGGTTGACCAGTGACTTGTGTATAGGATGAGATTTGTGCTGAGTTTTTTGTCATTGTTATTGTTTTTCCTCTGATGGGCAAGGCTGAGTGAGCTGGTAATCCTGTCTGCTGGTGATTGGGTTTATATTTTTCTTTTGTTGTAGTTTAGATGAGGCATCCTGCCTAGTCTGCTACTGGTGGCTGGGTGATGCCAGGTCTTGTATTCAAGTGGTTTCCTTTGTGTGAGTTCTCACTATTTGATATTCCTTAGGGTTAGTTCTCTGGTAGTGTAGGGTCTTAGAGTCAGTAATCCCACTCCAAAGTCTCAGGGCTTGATCTCAGTCTGTCCACAGCCTCTCTAGAAATGAAGCTAGTTGGTGAGTCATGCTTGAGTAGCCAGAAGTACAGAACCACTACATGTCTGAACAGCTCAACTGCAATGTTATTTCCCTCCTTCAACTGCCCACTCTGGAGAAAAAAGTTTAGTCACTCAGTCGTGTGCGACTCTTTGTAACCCCATGGACTGTAGACTACCAGGGTCCTCTGTCTATGAGATTTTCCAGGCAAGAGTACTGGAGTGGGTTGCCATTTCCTTCTTCAGAGGATCTTCCCAACTCAGGGATCAAACCTGGCTCTCCCACATTGTAGGCAGATGCTTTACCATCTGAGCTACCAGGGGAATCTACTCTGGAGAGGACGGGTATAAAGTGCAGCCTGTGCCTGTCACCACTAGCATCTCAAGAGTAAAGGTTATGTTTTGCTGTGATTCATGGGGTCGCAAAGAGTCGGACACAACTGAACGACTGATATGATCTGATCTGATCTTCTGCTCTTTAATATGCTGTTTAGGTTTGTCATATCTTTTCTTCCAAGGAACAAGCTTCTTTTAGTTTCATGGCTTTAGTCACCTACAAAAGTGATTTGGAGCCCTAGAAAATAAAGTCTGTCACTGTTTCCATTGTTTCCCCAACTATTTGCCATGAAGTGATGGGACTGGATGCCATGATCTTAATTTCTTTAATATTGAGTTTTAATCCAGCTTTTTTACTCTTCTCTTTCACCATAATCAAGACAGTCTTTAGTTCCTCTTCACTTTCCACCATTAGGGTGGTATCATCTGCATATCTAAGCTTATTGATATTTCTCTGGGCAGTCTTGATTCCAGCTTGACCTTCATCCAGCCTGGCATTTTGCATGATTTACTCTGCATCAAGATTAAATAAGCAGGGTGACAATATACAGCCTTGATGTAATCCTTTCCCAATTTTGAACCAGTCCATTGTTTAATGTCCATTTCTAACTGTTGCTTCTTGACCTGCATACAGGTTTCTCAGGAGGCTGGTGAGGTTGCCTGGTATTCCCATCTCTTTAAGAATTTTCCACAGTTTGTTGTGATCTGCACAGTCAAAGGCTTCAGCATAGTCAATGAAGCAGAAGTGGATTTTTTCTTTTCTGGAATTCCTTTGCTTTTTCTATAATCCAACAAATGTTGGCAATTTGATCTCTGGTTCCTCTGCCTTATTAGAGTATAGTTAATCCCCAATGCTGTGTTAGTTTTGGTTGTACAGCAAAATGAATCAGTTATATATATATATATACACACACACATATCTCCACTCTTTTTTTAGATTATTTTCCAATACAGATCATTACAGAGTATTGGATGGTGTCCCCTTTACTAAACAGTATGATGTTATTAGTTATCTATTTAATATATAGTAGTTGTTTGTATGTCAATATCAATCTCCTAATTTATCTCTCCCCTGCCTCCCCTTTGGGAACCATAGGTTTGTTTTGTACATTAGTGATTCTATTTCTGTGTTGTAAATAAGTTCACTTGTGCCATTTCTTTTAGATTACATGTATAAATGATATCATGAAATATTTTTATTTATCTTTCTGACTTAATTCACTTAGTATGGGAATCTCTAAGTCAAACCATGTTGCTTCAAATTACATTATCTCAACTTTTTTATGGAAGAATAATATTTCATTTTTAATAATGTCCCCCTATTTCTTTCCCACTTCTTTTTTGATAGATACTTAGGTTGTTTCCAATTCTTAGCTATTGTAAACAACATTCAAAGAACATTAGGCTGAAGATATCTTTTCCAAAATATGGTTTGCTCTGGATATGTGCCCAGGAGTGGGATTGTTGGATCATATGGCAACTTTATTTTTAGTTTTTTAAGGAATATTCTTAATGACTGTACCAATTTAAATTCTCACATGCGGTGTAGGAGTGCCCCCTTTTGTTCTTACCCTCTCTAGCATTCTTTTGTAGACTATAGTTTTACTTTCTTTCTCTTTTTTTTTTTTTTTTGATGATGGCCATTCTGACTAGTCAAGGTGGTATACTTCAAAGTAAGTTTGATTTTCATTTTTCTATTAATTAATGATGTTGAGCATCTTTTCATGTGCTTTGTGACCATCTGTATATCTTCCTTGGATAAATGTCTATATCTTCTACCCATTTTTTAATTGGGTTGTTTGTGTTTTTGATACTGAGCTGCATGAGCTTTTTATGTATTTGAAGATTAGTCCCTTGTCAGTTGCATCATTTGCAAATATTTTCTTCCATTATGTGGGTCATCTTTTCATTTTATTTATGGTTTCCTTTGCTCTGCAAGAGATTTTGAGGTTAATTAAATATTATTTTTAAAATTTTTTATTTTATTTTAATTATTCCAGGAGGTAGATCAAAAAAGATATTGCTATGATATAGATGTAAGAGGGTTAGATATTTTTCTCTACAAGTTTTATAGAATCTGACCTTATATTTAGATTTTTAATCTGCTTTGTATTTTTGTTTGTGATGTTAAAGAGTATTATAATTTCATTCTTTTAAATGTTTTCTATGTCTATATTCTGTGTAAATAAGTTTATTTGTATCATTTTTTTTAGATTTCACATATAAGTGATACCATATGATATTTGTCTTTCTCTGACTTACTTCAGTTAGTTTGATAAACTCTAGGTCCATCCATGTTGCTGAAAATGGCATTATTTCATTTTTTTTTTCCCATAGCTGAGTCATATGCCATTGTGTGTGTGTGCACGCACACACATACCCCACATCTTTACCCATCCATCTGTTGATGGACATTTAGCTTGCTTCCACATCTTGGATATGTAAATAATGTTGCACTGAACATTAGGCCACGTGTATCTTTTCAAATTAGAGTTTTTATTACTTCTATATATATATGCCTAGGAGTGAGATTGCTGTATTATGTGATAACTCTGTTTTTAGTTTTTTTAAATATTTTATAATGTTATCCATAGTGGCTGCACTAGTTTGCATTGTCAGAGTTGTGCGTGTGTATGTGTGTGTGTTTTAGAATTATGTGATGATTAATTGCAACAAAGAGAAAAAAATACTGGAATGCTAAAAAAACACAAAAATTATTCAAGAAGAAAGTATAGTCATATTAAACTACTTTATTCAATTGTCAACATAAATGTACATCATCATAATTATATAAACCTTGAGTGTTAATTTAACTAAAAATTAAGGTTGTGAGAAGATGCTGCTGCTAAGTCACTTCAGTCATGTCTGACTCTGTGCGACCCCATAGACGGCAGCCCACCAGGCTCCCCCGTCCCTGGGATTCTCCAGGCAAGAACACTGGAGTGGGTTGCCATTTCTTTCTCCAATGCATGAAAGTGAAAAGTGAAAGTGAAGTCACTCAGTCGTGTCCGACCCTCAGCGACCCCATGGACTGCAGCCTTCCAGGTTCCTCCATCCATGGGATGTGTTAATAAATATAATTGAAATAGTTAAGACAATCGAAAGACAGTAGACAGAAGTGAAGTGAACATTGCTGTTTTTCACTGTAAACCTTAAGGGGGTGTATCTTTTTAAATTGTGTACATTTACTGCATGGTAAAAATTTAAAATTCACATTTAAAATAATACCTTGGATCCCAGGTAGTGCTAGTGGTAAAGAACCCCCTTGCCAATGCAGGAGTTGTAAGAGATGTGAGTTCGATCCCTGGGTCAGGAAGATCCCCTGGAGAAGGTAATGTCAACCCACTCCAGTATTCTTGCCTGGATAATTCCAAGGATAGGGGAGTCTGGTGGGCTATAGTCCATAGGGTCACAAACAGAAGGACACAATTGAAGTGACTTAGCATGCACACACCGTGTATATCTCTGCTGCCCTTCATCTCTGGCTTTGCTGTGTATTTAGGTTAGGCTGAAACAAAATGATACACACTATTTGCTTTACTTTAGCACAGTTGCTGTGGAGGACTTTGATCCAGTTTGACTGCACACAGGTTTTGTTTGATATGCAGAGTGCTTTAGAATTTCTAAAAATTAGCTTATCATATTTAAAAATTGGGAGATTTCAAATGAAATTCAGAAATTCTTATCTTGGGCTTCTTTGACACAATAAAACATTTCTATATCAAAATAATCAGCTGAAATTCAGGCTACTTTTTTAAGAAGATGAATACTTTTGAGCCATCATCTAGGTTTTTCATAGTCTAACATGTTTTGCCTATTTATGATTTTTTTCTAATCTTTGTGGACATTTACATCTGTTGCCTCTTGCTAGTTGAAAATAAGATGGCAAATAAAAAAATCAAGATTCATATGTGCCAACCTATCATTTTTAAAAAGTTAAAAACATGACTCATACAAATATATAATGCACATGTGCTATGGAATTATTTAGCTCATTATTAAGAGAAACAGTAAGATGGTAACAAAAGCAGACATAGAAGACTGAAGTGTTTGCAATCAGTGAAAGGAAAAAAAAAACTCTGATTTAAGATAGTAAGGTTAGATATAAAACTACTTAATGTCATACTGGACAGTAAAACTGGGGGTTATATTTACTACATGAAGGAAATCATTTGCATCTCTACTGAATAAAACTTACTTTTAATTTGCAAACATACACATTAATATTTAAATTCCTAGAGACTAGCACTTAAAATATTAAATTGTAAATTAAGCAAAAGTATATTCACCAGCAGAACTAACCAGTCTTTGAAAGAGCCTCTTAGAAAGTGGTCTAGTCTGATGTTAAAAGCACATGCAGACATTTCTTTTATATTTTTCTTAGCAAGATTTTGACTTTTGTTCTCAATTATTTTGTGGCATCAACTACTCTATTGAATAATACTTCAGTAGTATTATTTTGCTAGCGTTGCCATAAAAAAATACCACAGACTATACATCCTGCTATATTCAAAATGGGTAACCAACAAGGGCCGATTGGATAGCACATGGACCACTGCTCAATATTATATAGCAGCCTGAATGAGACGGGAGTTTGACGGAGAAAGGATATATGAATGTGTATGGCTGAGTCCCTTCACTGTTCACCTGAAACTATTACAATATTATTTATTAATCAGCTATACCCCAATACAAAATACGAAGTTTAATATAAAAAAATACACAAATTGGGTGGCTCAAAAAAAGAAAGAAATCTATTTTCTCATAGTCTGCAGCCTGGAATTCCAAGCTCAAGATGCAACAGGGTTGGACTTTCTGACGTCTCTTTCTTTGGGTTGCTGATGACCTTTTCTCTGTTTTCAGGTAGTCCCAGAATTGTCTCTATATGCCTAAATCTCTTTTTATAAGGACACTAGAAAGTTTGGTTTAGGGCTTACACTAAATGACCTAATTTTAATGTCATATTCTCTTTAAAGATTTTACTTCCAAAGGACAGAGGAGCCTGGAAGGCTACAGTCCATGGGGTCGCTGAGGGTTGGACACGACTGAGCGACTTCCCTTTCACTTTTCACTTTCCTGCACTGGAGAAGGAAATGGCAACCCACTCCAGTGTTCTTGCCTGGAGAATCCCAGGGATGGGGGAGCCTGGTGGGGTGCCATCTATGGGGTTGCACAGCGTTGCACACGACTGAAGTGACTTACTAGTAGCAGCAGCATATTCACATTTGCCATGCTGGACGTTAAGGCTTTAACGTATGAATTTGGGAGGAAAACAATTTAGTCCACGATAGTTAGCATATATTACATTATAGTGAAGCAAAAGTGTTAAGTTCTACATTCACCAATTCTGATTAGTTGTCTTATAATGTGATGATAGGAAAAAGCTGATACAATATTTTTAATCTAATTATAGATTATCATAAGTATTCATCATTTTTAAACTTTTCCCTCAAATTTTAAAATTAATTTCTCTTGGATACAACTTTTTATTTTGTTTGTATAAGTTTTTACATTCAACATATATTGCACTTTAAAAAGATTGTTAAGTTACTTATATTTATATGTTACTTTATAAATTTCAAAAAATTTCAATATTTTTTTCACAGTAATTCAAAGGTTTACCATTATTGATATTTAGATTATTTTATGATTCAGAAGTAAGTAGTCAGTACCTACAGATGTTGTAGATACGAACACAAAAGTAAACTTCACTTTTGGCATATAAGAAATTCTGAATGATCATAAAGCAACTGTTTCAAAAGAACAGGGAGGGTAAAATCCTAGTAACTTTTGGTTGAAGAATGAATAAAAAGCAACTAGAGAAAAATTATAACAGGAACATATTTAATTTTTTTCTACTAACAATAAAGTAATAAGGATCTTACTAAAATTTTAGAGACATTTTTATAATGTCAAAAATCTCCTAAAATGTTCAAAATATTTTACCTAATTTTATGTATTTATGTCTCTATATCTGTCTATCCATTCATCCATTGATTTACTTACTTGAACTCTCTTTAATTGCATTAATTCTCCAGTCTTAATAAAAATCATATTAAAAGCAGATAGAAATTTCAAGTTTAGAAAAAGGAAACAAAATCAATTCCCACAGTTACTGTTAGGCTAATTATTAGGTTTTTTAGTGAGACCTTGCTGCTTCAAACTAGGATGCTGTTAACAATACCTATTGTTTCAGTAGCAGAGAATCTTTCTGCAGTGATCTAGAATTGAAGAAAGGTGTGAATGCTGTCAAACAGCTCTTTTGTCTGAATTTACAGTTGCATAGACTAAACCAACTTCTGGCCTAGCATGAGAGATGGGTTATTAAATGGACTTTGGCACATACTTTATCTGAACACTAGGAATTTGAAATGACATTTGAAACAGTGGGGTCTGTTCTCTAGCTAATGTAATAATGCAAAGGGAATAAAAAACAAAGCTAAGTATACATTTCCACATTTCTGGAGACAGAAAAAATAGTTAAGATTTTAAAATATCCTGGCTGCTGAAATGGTTCATGTAGTTTGTGGAGTAGTTAAATGCTTATGTTTCCATAAAAACCATGTAATTCAGAAATGAAACTGTAATTGATGACCTAAAAAAATCTGTATCCAGTGAATTGCGATATTCACTTACTGCTTGTCCTTGTAGGGATTTTTAGAGATTTCCACACAATTACTGTCTTCTATACCATGGTTTGGGGAAAAAAAAAAAGAAATATATATAATATACCTCACTTGGACTTCTCTGGTGGCTCAGACGGTAAAGTGTCTGCCTACAATGCAGGAGACCCGGATTTGATCCCTGGGTTGGGAAGATCCCCTGGCGAAGGAAATGGCAACCCACTCCAGTACTCTTGCCTGAAGAATCCCATGGATGGAGGAGCCTAATAGGCTACAGTCCATGGGGTCGCAAAGAGTCGGGCACAACTGAGCAACTTCACTTTCACTTTTTCATCTATAACTATCAAATTATAATTTGCAATAGACACAAATATGACTGTCATAAAATTCAGGAATGAATGTGAATCAGAAATGTATTTATGGAATTATTGGAGAACCAGCCCAGTATTGATGATCTAAGATCATTAGTAGAAATGCATACTTACAGGCATCTAAAAGAAATGTTTAAATGAGATTCATAGTTAGGTATAAAAATGGTCAGTGCCTCAGAGAATAAGAAACCATAACTTTTAGGGTTATCCATTGGGATAAATATCAACTGGTTAGCATGAAATTTCATAGTGTGTGGTTCTCATCAAATAGAAAATACTCAAGTTAAAAATAGATACATTCTTCTAGACCTGTACTATCCATATGAGTCACTGGCTTCCTACTTTTTTTTCAAGTTTGAATTAATTAAAATGAAATACAATAAAGATTCAATTTACAGTCACACCAGCCACAAATTAAGTGCTCACTCGACACAGTTGACTAGTCATTATTTTATTGGACAGCATAGATATAGACTATTTCCATCATAAAACAAATTACTCTCCTAGAGAAACAGCCCTCTTCTAGAGAATTAACTGATCTTTGAGCAATCTTACTTTACAGTGTCTACATATGCCATCAGAAGAACATATCACCCCTCCTTTTGTGTTATTTCCAGTTAAGAGGATCTGAAAATAAGAGTTTACCTTAATTCACAAAAAATATTTATTCCTCTTACTACTAAAACATTTAGCTGTGTCATTGAACCAGTTATGCCCATTGAGTTAGATGAACTATTTGAACAAATGCAAAAATCAGGTGAAATATTTTATTGTAAATACCTATTTTTTAGGATTTAAAAACTCTTTGCCCTTTTGTCTAGGTCATCCTCAAGTGCTTAGGTAGCAGGAAGAAAAGTATCAAGAGATAGTCATTATTTTGCAGAATAAGCACTTATTTTGGCATATAAATTATCTTTGCAGGGACTTTTTTATTGTAAAGTCACTTGTACTTTTAAAGTATCTTCTGTGATGGTTTGGACAGACTTATGTACTCTTAGAGGGGCTTCCCTGGTGGCTCAGATGTTAAAGCATCTGTCTGCAATGTGGGAGACCTGGGTTCGATCCCTGGGTTGGGAAGATCCCCTGGAGAAGGAAATGACAACCCACTCCAGTCGTCTTGCCTGGAGAATCCCATGGATGGAGGAGCCTGGTGGGCTACAGTCCACGGGGTCTCAAAGAGTCGGACATGACTGAGTGACTTCACTTCACTTCTTCACTTCATGTACTCTTAGGTTTATGATACTAGATTTGCACATGCGATTCAATGATTGTGTGTTTGTGTGTGTGTTTCAGATGTGCAACAAATGGCGATTGACTGGCTAACGAGGAATCTCTATTTTGTGGACCATGTCAGTGACCGGATCTTTGTGTGTGATTACAACGGGTCTGTTTGTGTCACCCTGATTGACTTGGAACTTCACAATCCGAAGGCAATAGCAGTGGATCCAATAGCAGGGTAAGAAATTCTTCTTTATAGTGTTTGATCTGAAATAATTTCCCTGGAAAAAAAAAAAAGTCTGAGAAGAGTGGTGGAATATAAGACAACAGGCTCAAAAGTGTTTTTTATGTTGATTTGAACAGTTACATTACAGGAAGGAAAAAAGAAGTTGTAATCTACTGTGAAGAAGCTGAGTCACACCGTTTCCTTAACACATCATTGTTGCAGGGCTTGCCTAAGACACAGTCAACCCACTACTCTCCTAATGATCACTTTGATGTCACCAGAGAAGAGCCTCAGCATTGTTTTAGGTTAAAGACAAGAGACCTAAGTTACTTAGTAGTGGACCTTGTAGTTACCAAACTTCAAAAATTCTACCTTAAAAATGGGCTGTTAAAAAATTTAGGTCCAACACAACATTTAGGATTTATTAAAGGAACACTGTACATGTTTGAGGATATTAGTAAGACATGAAGTTTGTCTTTGTTACTTGAAACGATTTTCTTCCTCCAACTATTGATGTGTAAACATTGTCGTATTATGGAGTAACTGAATTAATCATCAGCTTTGCAAGCTGCTTTATTGGTTAAAAAGAGGCCTTATTTTATCTGAACTTCTTTTAGCTAATAAACTAATTCCTCTTTTTTTAATATTTCATAATTTATCAAATTATAGGTAAATATGTTTAAATTCCCAATAACTTATTTCATGTAATTAGGAACTTAATACAGGAATTATACTTTAATTTTATAAACACTATGATATTATATAAAGTTCTATAAAATCAATAGTTTTACCAGTAACTATTGGGAAAGGATATTCTCAAAATAATGGCATAGTGTACAACTTTAGTTGGAGGAGCTGGTGGGTGCTTTTTTCAGATATAAGTTGTAACAAAGATTTAAGAGCAAAAATTTTATCCTTGTTATAGCTTTAATCGTCCCCTGGCAGTTCAGGCTGAAATGTCTGATGGAACATAGCCTAAGCTGCCATAAGCCTCCATTCAATAAATGGGAAAATATTTACTGAAGAAACAGCTGTCATCCATATGTGGACTTCTGTCACTCTTTACTTAAAGTCTGATTGAATATTAAGATGCATCATCACAATGGTTCTGATTCTGACAAGAACAGCTTGCACGTAAGAGCTTTGCTAGGAAGCCTGTGTAATATAATTCTTGAATGTAGCTCTATTTGTATTTGCAGCAGATGGTTACTTGACTCAAATCTGACTGCAGCAATGCTTCGAAAGACATTAGTAAGAGAAGTTGTACTTAAACTGATTTGTTTGGGTGTTGAATAAGGGTAGTAAGGAAGAATTGGAAATATACAAATGTGCTAACAACATTCTTCTGGCATTCTGTTTAGAAATATATTTGCGTGCATGTTTTTCCTGGGTGTGCTAAATGAATTCAGAAGTAGCCTTTATACAGTCTTGTCTGTCGAAAGTGTTAAGAGATGAAGCTGTTGTGTTTCTCCCCTTTCTACCACTCTTATTATTCCCCATTCTTAAAAACAAAAGATTCAGAGACTCTTTTCAAATAGAACTGCCATTCTGAAATATAATGTTTGTGACACCACCATCTCCCCTTCTGAACAGCAACATATTTTATCTTCTCAAGCTTCCTATTTCTCCCTGTCATTACATGAAAGAACCATATTTTGTCATTTTTGTGAAAGGACTTAGGAGTAGAAAGCCTCCACATTGCTGTGTTTATTCTCTGCTGGATTCCTCTGGGCCTAGTAACTGTTTAAATGTATTTTGTCACGTATCATTTATCACAAAAGGCTCTTTGGAATTTTTTGTTTGTTTGTTGGAGTTTGCTATGTGTCTCAATTGCTGTTTTTTCAGTCATGGATTTTAGAAATCAAGGAAGGAAAAGCTCTTCATGTTTATAAATATAATCCTGTTTATAATAGAACAGTTTTTAAAATATTCTGATATTTTTCTCTTAATATCAGAAATTTGGCTAGGGTTAATGTGCTACTGTCTAGGGAAACAACAGCAAGTTTTTCTTTTTTCTCTTTTTTCTTCTATTTTTGGGCAGCTCAAGGGTAATTTGAATAGGTGAGGTTAGAATGACTCTGCATGATCTACTTAAGAGGACAAGCACCATCAGTGAAATTTCTCCTGCCTTTTCCTAATTGTTATAACTTCAGTTCAGAAAATATCAGAATGTCTTAAAAGTCTGACCCAACTATTAAGTGCCTGACCTTGATAGGTATAGAAAAGGATGGAGATCTTCTTTACCTCTCACGGGCTACATTGAAAAATATACTTTTTACTGGACTGTGCTTCTGATGTTACTTTCCTCAACCTCCTATTCCCTTTTTATATAAAAATTATTACAATATTGTCATTCTAAAATTTCTAATTTTTAAAAAAAATTTCTCCATGAGTTGAATATAGATTAGTAATTTTCTCCAGAAAATCAACATGACTTGGACCAGGCTCCAATCTAAATTTTCCAGAAAAAGATTGTTTATAAACCTTGTTTTCATTCTTGCAGTATTGACATTGACTCATTAATTCAGGCTATTTTTCTGGAGATATTTCTTGAGATTTTCTTATTAATTTCAAATTTTAGCAGTGTTCTTTTCCCATGGTTTCTTGAAGAAATTTCTAAAACTATTTCTAATCCTGTCATAACCGTTTGAAGGTAGCACAGAGATCATAGTCCAACCACTATCAAAAATAGTTTTTCTGGTAGTAGTTATTAGAACTTGGCTTGTTTAATGATTAAGAGTTTAATCTAAAGTCACTCTCCCTGGGATCAAATCCTAGTTATACCAGTTACTAGATGTTGGATGTCTCTTTTTATCTTTATTTTCCTATCTTAAAAATATGAATAATGATAATCCACTAAAGGGCTCTTGTGAGGATTAAATAATGTCAAACATATAAAGGGCTTACATACTTTCTGAGTATATGAAGTTCTTTTTTTCATGTTATTTCAAAAATAACTACTAATCTTTCCAATGCTTACAATACTGTTGTGAATAGAGTAACCAGACCAATATTTCGCTTCATTAAAGATGATCTTTTTGTTTACATTCCAATTCTCTTTCTACTAAAATGCTTTAAAATGGCTTACTTCATATAGACTGTCTATTATATAGCCAAGTACTAAGTAAAAGGAGGGGAAATGACAATAAAGTAGTATGGCATGGAAATAAAATGAAATGTATATGTGATGGAGGACAAAATTATAGAATAACTATGGGTTTAAGGAAGAAAGTAGCAAAGGAAACACTATTTTAATAATTGATCTTGTGGAGGTTATGTTTGAATTACCTTTGAGGTCTTTTAGAATATAAAACTAGAGAATAAACCACCTTCATAGTTACCTTTGTCAGTTGATCTGTATTTTTAATATCAAATTGTTTTAATACTAAACCATTTAGTTTTTCAGTCTGATGAAGGTTATAACTGAGGACAGGAGAGAAACTAGTTTACAATTTTGGTTCTAAGGTTTGTTTCCAAGATTCCTATTAAACTAAAATCATCACACTACACTATACAAAAATACATTTTACCATGAGTATAAAATTGTTACAATAATTTTGCAAATCAGATCAGATCAGATCAGATCAGTCGCTCAGTCATGTCCAACTCTTTGCGACCCCAAGAATCGCAGCACGCCAGGCCTCCCTGTCCATCACCAACTCCCAGAGTTCACTGAAACTCACATCCATCAAGTCAGTGATGCCATCCAGCCATCTCATCCTCTGTCGTCCCCTTCTCCTCCTGCCCCCAATCCCTCCCAGCATCAGAGTCTTTTCCAATGAGTCAACTCTTCGCATGAGGTGGCCAAAGTACTGGAGTTTCAGCTTTAGCATCATTCCTTCCAAAGAAATCCCAGGGCTGATCTCCTTCAGAATGGACTGGTTGGATCTCCTTGCAGTCCAAGGGACTCTCAAGAGTCTTCTCCATCACCACAGTTCAAAAGCATCAATTCTTCAGCATTCAGCCTTCTTCACAGCCCAACTCTCACATCCATACACGACCACAGGAAAAACCATAGCCTTGACTAGACGAACCTTTGTTGGCAAAGTAACGTCTCTGCATTTGAATATGCTATCTAGGTTGGTCATAACTTTCCTTCCAAGGAGTAAGCATCTTTTAATTTCATGGCTTCAGTCACCATCTGCAGTGATTTTGGAGCCCAGAAAAATAAAGTCTGACACTGTTTCCCCATTTATTTCCCATGAAGTGATTGGACCAGATGCCATGATCTTCGTTTTCTGAATGTTGAGCTTTAAGCCAACGTTTTCACTCTCCACTTTCACTTTCATCAAGAGGCTTTTTAGTTCCTCTTCACTTTCTGCCATAACGGTGGTGTCATCTGCGTACCTGAGGTTATTGATATTTCTCCCAGCAATCTTGATTCCAGCTTGTGTTTCTTCCAGTCCAGCATTTCTCATGATGTACTTTGCATATAAGTAAAAGAAACAGGGTAACAATATACAGCCTTGATGAACTCCTTTTCCTATTTGGAGCCAGTCTGTAGTCCCATGTCCAGTTCTAAGTGTTGCTTCCTGACCTGCATTCAAATTTCTCAAGAGGCAGATCAGGGGGTCTGGTATTCCCATCTCTTTCAGAGTTTTCCACAGTTTATTGTGATCCACACAGTCAAAGGCTTTGGCATAGTCAATAAAGCAGAAATAGATGTTTTTCTGGAACTCTCTTGCTTTTTCCATGATCCAGCGGATGTTGGCAATTTGATCTCTGGTTCCTCTGCCTTTTCTAAAACCAGCTTGAGCATCAGGAAGTTCACGGTTCACATATTGCTGAAGCCTGGTTTGGAGAACTTTGGGCATTACTTTACTAGCGTGTGAAATGAGTGCAATTGTGCAGTAGTTTGAGCATTCTTTGGCATTGCCTTTCTTTGGGATTGGAATGAAAACTGACCTTTTCCAGTCCTGTGGCCACTGCTGAGTTTTCCAAATTTGCTGGCATATTGAGTGCAGCACTTGCACAGCATCATCTTTCAGGATTTGGAATACCTCAACTGGAATTCCATCACCTCCACTAGCTTTGTTCGTAGTGATGCTTTCTAAGGCCCACTCGACCTCACATTCCAGGATGTCTGGCTCTAGGTGAGTGATCACACCATCATGATTATCTGGGTCTCAAAGATCTTCTTTGTACAGTTCTTCTGTGTATTTTTGCCATCTCTTCTTAATATCTTCTGCTTATGTTAGGTCCATACCATTTCTGTCCTTTATCGAGCCCATCTTTGCATGAAATGTTCCTTTGATATCTCTGATTTTCTTGAAGAGATCCCTAGTCTTTCCCATTCTGTTGTTTTCATCTATTTCTTTGCATTGATCGCTGAAGAAGGCTTTCTTATCTCTTCTTTCTATTCTTTGGAACTCTGCATTCAGATGTTTATATCTTTCCTTTTCTCCTTTGCTTTTTGCTTTTCTTCTTTTCACAGCTATTTGTAAGTCCTCCCCAGAAAGCCATTTTGCTTTTTTGCATTTCTTTTCCATGGGGATGGTCTTGATCCCTGTCTCCTGTACAATGTCACGGACCTCATTCCATAGTTCATCAGGCACTCTATCTATCAGATCTAGGCCCTTAAATCTATTTCTCACTTCCACTGTATAATTATAAGGGATTTGATTTAGGTCATACCTGAGTGGTCTAGTGGTTTTCCCTACTTTCTTCAATTTCAGTCTGAATTTGGCAATAAGGAGTTCATGATCTGAGCCACAGTCAGCTCCTGGTCTTGTTTTTGCTGACTGTATAGATCTTCTCCATCTTTGGCTGCAAAGAATATAATCAATATGATTTTGGTGTTGACCATCTGCTGATGTCCATGTATAGAGTCTCCTTTTGTGTTGTTGGAAGAGGGTGTTTGTTATGACCAGTGCATTTTCTTGGCAAAACTCTATTAGTCTTTGCCCTGCTTCATTCCGTATTCCAAGGCCAAATTTGCCTGTTACTCCAGGTGTTTCTTGACTTCCTACTTTTGCATTCCAGTCCCCTATAATGAAAAGGACATCTTTTTTGGGTGTTTTAAAAGGTCTTGTAGGACTCCGTAAGAGGGGATCAATTGATGCTAAGCATGGTAAATATTAGAAAAACAGTAAAATTACTAAGATATAATTTAGGGATGGAGTTGGACTTGAAAATTCAGGGAAAATATTTGGGGGGCTTGAGGTATTGTGTATGTGCATTTCATCCTCCATTGCCCAGTCATGTCCACCTCTTTTGGAGCCCCATGGACTGTAGCTATCCAGGCTCCTTTGTCCATGGAATTTTGCAGACAAGAACACTAGAGTGGGTTGGGTTGCCATTTCCTCCTCTAGGAGATCTCCCCAACCCGGGGATTGAACTTGCATCTCTTGTGTCTCCTGCATCTCCTGCATTGGCAGGCAGATTCTAGCTAGAATTCATATTCAATAGAGTTATGTGAGATGACCAATTAGAGAGAGAGGGGAAATCTCCTATATCGTGTGAAATGGTGGAAATTGACTACATTACCAATACTATGTGTACCTTTTTTCTATGTAGGATAGACTTTTGACTTGTAAAGAAGGAATGGCAGAATGATCTGTCGCTTTTATTTGTGATCCATGACCCCATGTCAGTATTGAGGGGAAAAAATGTGTTGTCTTTGTTCTCTATTAAAGTAGTTTATCTGCCAGGATCCAGAAGAGGACTGAAGCTTAAGTCTCAGAAGCTGAATTCACATAAGAGTAACTGGCAGTATTTAATAGTTGATAATACCTTTCCCAACACCACCCTGGATCCCTGCTGTTGGTGAAACTAGTCATGGCTGAGAAAAATAAAAATAGAATCAAAGTTAAAGCTAATAGGGACCAAGACTGACTAATGAAAGGTACTTCCTCAGTACCTTCTTTGGAATTCCTCTTCATTAGAAGAAAACTCAGAAAAACATGGAGGCATTTTAATAGCTCCAATAGCCATTCTCCTGAATTTATGTATTGATCTGCTGTAATTTCTCTTTGGATATCTTAAACATTATTTTATTTTATTTTTATATGTTGAGGAATAAAATGAAATGCTGAAAGTGTATTTTGTTTTGTTAATTTAATTTTGAAACAGTCTTGGTCTTGAACATGATAGTAGTCCTCAGTTGGGTTGACCTCTGAATTCATCTGTATGTGGGAAAATGCTAAGGAAGTTGTCTACTTCTCTTTATATTCAATGGGTGATTGAGCACTGTACACAATGCAGTACAATGAAAACCTCCTTAGTCTTATAAATTTGTATTAATTATTCCAAAATTTTACCAATGCATTTTCTTATCTATTTCAATGAAATTCAATTGGATATCTATATAGCACTACCTGTATTTCTTTTTATCTATCTATAATCTGCCAGAATCCAGCTCTAGCAGCCAGGGAATCAGCCTGAAGGGGTGAGCGGTGTCAGCGGACAATGATGTAGCCTCTGACTCATAGTACAGAACTACATGTTTATTTCAAGCTTCAGTTTCTCTTTTATACTTTGACAAAAGCATTAGGTCATAGGTTTGATGTTTTTAGTTTCCCCCACCCAGATTTACTGTACTTAACTTGTGATTACATTGTAACTCATGCTACATTCTTCAGTTTATTTCTTATCTTTCTAAATCCTGTTTGCCCCTAGCATCTTAAGATCACTGTCTCCTAAAAAGGCTTCTAGCTATTCTTAATTATTCCTAAACCCTAAACTCAGCAATCTTCTTTTGCCATAAATATTTCCCTCACAAACAGGTCTCAGATAACAATCCTTCCCATGGCCTCAAGCTGCAACCAGTTGCTCATCCTGGGACAGTCTTTGTAAAGATCTTTGAACAAATGTCAATGGTTATCTTATAGATTATTTTCTGGGCACAACTGTAGAAGGCTTTGTGCTTTCTTATGCTTCTCTCAAGCACCTTAACATTCTTTCCAGCCAACTCAACCAAAGAAAGGAAAGAACAAGTCAGAATCACAAGGCCTAACTCCTTCATCCTGGGGCTGTGCCTGCGAGATGAGGAGAGGAGGTTGGGGCCGTGCCTCCATTTTGTCAGTAATGCCTAACATGGCTACAGACAATAAGCCATCTAAATATGCTATCTATCATCTATCTATATATATATATATATGCATATTTCCCATTTAACACTACTACAAACTTCTCTGGGTGAGTCTAACAATCTTAGATTTAGGTTCACAGATAATTATATAAGAAAATGGCATCTGCCTATCTTAGGCCAACTTACTAAAAGTCTTAGGAGAGTTATTGCCTACCACTTTTCAATCAAGAGTTGCAGATGCAAATAGGCAAGACAACATGGATGTACAGCTATGTGTTTCATGGTCTGAACTATTTTAACTGAAATTAGTGATTCAGAGCTACACTCAAGTGTATAAATCCATATGCATTCTCTTAACTATGACTCAAATTCTTTTATTCTCATTAGTTAATTTTGTCTAGGTTCAACTTCTTTCAAAATTCCTCTATAGACCTTTCTTCAAGTGTAGGTTTATGTATGGCATCACCTTGAATTACTGACTCCTTCAGTTACAAATGATTATTCTATTATACTGTAATTAGCCTGGTAATATGGAAGAGCAACTTGGAGTGGGCTTATTTTATTCAGTGCAACCTTTACTGGAAACTTAACACACATTGCTTTAATTCTCACTGTGTTCATGACTCATATAATTCACAATGGCAAAGTAATGCAAAAGCATTCTGCATCTCTATTTTCTTTGCTGTTCTCGATCTCATTTTTTTTAACTCTCTAAGTTTTTTTTTTTTTAATTTTATTTTATTTTTAAACTTTACATAATTGTATTCGTTTTGCCAAATATCAAAATGAACCCATCACATGTATACATGTGCTCCCCATCCTGAACCCTCCTCCCTCCCCCTACCATCCCTCTGGGTCGTCCCAGTGCACTAGCCCCAAGCATGTAGTATTGTGCATTGAACCTGGACTGGCATCTCGTTTCATACATGATATTTTACATGTTTCAATGCCATTCTCCCAAATCTTCCCACCCTCTCCCTCTCCCACAGAGTCCATAAGACTGTTTCATACATCAGTGTCTCTTTTGCTGTCTTGTACACAGGGTTATTGTTATCATCTTTCTAAATTCCATATATATGCATTAGTATACTGTATTGGTGTTTTTCCTTCTGGCTTACTTCACTCTGTATAATAGGCTCCAGTTTCATCCACCTCATTAGAACTGATTCAAATGAATTCTTTTTAATGGCTGAGTAATACTCCATTGTGTATATGTACCACAGCTTTCTTATCCATTCATCTGCTGATGGACATCTAGGTTGCTTCCATGTCCTGGCTATTATAAACAGTGCTGCGATGAACATTGGGGTACACGTGTCTCTTTCCCTTCTGGTTTCCTCAGCGTGTATGCCCAGCAGTGGGATTGCTGGACCATAAGGCAGTTCTATTTTGTTAATCTTATCTCTAAATTATAGAGTTCAAAAGCTTGTTTTAATTATACATAATATCTTCCCAATCTTTTACCCATTCCCTGTTAGAGAGGTTTCTTTGAATTCTCATTGAATAATGATGTCCGCTCAACTAGAGAAAGTAACGGAAAAGCTGTGTACAGCCTAAATTATGAAGGGATTTATCATTTCATTGAAAGCCTGGATTTAGGACAGCCCTTGGTTGATTCATTGACTCAACAGTATCATTAACCACCTGGGTTCCTCCTACCTCTTTATTGTGTGATGTTATCATTAGTGTGTGCTTTTCAAGCTAATTGCCCTGTGGTTACAAGACAGCTATTGAAGTTTCAGGGATCCTAACTAGAAACATGGTAGTCAGTTAAAAAACAAAAAACAAAAACCAGCACTACTTCTTCCTTGGGTGTAGAAGAGCTCCCAAAGCAGATATTCCCTCATGTCTTCTTGGTCAGAACTGAGTACATGCCAACTTAAATGAGACAGTCATAGACAACTTTTTTTTTCCCCCATTGGCATATGAAAGACAGAGGGACATGGGAGAGAATTTGGGACCACAATAACATGGAAGAAAGAAAAATGGATTATGCACCTACATCATCTTACACAGACATTGTAGTGTAATAATTCTTTCTCATGTACAGCCCTTTATCTTTTCTTTATATTTCTCAGGCACTGAGGGGCCTCTTTCCACTTAGCTAACCCTGTGGAATATGTACAAATATTATATTACAACCCTTTATTCAATCTTCTCTGAGAGTTTCTTTGTTTGCTTTAAGCCCAGAATGTTAAAACTAATTCTGAGGAGTATTTCTCTTGTCACTATTTTAAGAGAGAAATAAGAGAGATCAGTGGCTCAGTCGTGTCCGACTCTTTGCGACCCCATGAATCACAGCACGCCAGGCCTTCCTGTCCATCACCAACTCCCAGAGTTCACCCAGATTCACGTCCATCGAGTCAGTGATGCCATCCAGCCATCTCATCCTCTATCGTCCCCTTCTCCTCCTACCCCTAATCCCTCCCAGCATCAGAGTCTTTACCAATGAGTCAACTCTTCACATCAGGTGGCCAAAGTTCTGGAGTTTCAGCTTTAGCATCATTCCTTCCAAAGAAATCCCAGGGCTGATCTCCTTCAGAATGGACTGGTTGGATCTCCTTGCAGTCCAAGGGACTCTCAAGAGCCTTCTCCAACACCACAGTTCAAAAGCATCAATTCTTCAGCATTCAGCCTTCTTCACAGTCCAACTCTCACATCCATACATGACCACTGGAAAAACCATAGCCTTGACTAGACGGACCTTTGTTGGCAAAGTAATGTCTCTGCTTTTGAATATGCTATCTAGGTTGGTCATAACTTTCCTTCCAAGGAGTAAGCATCTTTTAATTTCATGGCTTCAGTCACCATCTGCAGTGATTTTGGAGCACTGCACCAAAAATAAAGTCTGACACTGTTTCCACTGTTTCCCCATCTATTTCCCATGAAGTGGTGGGACCGGATGCCATGATCTTCATTTTCTGAATGTTGAGCTTTAAGCCAACGTTTTCACTCTCCACTTTCACCTTCATCAAGAGGCTTTTTAGTTCCTCTTCACTTTCTACCATAAGGGTGGTGTCATCTGCATATCTGAGGTTATTGGTATTTCTCCCAGCAATCTTGATTCCAGCTTGTTTTTCTTCCAGTCCAGCATTTCTCATGATGTACTCTGCATATAAGTTAAATAAACAGGGTGACAATATAAGCCTTGACAAACTCCTATTTTAAGGCAAATGACAATTATTTTTGTTTTTTTGTTTTCTGTAACTTTTTCTACAACACTGATAAGGAACTGGGTTGAGGGTACTCTGTATAGCATTCCACTATCTCTTTAAAGATATAGTGTGAGAGGCTGGGATGGAAGCTTTTATTGTACCAGATTTTCCAACACTCTTGGAAACTATGTGACTATTTCTAAGCCACTGGGGTAATATTAAGTAAATTATTGTTTCACTTATGAAATGATTCTATGGTGGCATTAAAACTTTCTTACTCTCTGCCAAAGAATAGTTTACATATTTGGAGAATTTGTGCTGTTATTTAAAAACAATTTTATATTTTTAAGAAGTTAAAATTTATTTCTAATTGTTTCCTATGTAGAGTTCTATGAAATCATGAGGTAGTAATAAGGCAGTTTATTGCTTTTGAAACTATATGGACAGCTTTCATGTGGCACTCAGGTGTGATCAGACATCAAAAATATGATATAGTCTATTCTCTTATGGAGCTTGGAGTATAACAGAATTATGCATCAAATATCAAATATTATGGTCAGAAGATATGGTTACTAAAGCTTACCCACCAAAATGATAGATAAGAAATACTAAGCAGTAATTTATTTGACATTTCTGAGATAAATAATGGATAAGGCATAAATGTTACTTAAAAAAATAAAAATGAGAGAAACTTGGTTTGTAAACACTGAAGGAAAGGACAGGATTTAAAAACAATAGAATAAGTACTTAGCACCACTCCCCTTGAACATATAACATAAATTCTGAATTTTACCAAGTACATTATAATCATATATAACCAAAACACATACACAAACAAGAAGTAAAAACAATGTTCAGCTTTTATGCTGAGATACAGTTTGTTCTGCTTGACTGCTGAGCCTTGCAGGATATTGAACCAAAATTGATAATTTCCCTTGAGCCAGATTCTCAGTGGTTTGATTTGGGAGAAATTAACCTGACTTTTAGGGGCACAGTGGATGTTTTCCAATGGCAAGTGATTTTTCACTCAACATTTTTTTTTTAAATTATGTAAAAGGAAAAGCAAATATTGAGAGCCTTTGATATTCTTTCAGGTTTAGCTAAAAAATTGTCTATGTTAGTATTTGTAAAAATTGTACTTAGGCAGGGGTCTTCATACTTCCTGTTAACGAACTCCAGTATAAAAGAAGTCATCAAAAGAACATGAAAATGGCATAAAATTGACACATAGACCAGTGCAAGAGAATTGAGAGCACAGAAATAAACCCAAGCATATATGGTCAAGTAATATTTTTGATAAGGGAGCCAAGAATACTTAATGGAAAGAGACTCTCCAATAAATAGTGCTAGAATAATTGGATATATACATGTAAAATAATGAAGCTGGACCCATATCTTATATAATTTACACAAATGAATTCAAAATGAATTAAAGATTTAAATGTAAGACCTGAAATCATGAAATAACCTAAAATAAAGCTTCTTGGCATGGGTCTAGGCAATCAGTTTTGAATATGATACCTAAAGCACAAGTAACTAAATTAAATGAATGGGAATACATCAAACTTAAAAGTTTCTAAATAGCAAAAAAAAAAAAAAAATCAGCAAAGGGAAAAGACAATCTCATTGTTGTTCAGTCACAAAGTCATACCCAGCTCTTTGTGATGCCATGGACTACAGTAGGCTAGGCTTCCCTGTCCTTCAGTATCTCCTAGAGTTTTCTCAAACTCATATCCATTGAGTCAACTAATTGGTCAATCAGCCACTGGTTGATTCCATCCAACCATCTCATTGTATTTTGCTCACTTCTCCTGTCCTTAGTCTTTCCCAGCATCCGGGTCTTTTACAGTGAGTCAGCTCTTCTCATCAGGTGGCAAAAGCATTGGAGCTTCAGCATCAGTTCTTTCAATAAATATTCAGGATTAATTTCCTTTAATATTGACTGATTTGATCTCCTTGCTGTCCAAGGGATTCTCAAGAGTCTTCTGTAGAACCACAATTCTGAAGCATCAATTCTTCAGCAATCAGTCTTATTTATGGGCCATCTCTCACATCTGTGCATGACTACTGGAAAATGATAATTTTGACTATACAGACCTTTGTTGACAAAGTGATGTCTCTAGTTTTTAATACATTGTCTATCTACAGAATGAGAAAAAAAATGCAAACAATATATCTGATAAGTGGCTAGTATCCAAAAATGTATGAGTTATTTCCTCATACAACTCAATAGCATAAAAAACAACCCAATTGAAAAATGGGTAAAGGACATAAATAGATGTATGAAAGGCCAACAGATATATTAAAAGGTGTTCAACGTCAGTAGTCTTTGCTACTGCTAAGTCACTTCAGTCATGTCCGACTCTGTGCGACCCCATAGATGGCAGCCCACCAGGCTCCCCTGTCCCTGGGATTCTCCAGGCAAGAACACTGGAGTGGGTTGCCATTTCCTTCTCCAATGCATGAAAGTGAGAAGTGAAAGTGAAGTCGCTCAGTCGTGTCCGACTCTTCGCGACCCCATGGACTGCAGCCCACCAGGCTCCTCCATCCATGGGATTTTCCAGGCAAGAGTACTGGAGTGGGGTGCCATTGCCTTCTCCGCAGTAGTCTTTAGAGAAATGCAAATTAAATGACAACTTAGACAGTGATACATGTCATTTTTTTCTCAATAAAACTGTAAAAAGTAAAATGAAAAATTATGATTAAATGCACAATTAACTGCAGATAAAAATGTGCCCTGGTGACATCTTAAAATAAATTAATGCTTTTTGAGAAAAACAGAACAATTTCTGTAATTCTTCTTGTTCATAATTATTGAGTATAGTTATGGAACATCATAAAAATGCTTAATAAATCCCTATATTTACTTCCTAAATCTTTTTAATGTGGCATAAAATGAGACTAAATACTGAAAGAAAATATCCCTGTTTTCTGGAAGCCTTCAGTCTAGGTCTTAAAATAAAAGTTAGAATTGAGAATCTAATTAATTTGAAGTATACCTAGGTATTTAATTTGTCTAGTGAAGTCAATCTGGGAATTGTCTAAAGTGGAACATTGCAGTGATGCAAAAGCCTCCAAATTGATACAGCCTCTGATTAATTTTTTATGAAAGTAAAATGCCCCACTTTATTTTTTAATTTTTATTGCATTATGAATTTAATTTGATAAGTATATTTCAAATGTATATAATAATTTAATTTGTTTATTAAAATGACTGCTTAGGACAAGTATAATTCATATTGGTTACACATAAATTTTGATTTAATATAAATAGAATAATCTAACAAGGACTATATTTACTAAGGTAATGTAGTTTTATCAACTCTTAGATTGCAACATAATACAGTTATATTTCTCCCTTACATGTGAATTTGATGAAGGTGTTGGTACACAGCTTAATTCATGTAGTTTGGTATCAAAGTTCCTTCTAATTTATGGCCATGGAATCTCATAGAATCTTGGAATATTCTCTTAACTAGCTGAAGGGGAAAATATTGAAGATACATAGACAGAGTAGGTACAAGGGGATCAGGGAAATGTAGCCCCTGGCTAGGGAGTTCCTTGTTCATAACAACACAATAGAATGTAAATGGGAGCATCCATTTCCAAAGAATAGTTTGCCATCTCAGCCAATGTCTTGTCTTCTGGCTACCAAATATCCATATGCATCCTTTTTCCCTTACATCGAATCCAATACAGTTAAGACCAAGTAGAGGATCTCTAGGTGATGTGCAGTCCTCTCTATTGTGTCCTTTTATTGCTCCTTATTGTGAAGTGAACTGTGAACCAAAAACAAAATATATAAATGAATGGACCAGTGATAAAATAACAGAAAATTTCCACTTAAAAAATAGAAGACTGGATGCACATACTAGTCACTGTGACAGAGCAATAATGTAATCAGCCAGGCAAGTAAAGTGAAGACTTTCTCCTCTGACTTTTTGGAAGTCACTTGTCTAGACAGCTTGTTTCCCTGAAACATTGCCCCTCGTCCACTGTCCTCTGTTACCTATGCTTCCACTGGGAGGTTCTTTCTCATCTGTTGTGCTCAGTGCTACATCAAAGTTGGCAGTGAGGAATCTGCTTTCCCTGGGGGCTTTATGTATTTCACAGTTGTCCCTTTCAAATTCTTTAAAGATTTAAAGAGACAAAGGATTTTGTAAGCTAGGCACATGGCTTTTTGCAGTTACAAATTCCCTTGAAAATTAGTAGACTTATTTCTTTGTTTCCTATTACTTGGACATACCAATAACTACACTCAGTTATGGTTTAGAAATAATTATCAAATTATTTCTTTCCACCTCACTTTCTTGGTTTTCTCTTTCAGCATAATAGTGAATCACTTTGAGGCCTGAAAACAGTAATTCAGTGTGAAGCAAATACCTTTTGTCTGAAGGATAAACTCTTCTATTTGAGAAAGCGTAATTGGCTTTTGTTGCTCAAAGCTATTTTCAATATCTTTTTTCTTACTATTCTGGTTCTAGAAGCAATGGACTTTTCTAAATCTGGGAGGTCCCAACTTTGACTTCCCTTTCAGTTTTTGTTATCAAATAGACAATTTGAACTTAAACTTTTTTTTTTTTTGTAATATCTTGCCAGAGTAAGCATGCAGTAACTAATACAACTACTATCATACTTTTAAATGTCTTTCTTTAAACCTATAAGGCTCAATAATCATTTGATTTTCCCTCCCAAGATATTTTCCAAGTTATTAAAAAGGACATTTTTAATCAAGGAGTTTTAGCCTTTAGTATTTTCAGTCCTGAACAATAGTTACCCTGCTCCTGCTGCCTTACCATTAAGCCCAAGGTTATGTATTTTAGATATTTATTAAGGTACTTCTATACTTGTGCTACCAGCTTTTGAATCTGTTATGGTAATACTTGCTGCTTGTAAATTTCAGTGGGTCACACAATATAAAGGTGTTTTTTGTTTTAATGCTCAAGTTAAAGTCCAGTGCACATGTTCCTATTTATTAGATAGCTTTTCTCCAGGTGTTGATGCTAAGATGCAGAGTCCTTCTGTCTTGTGGTTTCTACATCCTTAAGGGTCTTGGAATCTTCTGATTTTTGAGGGGAGAGAAAAGATGCATCTGCTGTTTAAAAAAGAAAGTGACATCCAGTCATTTAATCACATTTGAAGGCAAGAAGACTGGATAGCATGGTTTCTAGCTGAGAAGATGTCAACCACTCCAGATTTTGAAAAAGGAGAGGCATGAGTCTTTGGTTGACTGTCCAATGACTGGACTGACCGATGACTGTCTCTGCCACTGTAGTCTCTGTCTGATTCATAAATACAAATATATCTTCATACACACACACACACACACACATATATATATTGATTGGCCAAATATATATGAATATATATTTGCCTTTTGCTTACTAGCAAATTAAATGTAGAGCAGATTAGCATTTCAAAGCCTTTGTTTCTTACAGGTATTTTAAACTGAACGGGTTCATCGTTTTTCAAACTGTCTTTACCTTGAATGAGTCATTTTTATTAAATTCATCTTTCCTCTTAACACATTCACAAATCCAAATCATCTATTAAAAGTTTGCTTGGCAGATATATAGTCAGAGAAACATTTAGATTATAACCTAGTAAATGAGTGAAATAATAAGCATCTTTACATTGGAACAATTTCACTAAATAACTAGTGCCAGATCCATAGAATCTAAGTACACTCTTCTCTGAAAGGGGAAGAAACACCATGTGATATTATTTTCTCTCTTTTCAGACACCAGAAGGAGTTGTGCTCTTCTATTTTTGTTTCTTAAGGCACTACTACTAACCCATGGAAGGCCTTATTTTGGATTTTATTTGATACACTCTAGGTTATTACTTATCCTTTTTGCTTATTTGGTGAATGGTCTGAATAAATTTAATATTTGCAGAAATTCAATCCGAGCATGAAAGACAATATGAAGGATTGATGAGGGTAACACTAGATGTAGAACAGAAAAACAAGACAGTTGAATAGTAGACATATAGTATGATAAGATTCAATGAATTTTAGAATACTTTTGATACTAGCAGAAATTCCAACTTCTATTGGATTAAATGATCATTTGTTTCCTCACTTAAGAAGGACAGAGGGAAATTCCATGGCTTCTCAGTGGTTAGGACTCTGGACTTTCACTGCTGAGGACCTGAATTTGACTCTTGGTTGAGAAACTAAGATCTTACAAACCACATGGCACAGCCATTAAAAAAAAAAAAAAAAAAGTTACATCTAGACTCAGTTGATTTGATGCCTCAATGACATCATCAGAAAGCAACCTCTCTTCAATTGTGTCAGCCCTGCCATCCACAGTTAAACCCCATTTCCTTATCCCTCATGGTCATAAGGTTGCTGCCAGCAGCAACTAAGGAAACATTGCTTACTTATTCTCATGCAGAAAGAAACCTGGCCCCTAAATAGGGACTAAAAATCCATTACTTCTTTGTAAATTGCTACATAAGGTTGTTTCCTTATACCTGGAGCAATATCCATGTCTGGGGGAATCACATTAATTAGAATTCACCCCAAGATCTGAATATGGGTCCAATTTTCCCTGAGTCATGTGGGCTTTAGTACTGATGAGGGTATGAGGGAATGATGGCTCTCTGAACATAATCAAGTTTCCATTGGGAGAAAAATAAACGGAAAAAAACAAAACAGATAATGTCAGTGAGAATGGAACAGAGATGTATGGATTTAGTGTCATTGGAATATTTGCTGTGGAATGCAAACTACTTGAGAGCAAATTTGTATTTTTCCTGATAGATATTTTAGGTGTTTTATAAAGCTCTGTGAATACTAGATAAGGGTGGTAATGGAAGTGATAATGATGATGGATGATGATGACAAAGATGGCAATGAAAACAGCATCAGTATCACCAGTGATGGTGATACCTTACCAAGGCAGTTTTGAAACTGTGGCTACCAAGTGGATTTTGATCTTGAAGACTGCTAAATTTAAAGAGAAAGTCCTAGTTTATTCCACAGGGAAAGATACTGTTAAGATTTTTAGTGACTTCCCAGTAAATAAGAGAGACACATGATTGATAATAAGGAAATTCCTGGTTAGAAAGACTAGCTGCTGGACAGTCTGCCTTCTTTTAGATCTTCTTACTCTTCAAACTGTGTATGTTTATTTTATTCTGACAAGTAACTGAATTGAATAAATACATTCATGAGAATACATAAATTCAAGTTTCCTTAATGAAGGAAAAAAAATAAGCTATGCCTGCTTTGTTTTTCATTCATTTTTCATAGTTTTTTCAGGTATTATACAGCTTAATATTGCTTTATTTGAGGAATAATTTAAATATATTTCTTAACATTAATTATATTAAGGTAATAGTGAACATCAATAGCTCATAAAACTTCTTTGTTTTGTAATCTGTAGGATTAAAGGCTAAAGTATGATTAATTATGATTAAAACCAAAATCCTATTTTCCCCCCATGAGCTAAAAATATTTATTTTTGCCAGTAATAAGTCAATGTAAAGGATCATAGTCCCTGCCTTAAACACCTGTAATTAATATTAATAATATTTTCTAAAAGTTATATCTGAGCTGTGGCATTTTCTGGGAGATAGTCTTATGAAAAGTTTGAATTAGAAAGGATATTGTATATTTGTCATAATGACATTCTTTGTGTTCATATTGTAGAACCATCTGTAAACCACTGAAGACAAAGTATAGTACCGTACTCTAAGGAGCATCTTGCTCTGCCCCTTTGTCCTTCTTGAACAGATGGTGAACCCATTATAGGGAGTTAGTTCACAGTGATCTCATCTGTGCTGTTGTAAACTGCCCCGTGATGGAGATGATTTTATTGAGTATGTTCTCATATATGACTTCAACAGCTGTAGAGCCTCGAGTCACTTTATCATCATTTACCAAAGTAAATACTAAACTATTTAACTCATATATGGAAAAGTAGAGTCAATGAACTAGTTTTACATTTTCTATCTTATTTTTCTTGTGCTGCATCAGAATGGGAATTTGCCATTCCAATAAGACCCATTTTGTTTGAGAGTCAGTGATAGGGAAAGAGATTAACATCCACAGCAGTGTTACTGTTTACTTTGGGCCAGGTGTTGCTCACTTCCTCTACATTCATCAACTTAAATTTGCAGTGTCCTGTGAGATACTTTGTACTACTATCTTTTGAAGATGAAGTTTGGGGAGAGGTAAATTATAGGTCCAGGGTTAAAGAACAGTAAGTACTGCAGTCGGGATTCAAACCCTAGCAATGTCACTCTGTAGCCTGTCCTTATATTCACTGCTCTATGCCAACAATGAATCAGCTTTAAACTAGTAAGTTTTATGATGAGTTGGGGGTTCATAGTATGCTAGCATTTACCCAGAAGACTGGGTACTCAGCCTTGCAGAAAATGACAATCTAGGAATATGCAATGTGGGAATTTTATATCTCCATATGTGGCACCTGTAGATGTGCTTATATGTCATCTCCATCAATGAACGGAAGTGACACAGAATTTGTTGCTGAAAACTGGAAGAAACTACACGATATTCTGGAAAAGGGTAACAGGTTGGAACAGGGGAATAGGGAGGGATGAACACTGAATGAATTTTTAGGGAATTAAATTCTTCTGTTTGATACCATAATGGTGAATACAAGTCATGCATTTGCCAAAACCGAAATAGATAATTATACAACTCAAAAAGTAAACTATGTGCTTAAGTTAATATAATGAATCAATATCCATTCATGAATGTATACATGTGTAACACACTAATACAAAATGTTACTAATAAGGAGAATTGTGAGAGCGAAGAAAGGAAGACAATATATCTACTCAATTTGCTATAAAAAAATAATGATCAAAAATGGTGTCTATTAACTTTTTTAAAGAAGGAGAAAAAGAAACTGTGTTGTAAATGATTACATGGCTATAGCTGAAGATCAAGAGAAACAGATGACAAATTTCGAAATTCAGTTCAGTTCAGTTCAGTCACTCAGTCCTGTCCCACTCTTTGCGACCCCATGAATTGCAGCACGCCAGGCCTCCCTGTCCATCACCAACTCCCAGAGTTTACCCAAACTCATGTCTGCTGAGTGGGTGATGCCATCTAACCATCTCATCCTCTGTCATCTCCTTCTCCTATCGCCCTCAATCTTTCCCAGCATCAGGGTCTTTTCAAATGAGTCAGTCTTCACATGAGGTGGCCAAAGTACTGGAGTTTCAGCTTTAGCATCATTCTTTCCAAAGAACACCCAGGGCTGATCTCCTTCAGAATGGACTGGTTGGATCTTCTTGGAGTCCAAGGGACTCTCAAGAGTCTTCTCCAACACCACAATTCAAAAGCATCAATTCTTCATTGCTTAGCTTTCTTCACAGTTCAACTCACACATCCATACATGACCACTGAAAAAACCATAGCCTTGACTAGATGGACCTTTGTTGGCAAAGTAATGTCTCTGCTTTTCAATATGCTGTCTAGGTTGGTCATAACTTTTCTTCCAAAGAGTAAGCGTCTTTTAATTTCATGGCTGCAGTCACCATCTGCAGTGATTTTGGAGCCCCCCAAAATAAAGTCTGCCACTGTTTCCACTGT
>NW_011494902.1:10280511-10299366 GCF_000754665.1 Bison bison bison | reverse complement strand
TTGCCATGAAGTAATGGGGCCGGATGCCATGATCTCGTTTTCTGAATGCTGAGCTTTAAGCCAACTTTTGCACTCTCCTCTTTCACTTTCATCAAGAGGCTCTTTAGTTCCTCTTCACTTTCTGCCATAAGGGTGGTGTCATCTGCATATCTGAGGTTATTGATATTTCTCCCAGAAATCTTGATTCTAGCTTGTGCTTCTTCCAGCCCAGCGTTTCTCATGATGTACTCTGCATGTAAGTTAAATAAGCAGGGTGACAATATACAGTCTTGATGTACTCCTTTTCCTATTTGGAACCAGTCTGTTGTTCCATGTCCAGTTCTAACTGTTGCTTCTTGACCTGCACATAGGTTTCTCAAGAGGCAGGTCAGGTGGTCAGGTATTCCCATCTCTTTCAGAATTTTCCACAGTTTATTGTGATCCACACAATCAAAGGCTTTGGCATAGTCAATATACTGACTAGGTTGGTCATAACTTTCCTTTGAAGGAGTAAGCACCTTTTAATTTCGGGGCTGCAATCACCATCTGCAGTGATTTGGAGCCCCCAAAAATAAAGTCAGCCACTGTTTCCCCGTCAATTTGCCATGAAGTAATGGGGCCGGATGCCATGATCTTAGTTTTCTAAATGTTGAGCTTTAAGCCAACTTTTCCACTCTCCTCTTTCACTTTCATTAAGAGGCTCTTTAGTTCTTCACTTTATGCCTTAAGGGTGGTGTCATCTGCATATCTGAGGTTATTGATATTTCTTCCAGCAATCTTGATTCCAGCTTGTGCTTCTTCCAGCCCAGCGCATGATGTACTCTACATATAAGTTAAATCAGCATGGTGAGAATATACAGCTTTGACATATTCCTTTTCCTATTTGGAACCAGTCTGTTGTTCCATGTCCAGTTCTAACTGTTGCTTCCTGACCTGCATACAGGTTTCTCAAGAGGCAGGTCAGGTGGTCTGGTATTCCCATCTCTTTCAGAATTTTCCAGTTTGTTGTGATCCACACAGTCAAAGGCTTTGGCATAGTCAATAAAGCAGAAATAGATGTTTTTCTGGAATTCTCTTGCTTTTTCTATGATCCAGTGGATGTTGGCAATTTGATCTCTGGTTCCTCTGCCTTTTTTAAAACCAGCTTGAACATCTGGAAGTTCACGGTCCATGTATTGCTGAAACCTGGCTTGGAGAATTTTGAGCATTACTTTACTAGCGTGTGAGATGAGTGCATTTGTGCGGTAGTTTGAGCATTCTTTGGCATTGCCTTTCTTTGGGATTGGAATGAAAACTGACCTTTTCTAGTCTTGTGGCCACTGCTGAGTTTTCAAAATTTGCTGACATTTTGAGTGCAGCACTTTCAAAGCATCATCTTTCAGGATTTGAAATAGCTCAACTGGAATTCCATCACCACTGCTAGCTTTGTTCATAGTGATGCTTCCTAAGGCCCACTTGACTCACATTCCAGGATGTCTGGCTCTAAGTGAGTGTTCACACCATCATGATTATCTGGGTCTTGATATCTTTTTTGTACAGTTCTTCTTGTATTCTTGCCACCTCTTCTTATATCTTCTGCTTATGTTAGGTTCCTACCTTTTCTGTCCTTTATTGAGCCCATCTTTGCATGAAATGTTCCCTTGGTATCTATAATTTTCTTGAAGAGATCTCTAGTCTTCCCACTCTATTGCTTTCCTCTATTTCTTTGCATTGATCACTGAGGAAAGCTTTCTTATCTCTCCTTGTTATTCTCTGGAACTCTACATTCAAATGGATATCTTTCCTTTTCTCCTTTGCTTTTCTCTTCTTTTTATAGCTATTTGTAAGGCCTCCTCAGACAGCCATTTTACTTTTTTGCATTTCTTTGTCTTGGGGATGGTCTTTTCTACGTTAGTGCTGACATCCAGGACGTCCATGTTCTCACTCAGTTCAGTTCAGTTCAGTTCAGTCACTCAGTCATGTCCAACTCTTTGCGACCCCATGAATTACAGCACGATAGGCCTCTCTGTCCATCACCAACTCCCGGAGTTCACTCAAACTCATGTGCATCGAGTCAGTGATGCCATCCAGCCATCTCATCCCCCAATCCCCCCCAGAATCAGAATCTTTTCCAATGATTCAACTCTTTGCATGAGGTGGCCAAAGTACGGGAGTTTCAGCTTTAGCATCATTCCTTCCAAAGAAATCCCAGGGCTGATCTCCTTCAGAATGGACCGGTTGGATCTCCTTGCAGTCCAAGGGACTCTCAAGAGTCTTCTCCAACACCACAGTTCAAAAGCATCAATTCTACAGCGCTCAGCCTTCTTCACAGTCCAACTCTCACATCCATACATGACCACAGGAAAAACCATAGCCTTGACTAGACGAACCTTTGTTGGCAAAGTAATGTCTCTGCTTTTGAATATGCTATCTAGGTTGGTCATAATTTTTCTTCCAAGGAGTAAGCGTCTTTTAATTTCATGGCTGCAGTCACCATCTTCAGTGATTTTGGCTCACTACGTTACAAATTCCAAAAATACCTTTCTTCTATGTGCTCTACATGCTGCTAAGCTATGAACTCTGGGAGAGCCCATGTCTCCTTCTTTCCCTAGGTACCCCTTTAAATAAAAACAGAACACTTTTAGAAAACATGATTAGGTCTTATAAAGCTACAGGAGTACAATTCAATAATGTTTGGATTGTTTCCCTAAGTGTATAACTTACAGGGACAGTAAAAAGAATTTTCATCTCCATCTCTTTCTGTGATTACAGTGATGAGACATTTGAGAGGAGTACTTCCTCTGGTTTTTAAACATACAAATTGTTAGTACTGACTGAGGAAAAAGAGGTGTGTAAATACTGATAATTTTGTGGAGTCAAAAGTAGTTTACTTGCACTTTTCTTACCATTCAAGTCACATTTTGAGAAAGAAATAGCTTTAGAGGCTGAGAAGGTCAAACGAACTCATAGCTGCCTTTATTCACAGTTAAAAATCAATGTGATACTGGGTGGCAGCAAGAACAGTGAGAAAAATCAGGTGATTAGGGAAAGACAGAGAGAGAGAATGCAGAATGAAGAGAGAGTCACATTTTAGGCATAAATAAAGACTAACTGGCTCACCCATGCTCAAGAAATACTTTTTTAGGTGTCATTTGCTAGGTTTGGTGGCTTGATTGCCCCCTAAAGGGCAGTTCCCTATGCAGAAATGACTTAACATGAGTTACATGAACTTCATTTTCATATCTACCATTTCAGGATTGTTAGGTTTACTTCATCCTTGGACGTCTAAAGCAAGCAGATTTTTTAAAAAGATAGCACAATTTGGTAGATAATATTTAAACCTACACTGTTGAATAAATATTGCTATATACTATTTAATAGGAATAGGAATATCTAAACATATTCACAAATGGTATGTAGGTACCCTATAATCTTCCCTGGTGGCTCAGACGGTAAAGCGTCTGCCTACAATGTGGGAGACCCTGGTTCAGTCCCTGGGTCAGGAAGATCTCCTGGAGAAGGAATTAGCCACCCGCTCCAGTATTCATGGAAAATCCCATGGATGGAGGAGTCTGGTAGGCTACTGTACATGGGGTTGCAAAGAGTCCGACAGGGATGAGCAACTTCACTTTTATTTTCACCTGAGAGTCTGTGTAATTGGTAACTAAAAATTCACCATGAATATAATATTAATGACTTCTTTAGCCAGAGTAGCAACAGTTTTTCTATGTTCAAACCTTAACTCTGTTTTTTTTTTTTTTTTTTTTTGCCAGGCAAGGGAGAGTGGGGAATGGAGGAGGAAGGGAGTGGTATCTTATTCAATGCCAGCCTGTCCTCAAATCCTGTCTCTACTCTTACATTTGAATCTAGTTGATATTGGACTTGCTGCTTCCTGTTATCAATTTTGCTGTAATACACTAAGTGATTTTTCTCCCTTAGTACATAACAGCTGTAATTCTGTTGCTATTGCCCTTATAATTTCCATCCCTACATGCTGCTGTTACCAAGCAATGCAGAAATAATGATAGTGCAGTAATCCTCAAATACTTCAATCATTTGTACTGTCCTGGGAAACTGCAGTGCTAGCCATTGGTGAAGTTTTGTGAAACTTCCAGTAATTTTAAATGGAAACACAAACACACATAAATGTCAAGATTAATCAGTAATTAGAAGCTTTTTCCTATTCTTCACTTACAAATGCTCCAACTTTTTCAACCAACTCTGCTCTACTAAGGGTATTTATAACAAAATGCCATTGAACACCATGTCTATTGTTATTTGTTGTTCAATCATTAAGTCATGTCTGACTCTTTGCCACCTAATGGACTGCAGCACGCCAGCTTTCCTTGTCCTTCACTATCTCCTGGAGTTTGCTCAAACCCATGTCCATTAAGTTGGTAATGCCATCCAGTCATCTCATTCTCTGTCACCCCCTTCTCCTGTTGCCCTCAATCTTTCCCAGCTATCAGAGATTTATCTGACACATCTTGTGTTTATCTGACACACTTTTTTATAAGCCATTTATTTTTTCACAAAAACATATGAGATATGCATTTTTGTTATAGCCATTACACAGATCAGGAAAATGAGATGGAGAAAGATAAAACACTTATTAAATATCACACAGTTAACAAATAATGAAGTCAGGATTTAAACCTTAGAAAATCTCACTTAGATATACTGATTAGTTATAAACTGCTATACAGAAGGAATTCAATTAAAGAGGATAGCCATAAAAGTTATTTCATAACAGTTATTGTTATATTATTACTATTATGTTTTGACCTTATTTTCTCTTATGACCTTTTCTCTTTTGATAATCTGAGCTGCAAAATTTTGTTTGTGATTCTATGGTTCAGGATTCTATGGTTCTATAGTGAGTGAATATGATTGCTTAATAGTTCAGTGTCTTGCACAGTGCACTTCACAACTCTTAAGTACTGACTCATTTTCTCCCTACACATAGTTACAATAGAAACCACTGCTCTACTTTCTAGCAGATGGAGAACAATCTTGTTTTAATGTGCATTGCTTACAATAGACAGAAGCTGTCAAATAACTTCTGGTAAAGTAGGATGCTGAATCAGACATTTATTTTTAGTGGCAATTGTTGATACATATGTTAGCCACCCAGATGAAAGTATGCCGTATCACTTGACACTGTAGATGAAATAGGCTTAAATAGTCTTTGTCATTTTTCATTTTAGATTTCTACTTTAGATTTCTTACTACATACCCTGATTCCCATCACTTCTTTTATACCAACTTTTTGTTTGTTTTAAAATGATTATACTTTCTATGTTAATAGTTATATCTTAGATGTATTCCTATTCCTTGTTGAAAATCATCTAGAACCTAGGATTTATAATTCATTGTATTATGTTATAAGCATGTGCTCTAGAATCCAACAGACCTAGATTTGAATTCCCGTATAGTCACTTACTGACTAAATGGAACATATATTTTCATAATGGAAAACTCTTTTTTTCATGTTGTAATACATCTATCAGAGATTATTTTAAAGCTCAAGTGAATGCATCCTTTTAAAGTGACTATAATTTACCCTAGTGATCATTAACTTCTCCTGTGCATTCATGCTATCGTTCAGTCATGTGTGACTTTTTGCGACCCCGTAGACTGTAGCCTGCCAGGCTCCTCTGTCCATGGAATTTCCCAGGCAAGAATGCTAGAGTGGGTTGCCATTTCCTACTCCAAGTTGTCTCATATGAGGCATCAAAAACTGATGATGAAAGCCCTGATATAAACAAATTTTAAAATGTGAAGGAGTTAAATTAACATATCTGTTATCCTATCAGTTACATATAACTACTGTCTGTTCTGGTTAGTTGATTCCTATCTTGCATTGTTTGATAAGTAATTTAGTACCACTAATGAAAAGATGAAAGTAATAATTGTTATTATTATTCATTGTGTATAATAATTGGGTTATTTGCAGTGCCTCTTTTGTTTAATTTATACAGACTTGATATTTAGAAAATGTAATGGGAGTTAGATTTGGTAAAATTAAAAATGCCAAGTGCTCAGTTCAGCCACACATACACCAAAAATAGAACTAATAATACAAAGGTTACCCTGACTCCTGCCTAAGGATGACATTTAGGAAGCATTTTGTATATTTCGTATTTTTAGAACAATTTTATTATATATACATTTTCTTTTTCCTTTGTGCAATAATATAGCAAGTGTTGTAAAATGATAAATGAGGATTCTGAGTGAAAGGTTTATGGAAGTCCTATGGGAAAAGTATAATTCTTACAACTTTTCTTTAAGTCTCGAAACATAAATTAAAATATAAATTTTATATTTAAAGTTTTTAATTCATTATTTTCAAAAATAAAAAGTAAAAGTAATGACCAGTCTTTTATTTTATTTTATTTTTTTCAGTCTTTTAAATTAGTTTATTTGAAGTACATCAGGATAGACCCATACAGGATAGGTATTTTGAAGTGTAGAAATTTCATGTTTCATGGATATTGCATTAATATTTAGATCTGTTAGTACTGCCCTATACTAATATAATAATACAATTTTCTAAGATATTTTTAAAAGTTGTTAAAAAGCAATAAGAGTATATAATTGGTACATCTTATAAAACCAAATTATTAAAAGAGTGCTATTCACTCATTACTCTGATGTAACCAATAAATGCTTTTCTATATAGAGGCATTCATGAATACCAATTATAAGTGCTATGTGAACATAAATGATGCATTATTATCAAGACTGATAGAATATTAGTTAATTTAGTTAGTCAGTGAAAGTCTCACTAAGATGATCTTTAATCTGTGACCTAAAGGATAAGATAAAAATTATGAAAAGGAAATGGAAATATGAAAGGAAGCAGAAGAGTATTTCAGAGATAAAGTGAGTCTGCTGGCTAGAGAGGGGCATGTTTTGAGAAACTGGAAAAAATAGGGCAGTGCAGTTAGAGGACAACAAGCAAGAAGAAGAGTAGCTCAAAATGAATGTGGAAAGAGAGGCCAGGGCTTTATCATGGAGAGCCTTGTAAACCAGGTTGGCAAATTTTAAGTCAAGTCATCCAGATTTACAATCTAGAAAGCTGTGTTATCATAAAATATGTTGTGTGTGTGTGTGTGTTTGTGTGTTTGTATATGGGGCACACACATCATGGAATGGAAAGGAAAGTTAGTGAAGAGCTTATTTCAATATTTTAGGATGTATTATGGTTACTTGGACTAGGGTAATACCTGCATAGATGGAGGAAACATATCAGTTTTAAAACCTTGTGAACATATCAGTATTATGTATAGAAGACATTTGCTTTACAAACAGCTTTGGCTTAAGACTTCAACTGAAAACATGTTAAAGCAACAAGGGTATGCTTAGTTTTTAAGAAAATATTAGAGTTGTGCTGTAGTGAGCATTGAGGTAACTAAGATTTCTAACTGAAGATGATTTATTTTTAAATGAGTGAGGGGACTCTTCTTATTTTTCATTACAAATTCATTTTAGTGCAGCTAACTTATGGAGAACGTGCAATTGTTGTTCCTATTTTCTCAATGGTTCAACTCATAAAAATTTCATATCATATTGGTAGAAGAAGATGTACTTCCTAAATTAACATAATAATAATAATTGAATAATTAATTTTAAATTCTGTGTATCATGAGCTTATAAAAATAAATACATACCTAATAAATGATGGGAAATTATTAGCAAATTTTTGTGTAATTATGTATTCTTTTCATCATGTTTATAATAAATATGGACATTTAATCAATGCTATCAACATTTTACCACTGAAGAGTTAAAAGAGATAAGACAATCAAAAAGTCAAGAAAGGGAATCAAGAGAGTTGTTGATGTCAATGTATAACATAATATATTAAAGAGAGCTCCACCCTGAGTCAAAAGACTTGGTTTCCAGTTCTAGATTTAGGTAACCTTGATTAATTTGTGGCTGATGATTTCTAAGATTCCTTTCAATTCTCAAATTCTGTGGTTTTTCTGAAGACTACCCAAGATTAGAGCTCTCTGTCTACTTTTGTATAGGTTTTCTTGTTTATTTCACAGTCTTTCTACACAATGACTTTTTAAAATATCAGAGTTTAAAAATCAATGAAGATATTTCATTGACTGTTATTGTTAATTTGAGTTTATTGAGAAAGCAGTGCTTGGGCTTCCCTGGTGGCTTAGGTGGTAAAAAATCCATCTGCAATGTGGGAGACCTGGGTTTGATCCTTACTTGGGAAGATCTCCTGAAGGAGAGCATGGCAACCCTCTCCAATATTCTTTATTATTTCCTGGAAAATCCCCATGGATAGATGAGCCTGGTAAGCTACAGTCCATGGGGTCGCAAAGAGTTGGATATGACCGAGTGGCAAAGCACAGCACACAGCACAGTTCCTGGGAAAAATGAAAAACCCAGATGAAGTGTGCTAAACTAGAAGGAGTGAGAAGATTAAAAAGCTGAGTCATTGAGATGATGGCTCAAATAAAAATAAGAAAATGACAGTAACTAGTTTTAGTAGTTGGATGAGAAACCATTATAAAAGTAATCATCAAAGAAAATCTCTACCAGTGGCTACAATGTTTCCAACTTCTTTCCCGGTTCTTAGAGAGACTGTATATCCTCTAAATTTCAGAGTTTATTTTCTGTCTAATGAGGCTATGGGGGATTTAGAGTGCCTCTCCAAATCTGGATTTCAATGGAATCTGTTACTATCTCAGAAAGAAGTATGACAGCAAAATAAGCATATTTGTAATGGTGACAGAGGTAAAGCCTGGATCTTTGTTTAAAATACCCTGGATATCCTACTAGTGGTTTTATGATAAAAATAACTTATTTGACATTCTAAAGTAGCATTTGTAAAATGTGAACAATTTTATCTTTCATTTATCCTCATTAGGAAGTAACAGGAATTAAATAAGATAACATACACAATGCTTTGTTATCCGGAGAATGTTCTGTGTGTTATCTTGTTTTTACTATTCATCAGTGTTGCCTATCTACTATGATCATTGATGGATATAGCTGAACATGGGGGAATTTTTTCACCACTATTAGTCAATTTTGTATTGCCATTGTGAGAGTTTAAAATGATTGAGTTGCATTCCCACACCCAACAGTAATTAAGAAGGGGGAGAAAAAAAAAACAAACTTCCACAAAACTCTTAGTTCCTCCAGTTTCAGAAGATTATTATAGAACCATTAATGTCTCTGTGAGGTTTTGTTTCACTTCTCTAACTTCCATCTTCACCTTCTGCTTCCTCGTTGGGCTATCAGGAATCCCAACAGGAAGTAAAAGGATTCTCTTATTCATGAGTCCTCTAAATGTCACTGAGCTCACATAACAACTAGAATTGAATCCAATATCTTTTGAATAACATGTACATTAATGCTTTCCTAGTCTTATTCGATTGCTTATCAGATCTAATGTAGATTTTCCAGAGAAAAAGGAAGATGACATCAAAGTTTGAATGCTTTTTTCAGAAAATCCCCAAATACCTAATATTGAGTAGGTCCAAGACATAATATTCTTTTACAGAGGATAATAATTTTGAATTGGCGTCAAACCAGAGATTGTCATCTTGATTTTGTCTAAGCATTTTCCTTATGCATTGCAATGTTAATTCACAAATTATCATATACCCAAATGGTCATCCTTTAATAGACTAATTTTGCAATGCAGAACAGTATCATTGCCAGGTTGAGAGTTTTAAATTTTATTTTGTAAAATTCAATTCATGTTACACCTTGTAATACAAACCTTTTGTTTCAGAGGAATATGAAAATTTGCATTAATAGAGAAAAAGTTTATAAATTTGAACCTGTAAATAATCTGTTTTAAAATGAACTGTTTCCTTTGTCTTAAATTCAAGACTTCCCAAAAGAAGAGCTCCAGATAAGTATTATGATTTAGGTACACTATTTAGATATTCAAAAGCAGAGACATTACTTTGCCAACAAAAGTCCGTCTAGTCAAGGCTATGGTTTTTCCAGTAGTCACGTATGGATGTGAGAGTTGGACTGTGAATAAAGCTGAGCGCCGAAGAATTGATGCTTTTGAACTGTGGTGTTGGAGAAGACCCTTGGACTGCAAGGAGATCCAACCAGTCCATTCTAAAGGAGATCAGGCCTGAGTGTTCTTTGGAAGGAATGATGCTAAAGCTGAAATTCCAGTACTTTGGCCACCTCATGCGAAGAGTTGACTCATTGGAAAAGACTCTGATGCTGGGAGGGATTGGGGGCAGGAGGAGAAGGGGACGACAGAGGTTGAGATGGCTGGATGGCATCACTGACTCGATGGACGTGAGTCTGAGTGAACTCCGGGATTGGTGATGGACAGGGAGACCTGGCGTGCTGCAATTCATGGGGTCGCAAAGAGTCGGACACGACTGAGCGACTGAACTGAACTGACACTATTTAGATGGTTGTCTTAGGAAGCAAGAGTTATGAGGAAGAGTATGAAGGGAAAAGGAAGGAAAAAAAGCCAGTATGAGGCATGTTACTGAGACAACTGTGGTAATTTCAGGCTTGATTCTTACTTGTCAGAACTCTCTACCTGAGGATAGACTATGACAAACTCCTTTTCTTTCTTCACTGAGAGTTGCTCTTAGTATGTTAGTATCCAGATTTACGCATGCTTGCTGAACAAGATTTTGTTTGCTCACGGTGAGATGCTGTCAATATGGAAAATCAAAGCTTGTGTATGTGTGTATATTTGAAATATTTGATGTACTTTAATCAGGTTTAATAGAATTAATTTAAAAACAATTTACTATGGCATCAAATATTATACTGAGGAGTTTTGAAATGTAAAGCTAAAAAAAATAGGCACTATTAGTTAATTATTAAACAATCAGAACCAAGACAGATATATATCAGTATTCCTTACTCTGAAGACAATCATTTTCTCTTAAAATATGCTATTCTACAATATGCTATTCTATTTTATTTTATTAATTTTTATTGCAGAATAGTTCCTTAAAAATGTTGTGTTAGCTTTTGCTGCACAGCAAAGTGAATCAGCTATACATATACATATATCCCCTCTTCTTTTGAATTTCCTTCCCCAAAGCTCATGTTTGTCCACTATGGTTCCATAAGAATTAGAAGGCTGAAGATGCATGGTAGAGTATCAGATACATCATTATGTATGTTCTCATCAACCTCAGAGGCAAACCACTTATAAAAACAGGAATTAAATTATCCAGAATCCAGTATTACTGTTTTCATCCCTATATTTCCAATTTCTATTTTCAAATTTGGAAATCCAGAATATAATTAATCTGAGCCTTCTTTAGTTATTTTGTGTTGATATCAAAACTGCAAATTATCTGTGATATTATCCTACTTGCGAGCCAACAGATTTGCCTGCCAGAGTTTCCTGGAGCTTGGCAGAAAGAATAAGACTTTTGAGTCAAAAATAAAATACATTATTATTCACAGGACAGCAGGAATTATGTGCTGAGTGCTCAAATTGGTGCCCCTCATTTTCAAACTTCATTCAAAAGCTAAAGAGCAGCACAGTGTGTTTATATTCCGGAGAAAGACCCTAGGAGTGGTTCTAAGAAGTCATGAATGCCCCTTTTTTCCCTGTATCTCCCAAAATCTAAGAGCATTTCTCCTCCAAGGACTGGATTTTTTCTCCCTTTACCTCCAGAAAATCTGGAGTACCTATAGCTTCACTTTTTCATTTTACCTCTCAAATCATCTTTTCTGTCCAGACCTTTGTCTGAAAATATCAAGTAAAAGAGGGACAAAAACATATGTTTAAACTGTAAAAAGAATTAACTTTTGAATCTCTAATTCTCATTCTGGACAGACTGCCATCCAAAGATTATACTAATTAGGCTTACCTGGGGTTGCCATTATAGGGTAAAGAAAGACACATTTTGCTGAGAAATAGAAAGGAATCCTGAAATTTCAAAAGAATTCTATATAATTCTTTAAAATCCTTTAACTTCTTCACCTGAGATTTTTATCCTATTCACAAGTTAGGAAGTCAACTTGTCATAGTTTCACAGTATCCTAAATCAGAGATAGAAAACTTTTATTCACCACAGCACAGCACATAGCTTGAGCTTGATATTCAAATCAGTTCCCCTGGTTCCCCAAATCCCAAGCAGGCGTTGTAGAAATGGACCCAGGTGGGTGCACACAGAGAACCTGTATCACAGCTGAACTTGGAGTTTAAGAAACAACCAATTTTATAGGGCCTCACTGAGCAATCTGCACAACCTTTGCAGACAAGAAATCTGCCTTCTGTCCCAGAGGGAAACACTATCATTGTCCTCTCAGGCTGTTTGTGCTACAAGCAGCCTTGAAAAGACAGCATAAAACAAAATCTGCCAGTGCCGTTATACATTTTAAAAAAGAGCAGACATATAAGAGACCCAGTGGAGAATTACCTACCAATATTTTATTTATTTTGATGGTGAAATTCTAGCCTTTACATCTTCAATGGCTTCATTTCTATTTCTTTCTTCTACTGTTAGTCATGTTTTTAAATAATATAGCCTGAGAAGAACCTGCAAATAAAATGTAATTATATAAGAAATTGAGAATGTCTATTTGACAAATTTCTTGTTGTTCACCATTTTAATATTTTTTATCCTATTTTTCCCAGAAAGAATAATCAATGTTGAAGTAACTAAGAAAATGAACTTTCATATATTATGATGGGTGTTGAAAATATTTCATATTTTTTTCATGTGATACATGTACAAATAGTAGCAACTAAGTTGCAAAATAATTCAAAGGTAATGGAGAAAACCAAGTTGAATTTTATGGTCATTTCTCTCTATTTCAGACAAATGGTAAAAGAAAAATTATCCTTTATTTTATTGTACTTAATACCTTAATTTTGAAATACTTTGTCTCTCCAAATGTGCAAAATTAATAAAAAGAGTTTCTGTAAATAATTCATCCCACTTAGGAGAAGGCAATGGCACCCCACTCCAGTACTCTTGCCTGGAAAATCCCGTGGATGGAGGAGCCTGGTAGGCTGCAGTCCATGGGGTCACTAAGAGTCGGACGACTGAGTGACTTCACTTTCACTTTTCACTTTCATGCTTTGGAAAAGGAAATGGCAACCCACTCCAGTGTTCTTCCCTGGAGAATCCCAGGGACAGGGGAGCCTGGTGGGGTCGCACAGAGTTGGACACGACTGAAGCGACTTAGCAGCAGCAGCAGCATTTTAATGATAACATTTTGCATTGTCATAGTAAATTATTAAAGTCAAGATATTTCTGTGTAGTACTATTAACTAAGCCACAGAACTTATTCAGATTTCATAGGCACAGTTTTTTTCATATATAGTTCTTTGAAAAATCATTCGTATAACTTTGTGTAAACATCACCAAAAGTAAGATACAGAACACATCCATCACCAGAGAAACTCTTTTTCCTCTCTTTTAAATTCACACCCTACCTCAAGCCCTAACCTCTGGACCATTGATCTGTTCATCACTGTTATCTTGTTACTTCAAGAACATTAAATATATTGAAATTTATATAGTCATAACATTTGAGATTGACTTTTCCCCACTTAGCATGATTTCCTTGACCATCATTCATGTTGGTGTTTGCATCCATGGTACCTCCCTTTCTATTGCTGAATAGTATTCCATTGTAGGGATGTACCACATTTTATTTATTCATGCACACATAGAAGAACCTTTGAGTTGTTTCCAGTTTGGGACTTTTACAAATAAGGCTATTATGAACATCTGTGAGCAAGTTTTCATATAAGCATAAATTTTCATTCTTCTAAGATAAATACCCAGGATTATGACTGCTTAGTGAATTACATGTTAAATTCATGTTTAATTTTATTTAGAAAACTTACAAAGTGTTTTCCAGAAAGTCTGTACAATTTTACTAGCAATATAGGATACAGTTGCTCAACATCCTTTCCAGCACTTGATATTATCCGTATTTCTATTAGTAATTGTAATATGTGTAGAGTTGGAATCTTATCATAGCTGTATTTGCATTTATGTAATTGCTGACAATGTTGAACATCGTTCATTTGCTTTTATTGCTATCTTTTTAAATCCAATTTTATTTGTTTTGTTTTAGCAAGATGCTAAACTGTGACTCTAAACAACAGGCTTTTTGCCCAACTGATTTTATTTCTCATCATTTTAGAGGCTGTATTTAATTTTGTCATTATATGAGAAGCTATAATTTTCATGTATTTTAATTACCCCAAAACACTGGGTTAACACTGTCACACAGTCGCCTTTTGGTATTATCACTTTTGCCTTTATTTACTCCAGCATCTATTTTGTGTCTGTTTAAATAGTGTCCTGATTTCGGCTGGCTTAATTGAAATTTATGATCATATACTGATTAATAAAATTATTTCCCATCCTATTCTATTTTTATATATTAACTAGCAGTAAAATTATGTTAGAAATGTATAATAAAGGGAATGAAAGAGACTACTTTTAGTTTGCTAAAGTAAGATTATGTTAAGATGATAAGTGAAATATATTGCTTTTGTATACTCATTCAGTCATGTCTGACTTTTTGCAACCACTGGACTTCAGCACACCAGGCATCCCTGTCCTTCACTATCTCTCAGAGCTTGCTCAAACCCATATCCATTGAGTTGGTGATGCCATCCAACCATCTCATCATCTGTCGTCCCCTTCTCCTCCTGCCTTCAATCTTTCCCAGCATCAGGGTCTTTCCAATGAGTAAGTTCTCACATCAGGTGGCCAAAGTATTGGAGCTTCAGCATCAGTCTTTTCAATGAATATTCAGGATTGATTTCCATTAGGATTGACTGGTTTGATCGCCTTGCTGTGCAAGGGACTCTCAAGAGTCTTCTCCAACACCACAGTTCAAAGGCATCAATTCTTCAGTGCTCACCCTTCTTTATGGTCCAACTCTCACATCCATACATGACCACTGGAAAAACCATAGCCTTGACTAGATGGATCTTTGTCGGCAAAGTAATGTCTCTCTTTTTAATATGCTGTCTAGGTTGGTCTTAACTTTTCTTCCAGAGAGCAAGTGTCTTTCAGTTTCATGGCTGCAGTCACCATCTGCAGTAATTTTGGATCCCAAGAAAATAAAGTCTGTCATTGTTTCCCCATCTATTTGCCACCAAGTGGTGGGACTGGATGCCAGGATCATAGTTTTTTGGTTTTTTTTTTAATGTTGAGTTTTAAGCCAACTTTTCACTCTCCTCTTTCACCTTCCTCAAGAGGCTCTTTAGTTTTTCCTTGCTTTCTGCCGTAAGGGTGGTGTCATCTGCATATCTGAGGTTATTGATGTTTCTTCCAACAATCTCAGTTTCAGCTTGTGCTTCATCCAGTCCCGCATTTCGCATGATGTACTCTGCATGTAAGTTAAATAAGCAGGGTCACAATATACAACCTTGATATACTCCTTTTCCAATTTGGAACCAGTCTGTTGTTCCCTATCCAGTTCTGTTGCTTCTTGACCTGCATACAGATTTCTCAGGGGGCAGGTCAGGTGGTCTCGTATTCCCGTCTCTGTAAGAATTTCCCACAGTTAATTGTGATCTACTCAAAGGCTTTTGAATAGTCATAGAAGCAGATGTACATATTTTTTTCTGGAATTCCCTTGCTTTTTCTGTGATCCAGCAGATGTTGGTAATTTGAGTTGGTTTAAGATAATTGAAGACTGGCTGGAATGATTTAAGTAGATTAGGTAGCTACTATTAAAAAAAAAAAAGGATGACTTTATACATTCATTTCCTTATTCAAGTAGCTACTATTAAAAAAAAGGATGACTTTATATATACATTCATTTCCTTATTCATTCAATCATTCTACAAATATTTATTAGGCAGTAATTTTGTTGCAAGGAGCTGAGAATAATACTAATGTATAGATTCATTATATCCCTCAAAGATATAACAAAAAACATAGGGTGAAACTGGCTATAAGAAATAATTAAAAAGCAACACTGACCACCCTGGACTATAGATTTATCTATGGTTCAGATTGTTGCTACTAATTGTCTTCTATTTCACCAATTAGAGGCTTTTTTTTTTTTTTTCTTAATCTGTAAGTGAAGTACCTGTAGTCAAAATTTCTAGCTTCACTTCTAATATTCTGAGACTGGAAATCAGAGGGATATTCTTTTAGTTGGCAGCAAGAAGGATTCTGACTGTGCAAAAATGTATACAAAAGAATGTACATTGTCTCTGCTTAGCACTGCATCTAAGAAAAAGGAAGAGAGATAAACCATTACATGGGATTGATTACCTTTGTATGTACTTAAAAGAAACTCATAATAAGTATATCTTGGTCTCCCAGGAAGGGCCGCAGAGGGAACAAAATTGAAAAGGCAAGTATCTTGGAGTAAGGTGAGTATAGATTCGAGAGAGACCTGGTGTGTGTCAGCAGTGTTGCTTTCTGTCACCAACTTTTTCTGTGTTTCAGCACTTTGTCTATAAGAGAGCATAATTCGTCTTTGTTATGTACTTAAAACTGAGATAAAATGACAGGTTTATAACTCTGGTGAATACTTGCTAAGCAATGTAATTTATATATTTTTCTTCCTGCTTTATGATTTCACCTTTGATGTCATATGGCACAAAGCTACACTAAAATTTCCGGAATTCTTTTAGTGAGAAAATGATTCCATTGTGTACTAGTCACTGGACAAAGAAATATGCAGGATAAATACAGGTTTAAAAGATTAAAAATTTTTTTAAAGTATTGGTGTGATTTCTGTCATTTAATGGTTATGTTCATTGGAAGGACTGATCTTGAAGCTGAAACTCCAATACTTTGGCCACCTGATGCGAAGAACTGACTCATTTGAAAAGACCCTGATGCTGGGAAAGATTGAAGGCAGGAGGAGAAGGGGACAACAGAGGATGAGATGGTTGGATGGCATCACCGACACAATGGACATGAGTTTGAGTAAACTCTGAGAGTTGGTGATGGACAAGGAGGCCTGGCGTGCTGTAGTTCACAGGGTTGCAAAGTGTCAGACAGGACTGAGCAACTGTACTAATTGAACTGAATGCTTATATTGAAACTGCAGTTCTTTCTATATTCAGTGAGAAAATAGGAATATACAGAATTTCACACACTTAACAGAGCTAACGATAAACAGAACACATCAAAGTATCTTCTAGCAGTTAGACATATATAAGAATTGGTACATTTGTAGATCCACATAAATTTAATACGTAGCCATATTGAAACAATATTTTTTGAGATGAGTTGAGTTCAGTTCAGTTCGGTCTCTTAGTCATGTCCGACTCTTTGTGACCCCATGAACTGCAGGACACCAGGCCTCCCTGTCCGTCACCAATCCAAGAGTTCACTCAAACTCACATCCATCGAGTCAGTGATGCCATCCAGCCATCTCATCCTCTGCTGTCCCCTTCTCCTCCTGCCCCCAATCCCTCCAAGCATCAGAGTCTTTTCCAATGAGTCAACTCTTCGCATGAGGTGGCCAAAGTACTGGAGTTTCAGCTTTAGCATCATTCCTTCCAAAGAAATCCCAGGGCTGATCTCCTTCAGATTGGACTGGTTGGATCTTCCTGCAGTCCAAGGGACTCTCAAGAGTCTTCTCCAACACCACAGTTCAAAGGCATCAATTCTTCGGCACTCAGCCTTCTTCACAGTCCAACTCTCACATCCATACATGACCACAGGAAAAACCATAGCCTTGACTAGACGGACCTTTGTTGGCAAAGTAATGTCTCTGCTTTTGAATATGCTATCTAGGTTAGTCATAACTTTCCTTCCAAGGAGTAAGTGTCTTTTAATTTCATGGCTGCAGTCACCATCTGCAGTGATTTTGGAGCCCCAAAAAATAAAGTCTGACACTGTTTCCACTGTTTCCCCATCTATTTCCCATGAAGTGATGGGACCAGATGCCATGATCTTCGTTTTCTGAAGATCAACTTTTTAAGCCAACTTTTTCACTCTCCACTTTCACTTTCATCAAGAGGCTTTTGAGTCCCTCTTCACTTTCTGCCATAAGGGTGGTGTCATCTGCATATCTGAGGTTATTGATATTTCTCCCGGCAATCTTGATTCCAGCTTGTCACCCAGAATAAGCTGTTAATTTATCATTGTATTTATATCATGTGTTGTATTTTTACATTTACAAAATTCAGTTCAGTTCAGCCACTCAGTTGTGTCTGACTCTTTGCGACCCCATGGACTGCAGCATGCCAGAATTCCCTGTCCACTGCCAACTTCCAGAGCTTGCTCAAACTCACATCCATTGACTTGGTGATGCCATCCAACCATCTCATCCTCTGTTTTCCCCTTCTCCTGCCTTCAATCTTTGCCAGCATCAGGGTCTTTTCAAATGAGTCAGTTCTTTGCATCAGGTGGGCAAAGTATTGGAGGTTCAGTTTCAGCATCAGTCCTTCCAATGAGTATTCAGGACTGATTTCTTTAGGATTGACTGGTTGGATCTCCTTGCTGTCCAAGGGACTCTTAAGAGTCTTGAGAGTCTTTTATATTCATGTTTTATAAATATAAGGGTAAATTAAAATTGGTATCATGTTACATATACTTTTTATATCCATATGTATATTCTTTATAAATTTAAAAGCAAATGATAGGTGACATAAAAAGCTTTTTATTTTGGGTGACTATACAGTATAATACTCTATACAAGAAATGCAGTGATATAATCACCTTTCTATTTGTTACACTTATGTGGAGGGTGGATGAAGTTGGGAAATGAGAACAAGACTTCGCTGGGGAGGAAGGAATGGTATCATCCTAAATATTCTGTACATTTGATCAATCCAAAATGCCGGGGTCCAGCCCCGGCTGATCCAGGGTATTCAAAGGAGAGACAGCGTCGGGGAGGATCAGGAAACAACTGCTTAATTAAATGTTAATTAAGGATATAAAGAGTAATAGAATGAGGATAGCTCAGTGAGGAAATTCA
>NW_011494902.1:10277479-10280374 GCF_000754665.1 Bison bison bison | reverse complement strand
CCGTGAACAAGGCCCGCACTTTATTTTCCAAAGTAGTTTTTATACCTTAAGTTGTTCATAGAGGATAATGGGGGAAGGGGTGGAGTCATGCAAGGACAGCAGTTCCTGGTTCTAATCGAAGCCAGGCTTTCAAACTTATCATATGCAAAAGTTCAGGTGATTTACATCATCTTCTGGCCAGGAGGCCTGTTAACATTTTAAGAAACTTATTTTTCTCTAAATGTGATTATTCCAAAGTCAGGCACCAGCCTCCAAAAAAGCATTGGACAAAGCTGCATTCCTATAGGGCAAAGGTGAGGTGAGCTCAATCAAGAAAAGGATTAACTCAAGGGTCCAAGGTTACAAACATTGAGGCTACTAGTTACATTTCTATACACCCATTATATCAATCAATACACTGCCAAGGACACAGTAGGTAAGGGGTATGGAGACTTAGCAGCAAATATTGGCCCAATAAGTGAAAAACCCTTCACCAATACAATTTCTAATCAATCTTTTAACTACTCAAAGGAATCTGTGTTTAGACAGTTTAGAACATCTCCTGCCTCTCACAGTTGGGAGTCTCTGAACAATCACATGTGGCCAGAAAAACCTATTCAGGCAGGCTAAAGGATTTCCAAAGGAGTTTGTAGGTTGAAACACTGTCACACCCAGGAATTATTAACTGGAGCTGTAAGCTAACTCTTTTTTCAGAGAGAGGTAGTGGGGGACAGCCCCCTGTAAAGTCAGAGGTGTAGGTGAAAGCACAAAGCAGAAAGTAGGCAGACTCTGGTTTTGGGGGTAGATGCTCGAGAATTTCCAGGGGGGCTCCTGAGGCTCGATCCCGCCTTTGCGTATGCCAAGCCTCCTTCCTCATGACCTTTGCCACGGGCGGAGCTTGCTCCCAGCACCAAAATAACTAATTCTGAGTTTTTTCTGGAAAATATTTATTCCCTGTGAATTGGCTTTAAAATAGTGCATATATTTCAACTACCTTGTTTCCAAATTTTGACTTTTTAAGCAGAAAGTAAAGAATCCTTGAAATTGCTAAATTGCGTATCTACCAGTGGGTTTCCTATGCTCTTTATTTGTATTTATCTATGAGAACTCTTCTTCTCAGCATGAAATGTGGTACTTCTGAACTTCCACTTCCTGTCCAGAATTGTGGTTTGTGAAATGATTTTGGAGGTGATGTAGTGATTGAAGAGGAAAGGATCAACACTCTGAGAGAATATATAATGTTCTAGAATCACATAGATAAAGGTGGTTGCTTCAATAATATGAGAGCTGATAATAAAAAAGAAACTTTTGAAAATATTTGGTAACAAATTCAGTCATTATACTCCCTAAAGAGTAGTCTAAAAATTGTTTTATTGGTAGTTGCTTATATAAAAGGAACTATAAGGAAAAATGAACACATAGAAAAATGAAAGATATGAAGTTGTGTGACACCTTGATTTCTTATCTAAGTAAATAATGAAGAGACAGCATCTTTATTTTTAGGGAAGTGTTAACAATTATAGAGAAAATTATTGTGGTAATTTAATTCTCCAAACAAAAATTTTAAAATGAAATCAAACTGTGGGGAAAATAGAATACGAGGTAAGGGATTTAATAAAATAGTATTTAAAAGTATGTCCTAGGGTTGTCATGTTTAAGTATTCAAACAATTTCAAGAGATTGTTTCTCATTCAAAATAGTGAGATGTGGGATGTCTGTATTTGGTTGACTTGCATGTGAGATTCTCTGGTGTGTCAGTTACAGGATTCCAGAGAACATATCTAGTTTCATTTATTTATATTTTAATATAGTTTGTTCAATCCTCCTAGCTTATAACTATTTAACCGAATGAACTGGTGAACAAAAGAGAAAACAAAACACCAGGCATTGGTGTGCCCAGGCATAGCATAGCTGACATGGTGGACCTGTCTCTTCATTTCCATTCTAGCCCGTCTCTGTACCATAATTGTATTTATTTCCACATTTTCTGTTGTGCTGTTTCTCATAGAGGAAGACTGGTTAGCCAATAACAGTACTTAGTCATTAAAATGAATGGCAAATATCTCCATTCTTTGACTACATGCTTCCACTTAAAATTTCCAATTCTTTTTAATTTTGCCTCTCATTCCACATTCTCCTGTGTATTTCACTGGGAAACCTTGCATCTTTGTTCACAAATTAATCTTAAATTCTTGAACTAAGACTATCCAAATATGGTCTTGAAGATATTTCCTGATTTTCCTATGTGCTTAAAATATGTCCAATTTCAATTATTGAATGAAAAATGTAGAGTAAGTTACTTGACTACAGGAAGAATAGAAAACTGTATAAATAGTACATACTTAGTTTCTAAAAAAATTATTTTCTGGTAGGAAACAAATTTGCAAGCAAATGATTAAAATGGTAGTATGAGGAGAAGAAATATACAAATTTAAAATGGATTTTTGTTCTATTTTTTAACCATAATTTTATGACAATATTTAAGCTGGTCCTTGAACAATGAGTAGGATTGTAACAATGAGTAAAAATTATAAAAGTCCTATGTGAGAATAGACAAAATTTACCTAGCTTCCTGAGGCTTAGACCAGAAAGAAAATATCTGGACTTCCCTGGCAGTCCAGTGGTTAAGACTCCACCCTTTCAATGCAGAGGGCAAGGATACCATGCCCTGTTACCAAAAAAGAAAGAAAGGAAACATTAAATTCTAAAATGACAAGTACAACACTAAAAATAATTGTTAATGCTTCTTTGGAAACAGTGTATATATATGTGTGTGTATGCCTGTGTGATGGAGTAAAATAGTCACACAAATGTGTACTTTTGTCCCTCAGTTCAGTCACTCAGTTGTGTCCGACTCTTTGTGACCCCATGGACTTCAGCGCACCAGGCTTCCCTGTCCATCACCGACTCCGGGAG
>NW_011494902.1:10274470-10277379 GCF_000754665.1 Bison bison bison | reverse complement strand
CCATCCATTGTCCCTGCACAACAAATAATTCTGCCTGTTTATTCATTAAGGATATCATCAGGGCAAGAGATTTGAGAATGAGATTGTTGGAGTAGCTTCAGTTCAGGGCAAAATCTTACTGGAACAAAGGAGCATACAGTGTTACCCTGGGGGTGAAACTTATCAAACCTCAGCTTGATTCATTTGCAAAGTCCCAGCAGTTTCTCCCTCTTCCTCTCCCTCTCCACCATCCTATTCCTCTCTTCCTCTCCTTCCACCTTTCCCTATCTCAGCCAGGGTGTTTACATTTGCATGGACAGTCCTTGTGAGTCTGACTGTTTATCTTTCACTGTATTCCTAGTTTTGATTTACTGGTGATTCTTACATTGCTCACTCAAGACACTCATTTGTTGGTAAAGGAAGTGAGTGGTTCATTTAAATTTTTCCTATGTGTTCCACAAGCATTAATTATTCACCCTTCTGGAAAATTCACAGTTTTTTGAGTATAGAGTGTATAAGAGAACAAGAATTCTGAGAACCTAGTCACTGTGTGCTAACCACAGTACTAGGTATCTGGCAGACACCCTCACTGAAATTCTGTGAGACAGCTATTACTTGTGCTATAAAAATAAGGGACTTTAAGTTCAAGAATTTGCAGTTAGTAAGTGATATGTTTATTTGGTGAAATAATTTATGTTTCTTCTCCTAAATTATACTGTATTATGTAATAATGAGGAGAAATGATTTGAAGTTAGCAAAACAGATACATTGTGATCCAATTAGATCCTTTCTTGCCAAGTCACCCACTTAAACAGACCAAATTTATTCTAACCTTTCAAATTAGAATTGTATATTGGAAACAACTTCAAAATGACATACTCCCTCAGTTAGCATTTGTCTTATATATTTGTGCCAGCATTAAAGTGACATCTTGGCATAGGTCTAAGCTTCAGTGAAATCAGTCAAAACTGGATTTTTCTCCATGTTTGACTTGTATGCAGTTGCAGAGTCGGACAGACATGACTTAATGACTGAACAACAATGCTTATTTGAGCAATACACTAAATGGATCGTGTTCTGGTAACAGAAGTTAGAAATGGAAACAACCTAGTTATACACAATATACTATCTTGACATCAATCAAGGATAGTATATAGCCAGGAAGGGAATATTAAAAGATAGTGAACTGATAGTAGACTTAACTAGACCCAGTATATACAGTAGCAGTATCATGTATTTTGAGAGATTGGGTGATATGACTGACAAAGAGGCAAAAAAAAGTGTAATCTTGGTGACATATATGTAGCTCTAAAAAAATAAAGGAAAGGAGAGTAACAGTTGTTTCCCAGCAATGTTCATTAGGTAGTTTATAAGCTAGACACTTATAGAAAGTGAAGTTGCTCAGTCATGTCCAACTCTTTGTGACCCCATAGACTGTAGCCTACCAGGCTTCTCTGTCCATGGGATTTTCCAGGCAATAGTACTGGAGTGGATTGCCATTTCCTTCTCCAGGGGATCTTCCCAACCCAGGGATCAAACCTGGGTCTCCCGCATTGTAGACAGACACTTTACCGTCTGAGCCACCAGTGAAGTCCACAGAACACGATAGTTGGCTGTATATACAGATCAGTTCAGTCGCTCAGCGTGTCTGACTCTTTGCAACCACATGAACCCCAGCATACTAGGCCTCCCTGTCCATCACACCTCCTAGAGTTCACCCAAATTCATGTCCATTGAGTCGGTGATGCCATCCAACCATCTCATCCTCTGTCCTCCCCTTCTCCTCCTATCTTCAATCTTTCCCTGCATTAGGGTCTTTTCAAATGAGTCAGCTATTTGCATCAGCTGGCCAAATATTGGAGGTTCAGCTTCAACATTAGTCCTTCCAATGAACACCCAGGACTGATCTCCTTTAGGATGGACTGGTTGGATCTCTTTCAGTCCAAGGGACTCTCAAGAGTCTTCTCCAACAACACAGTTCAAAAGCATCAATTCTTCAGCGCTCAGCTTTCTTCACAGTCCAACTCTCAAATCCGTACATGACCACTGGAAAACCATATCCTTGACTAGATGGACCTTTGTTGGCAAAGTAATGTCTCTGCTTTTGAATATGCTATCTAGGTTGGTCATAACTTTCCTGCCAAGGAGTAAGTATCTTTTAATTTCATGGCTGCAGTCAACATCTGCAGTGATTTGGGAGCCCCCCAAAATAAATTCAGCCACTGTTTCCACTGTTTCCCCATCTATTTGCCACGAAGTGATGGGATCAGATGCCATGATCTTCGTTTTCTGAATGTTGAGCTTTAAGCCAACTTTTTCACTTTCCACTTTTACTTTCATCAAGAGGCTCTTTAGTTCCTCTTCACTTTCTGCCATAAGGGTGGTATCATCTGCAAATCTGAGGTTATTGATATTCTCCCAGCAATCTTGATTCTAGCTTGTGCCTCATCCAGCCCAGCGTTTCTCATGATGTACTCTGCATATAAGTTAAATAAGCAGGGTGACAATATACAGCCTTGACATACTCCTTTTCCTATTTGGAACCAGTCTGTTGTTCCATGTCCAGTTCTGTTGCTTCCTTACCTGCATAGTCTTTGAAACTCTGCATTCAAATGCTTATGTCTTTCCTTTTATCCATTGCTTTTCACTTCTCTTCTTTTCACAGCTATTTGTAATGGCTCCTCAGGTTTCTCAGGAGGCAAGTCAGGTGGTCTGGTATTCCCATCTCTTTCAGAATTTTCCACAGTTTATTGTGATCCACACAGTCAAAGGCTTTGGCATAGTCAATAAAGCAGAAATAGATGTTTTTCTGGAACTCTCTTGCTTTTTCAGTGATTCAGCAGATGTTGGCAATTTGATCACTGGTTCCTCTGCCTTTTCTAAAACCAGCTTGAATATCTGGAAGTTCACGGTTCACGTATTGCTGAAGC
>NW_011494902.1:10257587-10274370 GCF_000754665.1 Bison bison bison | reverse complement strand
CTGGCTTGGAGAATTTTGAGCATTACTTTACTAGCGTGTGAGATGAGTACAATTGTGCAGTAGTTTGAGCATTCTTTGGCATTGCCTTTCTTTGGGATTGGAATGAAAACTGACCTTTTCCAGTCCTGTGGCCACTGCTCAGTTTTCAAAATTTGCTGCCATATTGAGTGCAACAATTTCACATCATCATCTAGGATTTGAAAAAGCTCAACTGGAATTCCATCACCTCCACTAGCTTTGTTCATAGTGATGCTTCCTAAGGCCCACTTAACTTCACTTTCCAGGATGTCTGGCTCTAGGTGAGTGATCACACCATCGTGATTATCTGGGTTATGAAGCTCTTTTTTGTACACTTCTTCTGTGTATTCTTGCCACCTCTTCTTAATATCTTCTTCTTCTGTTAGGTCCATACCATTTCTCTTCTTTATATGGAGCCCATCATGAAATCTTCCCTTGTTATCTCTAATTTCCTTGTAGAGACCTCTAGTCTTTCCCATTCTATTGTTTTCCTCTATTTCTTTGCATTGATTGCTGAGGAAGGCTTTCTTATCTCTTCTTGCTATTCTTTGGAACTCTGTATTGAAATGCTTATGTCTTTCCTTTTATCCTTTGCTTTTCACTTCAGTTCTTTTCACAGATATTTGTAAGGCCTCCTTAGACAGCCATTTTCCTTTTTTCATTTCTTTTTCTTGGGATGGTCTTGATCCCTGTCTCCTGTACAATGTCACGAACCTCCGTCCATAGTTCGTCAGGCACTCTGTCTATCAGATCTAGTCCCTTAAATCTATTTCTCACTTCCACTGTATAATCATGAGAGATTTGATTTAGGTCATACCTGAATGGTCTTGTGGTTTTCCCTACTTTCTTCAATTTAAGTCTGAATTTGGCAATAAGGAGTTCATGATCTGAGCCACAGTCAGCTCTCAGTCTTGTTTTTGCTGACTGTATATACAGTACCAACTGGCAATTTCATAGCATGATATTGGTGGTGAAAACAGTACATTGATGAATATGACCCTATATTCCTATGCTTACTAGGAAATCCTATTTCCTCAACATGTCAAATACATGTTATCTGATTTGCTATGGCCAATGAAGTGCCAGAAGTGTGCCACTTATTGGCCGAGGGTTTTAGAGCCAGTGTGTGATTTATCACATTTCCTTTTATGTCTTAGCAATTATGGAAGCATGCATTGAAAGGGAGCATCCATCTCTCTAAGAATCTAAATGATGACAATGAATGCATCCTCCACAGCCTTCAGGTAGCTCTAGCTTAAAAAAAGCCATTACGTTAAGGCATTGATATATGAAGTTGTTTGTTACTGCAGTATAACTTTGTCTGTTGTGTCTGATATATATTGTGAAATCCTTGATAGTATGAATCATAGCTTTTTTACCATTATATCTCCATTACCTAAAATAGTATCTGGCGTAAATATTTATTGAATCTATGAATGACTTAATGAATGATGACACATGAATATTTGTTGCCCTCTTTGAGTGTATAGGCTTAGTTAGCATAGCAAAAACAGCAATATAAAAGCCATCTGGAAATGAGGGTAAGTTATTTACATAATTTATGGGCCAGAAGTAAATACATGTTACTGTTGGAAGGCAAAGGTTAATGCTAATTGAACGAAGGGGCAGGAAGAAGAACTCTGAGACTTCCATTAGAAAAGTAACTCGAAGCTCTTGCCACTCACAGTACTAGCAATGGTGATTTTTTTACATAAAAAGTGCTGCATTAGGAATTTAATGGTAGTCTGTATGAATCTAGCTGTGAATCTTTTACACAGAAATGAAACATGAAATAGATTTATAAATTCCTTAGTAGTTTCTCCAATTCAGAAATCCAAACAGTATTTTTTTCCTTTGATTTGTCTTGATTAGAGAGGAAATGACAGATTTGTCAACCAGCCATATAATTAGAATTAACCTTGGCCATGAAGAGGTAACAGATGAACCAGCTAAATCACACCAATATTTGCCTGTCTTACATGTGAAATTCTTGTCTTAGATTATGGCACAGAAGGAAATGTTACTCTTTTGTAATTTTTCTCTATAAACCAATCAAATTGTTCCCTCAGGATACATCATAAAGACTTGTCATTGAATACTCTAATTGTAGCATTCACCAAAGTGTTTTTTTTTTTTTTTTTTAAAGCAATAATGGTCATAAACTCAGATTTTTTTAATTAAAACCAAAAATCTAGTGAATTGAACAGTTTTTCTGATATTTTTGCTGCTTAAATTTTTTGATAGTCACTAACTCCATAAATTGAAACTGCGTTCACATAATCTGAGCTAAAGTAGTCAGTATTTTACAGTTAAGTTAAAATAGAAAACCTGTATTTTTCCTCTGAGAACTCACATATATACCATTCCATGCCATACATATCAACATCATCTTTCAAAAAAATTTTTTTTCCTATCCACTGATTGTTGTTCAAAAGTATCTGAAAGTTTAAGATTCAAACACCAGGTTGTATAATACTTCCAGGGGAAGAAATTCAGGAGAATTAAAATTGGCTTAGCCATGTGTTTTGAATATAGGCAACAAAGCAATCTCTATTTGAATACAACTATATTAATGAAAGTTGGTCAGTGGAGGTCTTGTCCAGTGCCATTTGGAGGGTTGTCAGAGTTAAGGGAGTTGATATAAGAATGCCAGTGGCACAGAGAACTGCCTTAAGTCAGGACTTTATTTTCTTCTGTTTCTTGTTTTCCCCTTCCCTAAATGAGAAAGAGAGGAAACCATAATGTTGTTTTAGCAGATAAAAACCAACCCACTGTTCTGGGTATCACATATTGTGGTCATTGCTGCTGCTGTTTCACTCAACTGTGATGGCTTCAAAGTGTGACTGAAACTTTTTTTTGACACTTTGACATTCCTCTCATACTCCTGAATCTGAGTAGGCTTGTCACTGTGTCAACTGAAAGATTGCAGAGGAAACTACACTAGATAATTTGTAAGGTCACGTTGTAAAAGGCCGGTAGCTTCCACCTTATTCACTGAAACACTCAGCCCAGTAGTCCTGAGGTGCCAGGCAGTGATCAGACCACACGGAGATTGCCATGTTGGAAAGGACTGCATAACCAGGATGTGTGGCTTTAACACTTGGCTCTGCATACTACCAGCTCTGAGTGGGACACTTCCTTAATCTCCCTGTGCCTCAGTTTCCTCACTTATAAAAGAGAAATAATAGTCTGGTACATACTATCTGTTCTATCTGTTATCTTATCTCTACCTTATACAGTTGATTAAGTGGTCAGATGTGTTTAATTGTTTTCATTTTTATTTTTTATCTAAACTGAAAGAAAAAAAGAAAAAACATGGTTTGCCATTTTTCATACCCTCCTGTCTATACTGCTTGTGAACACCAATCTATTTTTTGTGTCAATAAGCTTGTGTATCTTTTGCTTGTTTTTTGGTTGTTTGGTTTTTGTTTGTTTCACTTTTAAATATGGAAGAAATCATATGGTATTTGTCTTTATTTGCCTAAAGTATTCAACTTAGGATAATGCCTTCAAAATCTATCCATGTCATCACAAATGGCAAGACTTTCTTCTTTTATGGTTGAGTAATATTCAAGTATTTGTGTTTGTGTGTGAGAGAGAGAGATCATTTTTAATTATTAATTCATCCATAGAAGTTTGGTTGTTTACTTACCTTGGTTTTTGTAATCAATGCTGCAGTGAACCCTGGAGTGCATATGTCTTTTCTAAGTAGTGGTTTTTGTGTTTGTTTTTTTTCATTTTCTTTGGATAAATGGTCAGAAAGAGACTAGCTGGATCATATGGCAGTTTTATTTTTTAATTTTTGAAGAACCTTAACACTGTTTTCATTGCACCAATTTATGTTCCCACCACCAGTGTGCAAGGACTCCTTTTTCTCTACGTTCTATTCATCACTTGTTATTTCTTATCTTTCCAATAATATATGTTCTAATAAATGTGAAGTGATATTTCATTATGGCTTTGATTTGCATTTCACTGATTAATAATGTTGAGGATCTTTCACAATCCAATCTTTTGTTTTATCTCATTCACTCTTTCCTGTGCATGTGTGCATGCTCAGTCGCTCAATCTTGTCTTGACTCCTTGCCATGCTATGGACCGTAACCTACTAGGATCCCCATGCATGGGATTTTCCAGGCAAAAATACTGAAGTGGTTTGCTGTTTCCTTCTGCAGGGTTCTTCCTCATTCAGGGATCAAATCCATGTCTCCTGTGTCTCCTGCACTGGCAGGGAGATTCCTTACCACTGAGGCACCTGGAAAGCCCCTCACCCTCGCCTGTATTCTTTAGATTATCAATTTCCTTCAGAAAGCAGTTCACTGACTTCTTACTTTTCTGCCTGTTGCCTGTTAGTGGAGGAAGACAGTATGACACCACCTCTCCCCTTAACACCATCAGCACTTCTCCTTCCCAAGCTTAAGTTCCTGGTACCCACTCTATTCTTTTCAAGCATCTTCTATTCAATTAAACGTCTCTAAATAGATTCCTAAGAGGCACTACCCCACCAATTTACTTTAATGTACTCTGGAATTTATTTGCCAGAGGAATCCTGTTTGTCATAGCACTGATTGCTTGATTGTTTGCTTTTGTAGCCCACCTCCTTCCTGTTGTGGAAAGTCACTTCCCTCCTTTCTTCTTTTGAGGTGCCTCTTCACCCCACTTTCCCTAAAGAGAGAGAATGGATTTTGGGCCTGCTGCTAACCATTCCTATCCTGAAGTACAACATTCTCATCTTGTAATAAATTCTGAATTTTCTTGGGTAGTGAAGACTGAAGCTAATACCGAACTTTGGTCTCTACATTATTCATGGTATAGGGAACACCTGAGCAGTTTTTGGTCAGGGATTTGTTATTCCCCAGGAGGATACACGCAGCCTCAAGTAGCTCAAGGCAGCACCTAGGAGGAAGGTTTAGAACAGAAATACAAGAGAAAGATCTTTATGCTGTAAGATGCCCTTTATACTCACTCCATCAACACCTCCCATTTCAAATATAATGAAGTTATTGATGGGACTGAAATTCTACTTTATGTAAGTGGGTGCAAAGACTAGCAGACAAGCAAAATGTTAATTTGAATGTTAATGAAATCTTCTTAGTATCAACTGGCTGGCTGAATCTAGAGCGATTTAGTTAGATTTCATAGGTAATAGAGGTTTCTCAAGCCATCGCAGTCAGAGGAAAAAAATTAGTAGTATTAATATCATTGCTCAATACTCATAACAAGATATTTGTTATACTGAGACCTATCAACAAAAAATTCTGTGTTTCAAATAAATTAGATTCTATTGAAAATTCTTTCATTTCTTATGAGCTCCTCTTTTCAGCCTCTAAACTCTGCCTACTCTCCATGTCTTACATAATTTTTATAAGAGAAGCTCTAATTTTCTTCTCTATTTCCTGTGATTTTAAGGGTATTTTAATAGTTTTTCTATGGGCTTCCCTGGTGGCTCAGTGGTAAAGAATTTACCTGCCAGTGCAGGAGATGCAAGTTCAATCCCTGTTCCAGGAAGATCCCTTGGAGAAAGAAATGGCAACCCATTCCAGTATCCTTACCTCAAAAAAACCCATGGAGAGAGCAGCCTGATGGGCTACAGTCCACGGAGTTGCAAAGAGTTGGATAAGACTTAGCGACTGAACAGCAATGTAATTGTTCCTTTGAGAACTCCAATACTTGAATCTAGACTAATGGCATTTCATGAATAGAGGCAATTTCCCCCAAATTGGCATTATAACCACCTCTTTATAGTCCTGAATACCAGATCAGACTTATCAAAGATGACGTCTTCTGTCCAGTGCAGAGAGGATTGCCTCTGTCTGCCTTTCAGTTCAGAACTAGAAGCCTCAGAATAGAGGAAAGAACTCTCCAGGTGGCTTCTCTTGAGGGCAGCACTGCTTTGTGCTTAACTCCCATAGATGAGTATTATGGATTCTTGAGTGATCTGTCTGCATAAGATGACTGGTGCAATTCTGCATATTTATCCACCTGGCTATTTTGGAATTTCTTAAATTATTTATGATTAGTGAAAATCCCAAGCTTAGGGACCTCAGATATAAAGGTTTGCTTTATTTGAATTAGATAGGCCTTATTGGACACTTACTAACCTTGAGTTTATCTGTGAAACCACAAGGTCCAATTCATAACCATTACTAGAACTGAGACTCTCTAAATGAATATTCCCAAAAAAGCAACTATTTCAAAATAGTATCTTCACAAGACCATTTGATGTTATTTGGCCCAGCAAGGCAAATAAATGCCTCTCTGAAAGCAGGGTAAAAAAATGTGCCTCAAATCAGAATCACAGTAAAATGTACTTGTAAATATTAATACAGATGACATTTTTTAAAAATGTAGAACAATGAGGTTGAAATCATGCTGAAATTAGCATGAGTGCATGACATTAAGTTCCTGGGATTTTTAAATTTTAACAAAACATACCATTCATTTATTCATGCATATTATACATTTGAAAGAATTGTAATATGTAAAGCTATTAATTTGAATGTAAACAAAATATTTAAAAGAAGTGTTTCTATTGCTTCAGCTGTCCAATTCAAAAACAAGAGAATTACTTTTATCCTTCTAGAATGGGATTATGTATCAAGACCATGACAGGAACCTTGCATGGTTCAAGAATTTAGCAAAAAAAATTGTTTTTTCAAAGGTGTGAGAACATTTTAAAGGAGCAAGTAAAGCATCCTGGGGCACTTATGTGAGAGAAATAATATGAAGCTATTTCACCCCTAAACCTGAAGGGCAAGGGGAGGAAGAGGTACCATCAGAACCCAATGAGACAAGGTGCCATGTGGGAAGAACTGCCTAAAAGGAGCTGTAATCATGAGGAACTATAGCCTCTACCAGAAGATGCCTCCCAGATTAGAAAAGAAATGGGAAAACAAAAAAATTAAATCTCCTACTAACCTTTGATCTCCCACTGATGACCCTCCTTGGCTGAATTCTGACAGAAACCATCTAGAAGGTAGCTCAGCTCTGCAGTCCATAGGGATCATCCTCTTGGTGCAAAGAGCAGAGTAGAAAAAGGTGGTGAAAAGAGGCTAGGAAAATGGATAAGAAAAGTAGCACAGCTGTTATTTTTATTTTCATATTACAAGGTAAAAGTGGTAAACCCAGGCCCTTTAAATACAAAGTAGGCAGGTAATCAGAGAAGTACAGCTAAAACATCATTAATGAGGAAAGCATCTTCTATGTGATCAATACCATATTGCTGCCAAGAGAATGGAGTACAAAATAGATTAATCACAAATATGCACACATGGATGTGTTATATCTATACACAACAGTTTATGTCATTGTGTTAATATTTTTGTTATCTGTAGTTATGACTTGTCTCTCAGTAAGACAAGAATATTCCCCGTGTGTGTAATCACTCTCTATATACATCTGTGAGGTGAAAAATAGCCTCTTATATAGTATTCTCTGCTATATGTTTTAGAGAAATTCTATTTATTGCTCTCTTACTTTAATTTTTTTTTGAGAAAGTAAAAAATTGCCACTTGATTTTTATGAATAGAACCTGAAGCATGGTAATACTAGTTTGCACTAAAAAGTGCTTATCCAATTATTCCAATTTTATGTGCTTTCATTGTACTTAAGAAAAATAGATTTTTTTTTCCCCAAGCACAGTGAATATAAAAAAGAAGTGTGAAATAATGTGACTTTACAGAAAAGCCTATGAAGACCACTGAGCAGGGAGAATGAACCAGGTAGGGGAGAATACAAAGGAAGCAGAAAGGGTAATAATAAGAGTAAACTAGTGAGATGAAGTAGCAATAAAACCTCATAGAGGACATAGTTTGTGAATTGTTCTAATGCCAAATGATTCTAATGCCATAACCAATTCTAATGCCAAAGTGAAAAACTTTAATTAAAAAAAAAAAATTGAAAGGAACTAGTATTTCATAATAGATATTTTAGCAAACCAACACTGTTATATTTATTTCATTGAGCTTTAACAAAAGCTTAACATTTCATTTTAACAAAAATAGCTTATTACAGCAATTGTACATGCAGTAGAATAAATATCTGAGATAAGTATAGATGTATCATGTTTGTGATGAGAAACCTTTTGGTGAAAAATATCGCTTATACGGTATAGTTCAATTTCTTAGCACACATAGAACTTCAGACTGGAAGGATGCTAAAGAAAAGATGAGTATATTATTTATGCTAAAGAAAAGTATATTTTCAAGAATTCAATTTATAAGAAAAAATTCTTAGACTTTATAGTATAATGAAAATTTAATTGCTATTTTATTTTTGTTAAAATATAATTGGCATATAATATATTCATTTCAAGTCTACTGCTTATCATTTTAATAGCAAAAACTTTTTATGATAAACTGAGTTTGAAGAGCATTACTAACATATCATTAGTTTATATAAATCTAACATTGTCTACTTTAAAGTAATATCCACAATGAAACTACAAAAGCAAAAAGAAAATTACTTTAACTTTTGAAAGGTTAAATTAAGAAGTCACTGCTGTAGTCTAAGTTGGAAATAGAGCTTGGGTTCTCCTTGAAGGCAGAACCAATTTGTCTGTTTTCTCAGCACTCAATGATTGTAGAGATACTAGTCAACAAAAAAATAAGTACTAATAGCTTTTGGAAACATTAGCCTGAGAACCATTTTCCATTTAGTCTGTAGTTAGTTAATCGAGTGTATGTTCATTTGTCCATATAAGCTATAAAATCCTACAATGAAGATGTAATTATAATTAACATTGCTGACCAGTTAAAAGGCATAAACAGTAGTGTGCCCATCAATATGCACTCTGTATTTGCCGGCATTTCCAGTTATGCCAGATGGTGAATTTAATGATGGTGCCTTGTGGTGCTTCTAATGATTTTTGTGCCTGATGGTATTTTTATAGGGCCTGTTGTATCATAGAATGCTGAAGGGTGACTTAATAATGATCTTCAAGCATATGAAAGGTCATGAAGAGTATAAAGTGACCAGCTGTTACTCATTCAAACAAGAAGCAGTAGGTTTTAACTGTAACTGGAGAGATTTAACTTAGATGTGAAGTAGAACTTCCTGATTCTAGAAGATATTATGGAGATCTATGATGAAAGATGCTATGGAATGCTTTCTTTTTTTCTTGAGGATAGAACATGCTGATTAGTATGAAATCTAAGCTTGCTCTTATTGTGTGAATGATATTTCAGTTTCATTTCATATCTGTGAATGTAAATTTTTCATACACAAGATTAACTGGGTTGAAATCTGGTTCTAAACTACTATGCCTGTGAATTCAGGAAAATTATTTACCTAAGTGCTTTGAGTCTTGATTTATTCTCCTACAAAACAGAGATAATCTTTCATCTAAATGTTATTTCTGTTGTTCAGTCACTCAGGTGTGCCTGACTCTTTGTGACCGCATCAGGGTCTTTTCTAATGAGTCAGTTCTCATCAGGTGGCCAGAGTAATGGAGCTTCACCTTCAGTATCAGTCCTTTCAATGCATATCCAGGGTTGATTTTCTTTAAAAATGACTGGTTAGATTTCCTTGCAGTCCAAGGGACTCTCAAGAGTCTTCTCCAACACCACAGTTCAAAAGCATCAATTCTTCAGTGCTCAGCCTTCTTTCTGGTCCAACTCTCACATCTGTACATCAAAACTGGAAAAACTATAGTTTTGACTATATGGACCTTTGTTGCAAAGTACTACCTTTGCTTTTAATACACTGTCTAGGTATTTGCATACACGGTCTTTGAATACATTGTCTAGGTTTTTCTTCCAAGGAGCAAGCATCTTTTAATTTCATGGTGGCAGTCACCATTTGCAGTGATTTTGAAACCCAAGAAAATAAATCCAGTGTTTCCACTGTTTTCTCATCTATTTGCCATGAAGTGATGGGACCAGATGCCATGATTTTAGTTTTTTAAATGTTGAGCTTTAAGCCAGCTTTTTTACTTTCCTTTTTTACCTTCATCAATAGGCTCTTTAGTTCCTCTTTGCTTTCTGCCATAAGAGTGATGTCATCTGCATATCTGAGGTTATTGATATTTCTCCTATAAATCTTGATTCCAGCTTGTGCTTCATCCAGCCTGGCATTTCACATGATGTACTCTGCATATAAGTTAAATAAGCAGGTGACAGTTTATAACTTTGACATACTCCTTTCCCAATTTTGAACAAGTCTGTTTTTCCATGTCCCATTTTAACTGTTGCTTCTTGACCTATACATAGGTTTCTCAGGAGGCAGGTGAGGTGGTCTGGTATTCCCATCTCTTTAATAATTTTCTTTTTGTGATCCACACAGTTAAAGGCTTTAGAATAGTCAATAAAGCAGAAGTAGATTTTTTTCCATAAAATTTTCTTGCTTTTCTATGACCCAGTGGATTTTGGCAATTTGTTCTCTGGTTACTCTGCCTTTTCTAAATTCAGCTTATACACCTGGAAGTTCTCCATTCATGTACTGTTGAAACCTAGCTAGAAAGAGTTTAGCGTTAATTTGCTAGCATGTGAAATCAATGCAGTTTTGTGGTAGTTTGAACATTCTATGGCATTGCCCTTCTTTGGGATTAGAATGAAGACAGACCTTTTCCAGTCCTGTGGCTACTGCTGAGTATTCCAAACTTGCTGACACAGAGTGCAGCACTTTAACAGCATCATAATTTAGGATTTGAAATAACTTAGCTGGATTTCAATCACCCTCACTAGCTTTGTTCATAGTCATGCTTCCTAAGGCCCACTTGACTTTGCAGTCCAGAATGTCGGACTCTAGGTGAGTGATCACATCTTGTGGTTATCTGGGTCATTAAGATCTTTTCTTGTATAGCTCTTCTGTGTTTTCTTGCCACCTGTTCTTAATATCTTCTGATTCTATAGGTCCATACTATCTCTGTCCTTTATTGTGCCCATCTTTGCAGGAAATATCTAGGGATACGTCTAAAACACTATTATCTCTGAAGTGGGGTTGAATTTGATTTTTTAATTTCTCCTCCTTGAGGATGAGACCATATAGGTCAATGATGTCTTTTTAGTAGGCTCCTATTTTTTGAGTGGCGGGGGGGGCATTGAAGTCCCAGAATGGTAGAGATCTGTGCAATAGTAGAGAGTAACATAAATCCTCAATCTCTTCTCTAGAAGTTTACTTCCTACCCACACACTGACTAGGTAAATTTATTTTTCATAGCATTACATAAGTGTTCTATATTAGAAAAAGAAGGCAAAAGAACTTGCTTTAGTTTAAGTTCCTATAATTCCTAAATATATAACCTGAAAGCAAATAATCTAACTTTTCTAAGTTTTGCATTCCCCCTCTCAAAAATTATAGGAGGGAACCTGGCATTGATGGATAAATTTTTATGTCACCATTGTTGAGGACAAATGAGACAATAATGGAAGACAGGAAGAGATATAGCTCAAAAGGTTGAGAGTAGAATTTCTGCTAAGGTCATTTATTTGACTCTGTGTACCAAGTAGGAAAAGGCAGTTCTGATCAATGAGAAGAGAATAATATGACACCAAACCTCAGGACACTTGCTTAGAAACTCTTTGACACTCACTATGTCAAATTATATTACATTTGAGATAATAAGAATTTATCATTATATAAATCCAATTAAGGTCCCTGTCTCCATGGAATATTAAGAAAAAAATCAATCAATAGTCACATAAATCAACAACATGATTTCAGAGAGTAATGTACTAGGAAGAAAACTGAACAGAGAAAGGGGATAAGGTCATGCCCATGGGGAAGACGTGACTCAAGGTCCAGGAAGTCTTCTCCAGGGTCACTCAAGGCACTTGCTGTTATATCTGTATAATAGGAAGGATTCAGCTGTGCAAAGGTGGAAGAGAGGCCAAATCTAAGGCTATAATTAAATAATCAGACAATCTGTTACCACTTCTTTCAGTCAAAGTTATGAAACCTTAAGGTGTAACATTGACAAAGTTTTATTTAGATTCTGGTTTTGGCTTTTTCAGTCACTAACTAGTCTCTACTCATCAATTTCCTTATATATAAAGTGTGGGAGAGGAAGCAGGAGTGTTATGGGAAATTTATTATTTTTACTTTTCACCTCTACAAAGCTATGATTCATCCCTGTCTTATTTCATGGGGGTATATTTGAAGGTACAATGAGATAAGGGATGAGCAAAGAGCTCATTGAAGACCACTCAGTGGGATATTAATAGAAAACAATTCCAGTTTCTTCTAATCACTGATTTCAATCATGCTGTATTTTGATGTCTACTGTCCCTGTCTCCTAAGGACAGTTAGGCAAATACTATACTTTTTCTGGTTTCTGTGTTATTCACCCAATCTAGTTAAATATTCAAATCACACAACTTGTTTACAGCTTTACAGTTTTCTGTTTTAAGCCTCAGTAGCAGTTCTAGTACAACAGGAAAATTCCTAGTCAACATTTTGATTATATTTGTAAAGACAATTTTTTTCAACTATTAGCACTATAAAATTAAAGAGTAGTTGTTATTAAAGGTTGTATTTTCTATTTATGAGTTATATTATGCTGAAGCTTAGAGAAGAAAGAACTTTTTGTATTTGTAGCCAACAAGGAAACTTATCTCTCTGAAAATGACTGTAGGAACTAGAGGATTAAAACTGAAGTCAGTGTTTGCAAACAATGCAGGAGAACTGCTAGCATCAGTCTAATCATTAATATTTTGCCTGAAAGTCTAGAAATGCTGTCAACATGGCCAGTTTCAACATTCATAGGCCTCTAATGAGACAGCCTCTAGACAGAAGATGTCAAGATTCTTTCTCATTTCAAAAGTAAAAATTAGGACATGCCAGTTAAAGGAGTTTGGAAGATAATTAGGATATTTATTGAAAAAAGTAGATTTCTGTTGTGATATGCCAGATTGTTAATGCTTTATAATCAGTGCCTTAGGATAATCAACAGTTGTTTCTACTTCATTAAAAAAAAAAAAAACTATAATTGTGTGTTGTATTACACACTGTAACATTTACAAGCCTATTTGTTGGTGTACTTCTGTACCCACTGAAACCAGCAGGTAACCAGTAGTTGAATAATAAATTATTTCATTACAGAACAAAAAAAATGATTTAAATTACCCTAATAATTTAAATTACCCTAACCTAAAATTTTCTACCTGCAGATTCCCATTTTCTTCTGCTCATTAGAATAAGAAAGTAAATTTTCTAAATTTCTGTGTAAAGTTGGACATCATAAAGGACCAAGTTTTTTTTGAGACAAGCTGAGAAAACACATTTATTTGAAAAATTTTGTATACTTTGATTTTTATAAATACTTTTCAACAAGAAGCATAATACAAATGTCAAGTTAATTGTTGAAATAAAAAATCCCTAGAATTGTTTTGTAACAGTTCTATTCTCCATTTTTCTCTTCAGGTAACAAATATGTGATCATTGTTCTGTAAAAAAGCAGAGAAAGATATTTTAAAATACAGTAACATGCTCAAAAATCAGAAGGCAATACCTTTTATAGAGAAGATTGCCAAACCATATTTATCAAAATTTATACTTCCACTGGCCATGGCTTTCTTTCTTAGTGATTGAAAAATACTTATTCTCTCTAGGTATCTCAAGGAAAAACATTGTCAAAGTTCAGGGTTCTATTCAAGTGGATAAGCTAGATGAGAAACATTGGTTATTGCTTGTGTGTATGTATATGAATATATAACAAATATACATACACTTATATATTCATAGTACAGTTAAAGAAAAATCTTTAGAGGATTGAAACAATATATAGACATTTAGACACAAGTGAAGTAGCTTAACATTAGGGTATAGTATAAGGAAGAAAAATGAAAATCATATAAATAATCATCTCAAATAACATTAAAAATAAAATTCAGTTGTAGTAACTCATAAGCTTACCAAACCTTTATAGCTAAACTTAGTTTGTACTTGAGAGCTGGCACTGATATCATAGAGGGCTTTTACTCATAAATTAAAATTTCAACTTCAAAATTAAAATCTATGTTTCATTTAGCATGGTATTGTCATTACTATTTCAACAAAATTAGTCCAAAATGTACTATGTATTTTAATAAAGAAGTACTTACAATGAGATCATTTTTCTCCAACCCAGGGGAGAGAATACTATCTTAAACCACATACGGAATTACTGTTTTATCATATGCACACTAAGAAGCTTTACAGAAAGTATGTTGTTGTGTAGTCCCTAAGTCATGTCCAACTCTTCTTCAACCCTATGGACTAGCCTGTCAGTCTCCGCTGTCCATGGGATTTCCCAGGCATGAACACTGGCGTGGGTTGTCATTTATTCCTCCAGGGGATCTTCTTGACCCAGGGATTGAACCTACATCTTCTGCATTGGCAGGGGCTTTCTTTATCACTGAGCCAGCAGGAAGCCCTTACACAAAGTATAAGACACGGCTTTAAAAACTGTGGGTTTTGAGTACAAGAATGCAACAAGAACAGTGTGATGAAGTGATGATACATTTTGTCCCTCATTTAACCGTCGATGGGCACTGATTCATACCTTGGTACAATGATTTGAAGTTTAAATTTGCAAAACCTGCCACCTAATCCCAGGAATGTATTCAAGATAGATCAAAGGATTTGGGGTGTTATATTTGGGATGCATCTAATGACTGAAAATACTTGAAAATTCCTGGGGCAATCATTGATCCAAGAGGTAATAGAATGAAGCCACTTAATATTATTCTCATGTTATATTTGTTCATTTTGTAAGCAGCTTTTATATTAGGCCAAAAAATATTTTGTTCAATCCTCACCATAAACTTATGAGATAAGTGAGATTTTCTTCATTTTACCCTTGAAGAAATTGAAACTTAGAAAAGTTGGTACCTAAAGTTCAGCTTTCAAAACCACTAGAAAGAGGTAAATGTCATTCTCTTTTTTTAAATTCTAACTCTGTGCTCTCTACAGGTCAGGAAGGCTATACACTTCTAGTCTTTCACTTGATATAGGAATTAGGTTTTCCATCCAATACCTTGTTCTTTTGGAAATGCTTTCCTTGTAAAAGCTGCCTCGAATACAGAAGCATGAGAGGTTTCCTTGGATTTGCCAGAAACAAAATTCGTAGATAATTTATGATCTCTGGGTGAGAGCTTTTTTTTTTTCCTTTTATAAAGCATAATTCAAAGAGCCCTTCTTTTAGAACTATAGACTCCCAGAAGAAAAAGACTTTGTCTCATAGCTCTTGACAAATCTGATTGGATAACTCTGGGTTGGTTTTTAAGCAGTTTTGAGTTTTGTCTGGTAGTGAAAAAAAAGAACATTTTTTTTTCTCAAGATAATAAAACTTTTATTGCTTAACTGTTGGAATGCAAAGCATTTATAAATAAAAGTCCTTTTTGGCTCATGATATCTATACTTCCATGATGGAAAGAAAATACGTTTGTTTTCAGTTCCTCTTTGGGCTTAGCTTTACTTCCTGTGGCACAGATTTGTCTAAATAAATGTGCTTTGAGATATGTGACTCAGTGTCATTAACTGATATTTTATATAATTTATCCCTTACTAATTACATTACTGCAACAAGAGGTAGTGACTATTAGCACATAGAGAACATGTTTTAGGTTCAGTAAAAGTAGAGACACAGGCAGATTAGCTTCTCTCAAGGTTTTGTGAAGTCCCTGGTGATATATTATCATCTATACGATAAGCAATATTCCAACTACATTTATTACTTCCTAAATTCCAAAGCTAGAAACCAACCTCAGCAACTAATTTCACTCTATAGATTTTTACCTGCTGATCCCCAAACACTATGCATATTCTGTTTTTAGGAAGTAACCAAATGTTCCAATATTTTCAGCAAGCAAAGAAGTAATATTCTTTATCACTCAATGGACCAGGACTTCTTAAGTCAGAGAACAGGTGCTAGATCAATTCCTAGAAGGAATTTGCACTATTGTTTCCACATAAGTAAGGAAGTCCTTGTTTATTAATAGTATATCTGTCATATATAATTAAATAATGCCTTTATAGTGACATTCCAGGCCAGCTCATGGTTACTAACATTATGAAAAAACAAACAAACAAAAAATAACACCCCAAAAGCTACATTGCTATTAAAAATATGTTGATTTAGTAAAGGCATTTAATGGCATTTGATCAATTTTTGTATAATTTTATGGATAAAGCTAGTATTAATATGTCATCTTTTCAACAGTATCAGTAGCCTCAATACTTTTGGATGAATCATTATATTATAATTTATCTTAATATTTCCCATGAGATTTTTTTCCCCTCAGTTCTAGGAAACAAATTAGGAAAATAAGACTTTCCATTACAGATTAAAGTATAAGCTGCTGCATTCAGACATAGACTGAAAAAGAAAAAGATTTCCTAACATGCTCTTTAAAATTTAAAATCTTCTCCACAGATTTTCCTTATAAGTGGAATTCAGTCTCAAAGAAATATTCTTGTTCTGCCAGATTTTATGTCAGTAGTCTTCTTTCTCAAAGCCACTTACTTCTGGACAAAAGTACTCCTGGTCTGTTTTCCTATTACAGTGTGACAGGTGTCTACTCTGGTAGAAAATCAACTGAAAAATCAATTTAGACTGAAAATCCTAAACATGTAAAATATCATGTATGAAACGAGATGCCAGACCAGGTTCGATGCACGATACTGGATGCTTGGGACTAGTGCACTGGGATGACCCAGAGGGATGGTATGGGGAGGGAGGAGGGAGGAGGGTTCAGGATGGGGAACACATGTATACCTGTGGCGGATTCATTTTGATATTTGGCAAAACTAATACAATTATGTAAAGTTTAAAAAAAAAATATCCATC
>NW_011494902.1:10247003-10257487 GCF_000754665.1 Bison bison bison | reverse complement strand
AATATCCATCAGAGTATGTGTTCTCTCTGATATCAATAGTCAAGAGCTCCTTACACAGTCCTGTACTAAGACTGTCATTCTTTTGATGTTTCTTTTTTTTTAATTTAAATTTATTTATTTTAATTGGAGGCTAATTACAATATTGTATTGGTTTTGCCATACATCAACATGAATCCGCCACGGGTGTACACGTGTTCCCCATCCTGGACCCGCCTCCCACCTCCCTCCCCATACCATCCCTCTGGGTCATCCCAGTGCACCAGCCCCAAGCATCCTGTATCCTGCATCGAACCTGGACTGGTGAATCATTTCTTATATGATATTATATATTTTTCAATCCCATTCTCCCAAATCATCCCCCGCCCCCCGACAGAGTCCAGACTGTTCTATCCATCTGTGTCTTTTTTGCTGTCTTGCATACAGGGTTATCGTTACCATCTTTCTAAATTCCATATATATGCGTGTTTTTCTTTCTGGCTTACTTCACTCTGTATAATAGGCTCCAGTTTCATCCACTTCATTAGAACTGATTCAAATGTATTCTTTTTAATGTCTGAGTAATACTCCATTGCATACATGTACCACAGCTTTCTTATCCATTCATCTGCTGATGGGCATCTAGGTTGCTTCCATGTCCTGGCTATTATAAACAGTGCTGTGATGAACATTGGGGTACATGTGTCTCTTTCAATTCTGTTTTCCTCGGTGTGTATGCCCAGAAGTGGGATTGCTGGGTCATAAGGCAATTCTATTTCCAGTTTTGGAGGTCTCTATTTCTGATCTAAACTATTGTAGGGATCTTACAAGAGATTTGTAACATTATTGAAATTTCAAATGAACAAGTTCTTTTAAAAGACCTAAGTTACTACAATTACATTTGGTTGAACTTATGTTTGTATTCTTGGCATTTAAAATATTTTATGGAAGTAATGTTAAATTCATTTGGCACAGAGAACCAAATTAGGAAAATTAAAAAATGCATGAAAATGAAGCTTCTTTCAATCAGCATAATTTTGAGATTCATTTATGTTACTACATTTATCAAAACTCATTACGTTTTATCACTGAGTAGTATTTCATTGTTCAGATATACAGTTTGTTCATTTTTGCACCTGTTGATGAGCTTTTGGGTCCAAGTTTTAGCTACTATAGATAAAGATGCTATTAGTATTTGTGTTCAGATCTTCAGACATACGTTTTCTTTTCTCTAGGGTAAATACCTTTAGGTAGAAGGGCTGGATATTTACCTTTTTGAAAAATCTCAGAATTGTTTTTCATAATGGCTGTACCATTTATTCTATTTATTCTCCTATGTTTCTTCATAATATTTATTGCTATCACTTATAGGTCTTTACATATTTCACATACTCAATTCATAATTTTATGCAGTTTTCAATGGTGATTTTTCTTAATTTCAATTTTCAATTGTTAGTTGCTAGTGTATAGACATAGAAATGTAATTTGCATATTGATATCATGTCCTTCAACCTCACTAAACTCATGACTTCTAGCATCTTTTGGTAGATTCCTCTGGATTTTCTACATAGGCAAACATGTCATCTCCAAATCATTATTCCTTCTTATTCTCAACTTTTAATTTTTTTTTTCTAAAGCTAAAGACTAGAATTTCAAGTCTTATGTTGAATAGAAGTAATGAGAGCAGTTTATTGTCTTTTCTTGTTCTTCTTACTGGAAAAGTATTCAAATTTTCACCATTAAGTATATTACCTGTAGGTTTTTTTATAGCTACTCATTATCAGATTGAAGTACCTTCCTCCCATTCCGAGTTTGCTAAGAGCTTTTATTAGTAATGGATGTTAGATTTAGTCAGTGAATTTTTCATTATTGAGATGATTAGTTTGCTAATATGAATAATTATGCTAATTTACATTCAAATATTAAACTAGCTCTGAATTATTGGAATAAACATCATCATTGGTCATGACATATATCTTTTAATATATTATTGAATTTGATTTGCTAAATTTTGGTTACAATTCATGCATCTATGTTTATGAGAGATTTGCAGTTTCTGTTTACTGCAATGCCTTTAACTATTTCCATGTCAGGGTAACCCTGACCTCATAGAATGTGTTGAAAGTACTTCCTCTTTATTCTTTTTAATTGGTGCATTTACTTTATTAATTACTTAGTAGAATTTACCAATATAGCCACTAGATCCTAGAATTTTTCTTTATGAGAATATTTTATTTAAAATTATAATTTTTATACATATAGAGCATCAATAAACTATGTTTTCTTGAAGGAGCTTTGGTAATTATGTTTTTGATGAATCTCTCATTTTTCATATAAGTTGTCAAAGTTATCTAATTATCTATTATTATACTTTTACCAGTGTGGAATGTGTAGTCATATAATTTTCTCCATTTTTAATATTTGGTATTTGTACCATCTCTTTGCTTTTTGTTTAGTCAGGATAGTATTATATCCATTTTATTTATTTTTTCAAATAATCAGCCTTTTATTTCATTTGATTTCTCTCTATTACCTTTCTATATTCTATTTCATTGATTTTTACTTCTTTATTATTTCCTTTATTAAGCTCATTTTGTGTTTAGTTTTCTTTTTGTAAGTTTTAATGTGAAATCTGAGGTCTTTGGTTTTAGACTGCCCTTCCTATTAGATATTTAGTGCTAAAATTTTCCCCTAAAATTAGTGGGATCACAAGATGACACCACCCGTATGGCAGAAAGTGAAGAGGAACTAAAAAGCCTCTTGATGAAAGTGAAAGTGGAGAGTGAAAAAGTTGGCTTAAAGCTCAACATTCAGAAAACGAAGATCATCCGGTCCCATCACTTCATGGGAAATAGATGGGGAAACAGTGGGAACGGTGTCAGACTTTATTTTTCTGGGCTCCAAAATCACTGTAGATGGTGACTGCAGCCATGAAATTAAAAGACGCTTACTCCTTGAAAGGAAAGTTATGACCAACCTAGATAGCATATTCAAAAGCAGAGACATTACTTTGCCAACAAAGGTTTGTCTAGTCAAGGCTATGGTTTTTCCTGTGGTCATGTATGGATGTGAGTGAAGAAGGATGGATGGACTGTGAAGAAGGCTGAGCACCAAAGAATTGATGCTTTTGAAGTGTGGTGTTGGAGAAGACTCTTGAGAGTCCCTTGGACTACAAGGAGATCCAACCAGTCCATTCTGAAGGAGATCAGCCCTGAGATTTCTTTGGAAGGAATGATGCTAAAGCTGAAACTCCAGTACTTTGGCCACCTCATGTGAAGAGTTGACTCATTGGAAAAGACTCTGATGCTGGGAGGGATTGGGGGCAAGAGGAGAAAGGGACGACAGAGGATGAGATGGCTGGATGGCATCACTGACTCGATGGATGTGAGTCTGAGTGAACTCCGGGAGTAGGTGATGGACAGGGAGGCCTGGAGTGCTGCGATTCATGGGGTCGCAAAGAGTCGGACACGACTGAGCGACTGATCTGATCTGATCTGATTGTGTTTTCTGTGTGTGTGTATTACATTTTTATTATGTTCAAATACTTTTTATACTCACTTTTAATTTCTTTTTCACCCTATGGGTGATTTATTTTTGTTGTCGATTTCTAACTTAATTTTGTTGTAGTCAGAGAAGATTCTTACATCATTTGATTTCTTTTAAATGTGTGTTTTATCTTCTTTCATACCCCCAAAATATGGCTTATTTTAGTAAATACCCATATGCTAAGTGTTTTTTTTTTAGATTTGAGAAGAATGTTGTTGGTTTGATGTTTTGCAAGCATCAACCAGGTCAAATTGGTTGATTGTAGTGTTCAAGATTGTAACATTCTTGCTGATTTTCTGTTGGTTTGGTCTATCAATTATTGAGACAGTGTATTAAAAATACCTCACTAAAATAATAGATTTATCAGTTTCTCTTTGCAGCTTTATCAGTTTTTGCTTCGTGTGATTGAAATCTATGCTTTTAGGAGCATATTTACTATTATTAAATTTCCTTGATGAACTGATTTTTATATCATTTTTGACTTATTAGCAATGATTCTTTTGTTATTTAATGGCTAATTTGGTATTCATGTTATATCTACTTAGTTTATTGCAAGTATATCTTCAAATTATATTATACCACTTCATGTGTAGTTTAAAGACACGATAATGCACTTCTCTCTCAAATGTATGATATTGTTTGTCATGCATTTTACTTTTATGTATATTATAAGCTCCTAAAATATTGTTATTATTGAAGAAAATTAAAAGCCACGTGTTTTTCCTTTTTTCCTCTTTTCCTTGTTTTTTATTATGTGTGTGTGTGTTTGTGACAAAGTTCATCTCTGTGTGCTTTTACATTTTTCTCTTCTCACTGACGTTGAGAAATTTAATTAATGTATCTTTTGTTCTTTTTCTTTTAATGTGACCTATATTTAAGATTTTTAAACACTTAGAATATGTGGCTTTAATTTTCTTCAAATTTGTAAATTCTTAGGTTGTTTTTAAAAATGTATTTTTCTATGCCCCCAACCTATTGTTCATTTGCTAAGTCATGTCCAGTTCTTAGCAACCCCATGGACTATAGCACACTAGGCTCCTCTGTTTTCTACTATCTCCCAGAGTTTGCTCAAATTCATGTCCATTGAGCCAGTGCTACCTAACAGTCTCATCGTCTGCCCTGCTTTCTCCTTTTGCCTTCAGTCTGTCCCTTTATCAGGGTCTTTTCCATTAAGTTAGCTCTTCACATCAGGTTGGCAAAGTATTGGAACTTCAGCTTCAGCATCAGTCCTTCCAATAAATATTCAGGGTTGATTTCCTCTAGGATTGACTGATTTGACCTCCTTGCAGTCCAAAGGACTCTCAAGAGTCTTCTCCAGTACCACAATTCAAAAGCATCAGTTCCTCAGCACTCAGTCTTCTTTATGGTCCAACTCTCATGTTTATACATGATTATTAGAAAGGCTATAGATTAGATTATATGGACTCTTATCAGCAAAGTGATGTCTCTACCTTTGAATAGGTTGTCTAGGTTTGTCATAGCTTTGCTTCCAAGGAGCAAGTATCTTTTAATTTCACGGCTGGGGGATACCAATTACCCATATATTGAGCTATCTGAGGTTATTCCATTGCTCTCTAATTCTCTCTTGTGTGTGTGTGTGTGTGTGTGTGTGCGTTTTCCCTCTCTGTGTTTCCTTTTTGAATTGTTTCTATTCTTATGCCTTGAAATTCATTGATCTTTTTTTTTCTGCCATGTCTAAATTTCTCTTAATACCAACTATTGTACTTTCCATCTGATGTATTATAGTGTTTATCTCTGAAAGTTTGATTTGAGTATTAAAAATATTTTCCCTATGTCTGTTCCCTTCTATGCTAATTCTAACATCTATGTCAGTTCCTGGTCACTTTTCATAGATCAACTGTCTGTTTTTCTCACTATGTATCAGGGTTTTCCTGCCTGATAATTTTGATTAGATACTAGATAGCATGAATTTTACTTTGTTAAGTCTTGACTGGTGTTATATTCCCTTAAGTTTCTTTGAGCTATGTTCTGAAATCCAGTTTATGACTCAAAAACTGTTTGATCCATTTGTTTCTTACATTTATGATTGTTCCCTGAGTCTGGGTCAAGGTTCATTTTAGGGCCAATTGTTCTTCATTACAGAGGTAAGATTTTCGGAAATACTCAGCCCAATGCTGTGGATTAGGAGTTTTTCAGTTTGGCTGGTATCAACAGCTATAACTGGCCCTATGTGAGAACCATGCCATCTTTTTTTTTTTCTGTCTTTTGGATGATTCTTTCCAAAGCCTCAGTTAGTTTCCTCACATGTATGTGTCTTCTACTGAGGACTTGGGGAGAAAACTCCCTGAAGATCTGTGAGGTTCTCTGAACATCTCTCTTCTCAAGTAATTTGATGTATGAACTCTAGCTACTTTTTACTATTTGGATTATAAATCTGTCTATCCACTTCAAGAAATCTGCTGAGCTCCATCTCAGTTCTCTTTCCCTGAATTATGGCTTGGAAACTCTTTAAAGGAAGTTGTTGTTGTTCGGCACCCAGTGGTGTCTGACAAAGAGTCAGACACCCCTGACAAAGTGGTGCAGCATGACAGGCCTCCCTGCCCTTTACCATTTCCCAAAGTTTCCCCAAGTCTGTGCCCATTGCATCTGTAATGCCATCCAGCCCTTTCATCCTCTGATGCCATCTTCTCCTTCTGCCCTCATTCTTTCCCAGCATCAGGGACTTTTCCAATGAGTCATCTTTCACATCAGATGATCAAAATACTGGAGCTTCAGCTTCAGCATCAGTCCTTCTAAGGAGTATTCAGAGTTGATTTCCTTTAAGATTGACTGATTTGATCTTCTTGCTGTCCAAAGGACTTTCAGCAGTCTTCTCCAGCACCACAGTTCAAAGGCATCAATTCTTTGGCATTCTGCCTTCTGACTGTCCAGCTCTCACAAGCGTATGTGACCACTGGGAAGAACATATCCTTGACTATACAGACATTTGTCAGCAGAATAACGTCTCTGCTTTTTAACACACTGTCTAGATGTGTCATACCTTTCCTGCCAAGAAGCAATCATCTTCTGATTTCATGGCTGAAGTCACCATCCACAGTGATTTTAGAGACCAAGAGAAGGAAATCTATCACTACTTCCTCATTTTCTCCTTCTATTTGCCATGAAGTAATGGGGCTGGATGCCATTATCTATTTTTTTTAATTTTTTTAATATATAGTTTTAAGTGTGTTCTTTCACCTCCTCATTTACCCTCATCAGGAAGCTCTTTAGTTCCTCTTTTCTTTAAATTAGAGTGGTATCATCTCATTAGAGTGGTATCATCCACATATCTGAGGTTGTTGATGTTTCTCCCACCTGTCTTGATTCCAGTTTGTAACTCATCCAGCCTGGCATTTTTCATGAGGTACTCAGCACATAGGTTAAACAAACAGGGTGACAGCAAACAGCCCTGTTGTACTCCTTTCTCAATCTTGAACCAATCAGTTATTCCACACAGGGTTCTAAATGTTGCTTCTTGACCCACATACAGGTTTCTCAGGAGACAAGTAAGATGGTCTGATATTCCCATCTCTTTAAAAGCTTTCCACAGTTTATTATGATCCACACAGGCAAAGGCTTTAGTGTAGTTTTTCTGGAATTTCCTAGCTTTCTCTATGATCCACCAAATGTTGGCAATTTGATTTGTAGTTCCTCTTCCTTTTCTAAACTCAGCTTGGGCATCTTGAAGCTCTTGGTTCACATAATGCTGAAGCTTAGCATGCAAGATTTTAAGCATGACTTTACTAGCACTGGAGATGAGTGTGATTGTCTGATGGTTAGCACATTCTTTAGTACTAACCTTCTTGGGAACTGAGATGAGGATCAATCTTTTCCAGTCCTGTGGACACTGCTTGATCTTCCAGATTTGCTGACATATTGAATGCAACATATTGATGGCATCATCCTTTAGTGTTTTGAATAGTTCTACTGGGATTCCATCGTATCTACTAGGTTTATTAATAGCAGTGTTTCTTAAGGCCCACTTGAATTCATTCTCCATAATGTCTGGCTCTGGGTGACTGACTATACCACTGTAGTAATGGAATTCATTAAGATCTTTTTTGTACAGTTCTTCAATGTATTCTTTCCATCTCTTCTTGATCTCTTCAGCATCTACTAGGTCTCTACCTTTTCTGTCCTTTATTGTGCCCATATTCATGTGAAATGTCCCCTTGATATCTCCAATTTTCCTGAAGAGATCTCTAGTCTTTCTCTTTCTGTTTTTTTCTTCTAGTTTTACACACTGTTCATTGAAGATGTCCTTCTTGTCTCCCCATCTGTTCTTTGGAACTCTGCGTTTAGTTGGATATATATTTTCCTTTCTCCATTGCTTTTCACTTCTCTTCTTCTTTAGCTATTTGTAAAGCCTCCTCAGATAACCACTTTGCATTCTTGCCTTCCTTTTTCTTTGCGATGGTTTCATTGGATGCCTCCTGTACAATATTACAGATCTCTGTCCATGGTTCTTCAGGCACAGTGTTTATTAGGTTTAACCCCTTGAAACTCTTGAGTTCCTATTTTTGCATTCCAATCCCCAGTGATGAATAGAACATCTTTTTTTTAGTGTTAGTTCTAGGAGTCTTCTAGGTCATCATAGAACTTATCAACTTCAGCTTCTTTGGTATAGGTAGTAGGGGCATTGACTTGAATTACTGTGATGTTGAATGGCTTGCCTTGGAAATGAATTGAAATCATTATGTTATTATTGAGGTTGTGCCCAAGTAGTGCATTTTGGACTATTGTTGATTATGTGGGCTGCTCCATTTCTTCTATGAGATTCTTGCCCACAGTAGTGGATATAATGGTCATCTGAATTAAATTCACCCATTCCCGTTCATAAGAATCATAACTGATTCTTAAGATGTCAGTGTTTATTCTTACCATCTCCCGCTTGACCACGTCCAGTTTACCTTGATTCATGGACCTAACATTCCATGTTCCTATGCAGTACTGTTCTTTGCAGCACTGGATTTTACTTTCATCACCAGACACATCTACAACTGAGTGTCATTTCCTCTTTGGCCCAACCGCTTCATTCTTTCTGAGGTTATTAGTAGTTCTCTTCTCTTGCTCAGTAGTGTATCAGATGCCTTCAGACCTGAGGGACTCATCTTTTTGGGGGTTATATTGTTTTGTCCTTTAATTCAGTTCATGAGGTTCTCATATGGGGTAGTTGTCATTCCCTCCTCCAGTGGACTATGTTTTGCCAGAAATCTCTGCTATGACCCATCCATCTTGGATAGCTCTACATGGCATGGCTCATAACTTCATTGAGTTATGCAAGCCCTTTTACCACGACAAGGCAGTGATCTGTGAGGGGCTTAAAGGCAATAGCTGAGGAAAAAATAAGGCTTATGTTATTTGCTTCTCAACTGTCAGGAATTGTTGACCTTTATTGTCTGTTGTTTATTGTTTCAACAACAAACATTTTGTATATTTTGTCTATTTGCATTTCTCTGTTTCAAGCAGGGGGGTAAATCCAGATTTTTTTTTTTTTTTTTGCTTTAGTTTGTCTTGAAGTGAAAATATTCTTCAAAATTTAAAATATCTTATAATTAAAAAATTTAACATCCAGCTATAGACAAAAGTATCCAACCTATTTTATCAGGAAATATTTCACACTTAGATATTGGAAGGATTTAGTCAAAGTCTGTAGCCAGCTAAGAAACATCCAGGTGGGCTTGCTTTGCAGGATAGAAACCCCCTTCTTATAATCTGGGCTCCAGGGTAGAGTTTTAGTCCAAATAAAAAATATTTTAACTTAGGTATCTCCAAGATGAGGAAACTATACATAGAATTCAGTTTCAAATATTGTAATTTTCACTGTTACAGAATTGATTGGTCAGTTTGTTGTGAGTAAACCTACAAGGTTGACACGAACATTTAACAGTTCAGTTCAGTTGCTCAGTCATGTCCAACTCTTTGTGACTCCATGGACTGCACAAGCCAGGCCTCCCTGTCCATCACCAACTCCCAGAGCTTACTCAAACTCATTTACATCGAGTTGGTGATGCCATCCAACCATCTCATCCTCTGCCGTTCCCTTCTCCTCCCACCTTCAATCTTTTCCCAGCATTAGGGTCTTTTCCAATGAGTCAACTCTTCGCATGAGGTGGCCAAAGTACTGGAGTTTCAGTTCATCATCAGTCCTTCCAATGAACACCCAGGACTGATCTCCTTTAGGATGGACTAGTTGGATCTCCTTGCAGTCCAAGGGACTCTCAAGAGTCTTCTCCAACACCACACTTCAAAAGCATCAATTCTTTGGCAGTCAGCTTTCTTCACAGTCCAACTCTCACATCCATACATGACCACTGGAAAAACCATAGCCTTGACTAGATGGACCTTTGTTGGCAAAGAAATGTCTCTGCTTTTCAATATGCTATCTAGGTTGATCATAACTTTTCGTCCAAGGAGTAAGCGTCTTTTAATTTCATGGCTGAAGTCACTATCTGCAGTGATTCTGGAGCCCCCAAAAATAAAGTCTGACACTGTTTCCTCTGTTTCCCCATCTATTTCCCATGAAGTGATGGGACCAGATGCCATGATCTTCATTTTCTGAATGTTGAGCTTCAAGCCAACGTTTTCACTCTCCTCTTTCACCTTCATCAAGAGGCTTTTTAGTTCCTCTCCACTTTCTGCCATAAGGGTGGTGTCATCAGCATATCTGAAGTTATTGATATTTCTCCCAGCAATCTTGATTCCAGCTTGTGTTTCTTCCAGCCCAGGGTTTCTCATGATATACTCTGCATATAAGTTAAATAAGCAGGGTGACAATATACAGCCTTGACATACTCCTTTTCCTATTTGGAACCAGTCTGTTGTTCCATGTCCAGTTCTGTTGCTTCCTTACCTGCATAGTCTTTGAAACTCTGCATTCAAATGCTTATGTCTTTCCTTTTATCCATTGCTTTTCACTTCTCTTCTTTTCACAGCTATTTGTAATGGCTCCTCAGGTTTCT
>NW_011494902.1:10222625-10246903 GCF_000754665.1 Bison bison bison | reverse complement strand
ACTCTCACATCCATACATGACCACTGGAAAAACCATAGCCTTGACTAGATGGACCTTTGTTGGCAAAGTAATGTCTCTGCTTTTCAATATGCTATCTAGGTTGATCATAACTTTTCGTCCAAGGAGTAAGCGTCTTTTAATTTCATGGCTGAAGTCACTATCTGCAGTGATTCTGGAGCCCCCAAAAATAAAGTCTGACACTGTTTCCTCTGTTTCCCCATCTATTTCCCATGAAGTGATGGGACCAGATGCCATGATCTTCATTTTCTGAATGTTGAGCTTCAAGCCAACGTTTTCACTCTCCTCTTTCACCTTCATCAAGAGGCTTTTTAGTTCCTCTCCACTTTCTGCCATAAGGGTGGTGTCATCAGCATATCTGAAGTTATTGATATTTCTCCCAGCAATCTTGATTCCAGCTTGTGTTTCTTCCAGCCCAGGGTTTCTCATGATGTACTCTGCATATAAGTTAAATAAGCAGGGTGACAATATACAGCCTTGACGTATTCCTTTTCCTATTTCGAACCAGTCTGTTGTTCCATGTCCAGTTTTAACTGTTGCTTCCTGACCTGCCTACAGATTTCTCAAGAGGCAGATCAGGTACCAGCAGGTCTGGTATTCCCATCTCTTTCAGAATTTTCCACAGTTTATTGTGATCCACACAGTCAACGGCTTTAGCATAGTCAATAAAGCAGAAATAGATGTTTTTTCTGGAACTCTCTTGCTTTTTCAATGATCCAGCAGATGTTGGCAATTTGATCTCTGGTTCCTCTGCCTTTTCTAAAACCAGCTTGAACATGTGGAAGTTCACGTGTTGCTGAAGCCTGGTTTGGAGAACTTTGAGCATTACTTTACTAGTGTGTGAGATGAGTTCAATCGTGCGGTAGTTTGAACATTCTTTGGCGTTGCCTTTCTTTGGGATTGGAAGGAAAACTGACCTTTTCCAGTCCTGTGGCCACTGCTGAGTTTTCCAAATTTGCTGGCATATTGAGTGCAGCCCTCTCGCAGCATCATCTTTTAGGATTTGAAATAGCTCAACTGGAATTCCATCACTTCCACTAGCTTTGTTTGTAGTGATGCTTCCTAAGGCCCACTTGACTTCACATTCCAGGATGTCTGGCTCTAGCTGAGTGATCACACCATCATGATTATCTGGGTCTCGAAGATCTTCTTAGTACAGTTTTTCTGTGTATTCTTGCCACCTCTTCTTAATATCTTCTGCTTCTGTTAGATCCATAGCATTTATGTCCTTTATCGAGCCCATCTTTGCATTAAATATTCCCTTGGTATCTCTAATTTTCTTGAAGAGATCTCTAGTCTCTCTCATTCTGTTGTTTTCCTCTATTTCTTTGCATTGATCGCTGAGGAAGGCTTTCTCTTGTCTTCTTGCTATTCTTTGGAACGCTGCATTCAGATGCTTATATCTTTTCTTTTCTCCTTTGCTTTTCACTTCTCTTCTTTTCACAGCTATTTGTAAAGCCTCCTCAGACAGCCATTTTGCTTTTTTGCATTTCCTTTTCTTGGGGATGGTCTTGATCCCTATCTCTAGTACAATGTCATGAACCTCCATCCATAGTTCATCAGGCAATCTGTCTATCAGATCTAGTCCCTTAAATCTATTTCTTACTTCCACTGTATAATCATAAGGGATTTGAAATAGGTCATAACTGAATGGTCTAGTGGTTTTCCCTACTTTCTTCAATTTCAGTCTGAATTTGGCAATAAGGAGTTCATGATCTGAGCCACAATCAGCTCCTGGTTTTGTTTTTGTTGACTGAATAGAGCTTCTCCATTTTTGCCTGCAAGGAATATAATCAATCTGATTTCGGTGTTGACCGTCTGGTGATGTCCATGTGTAGAGTCTTCTCTTGTGTTGCTGGAAGAGGGTGTTTGTTATGACCAGTGCATTTTCTTGGCAGAACTCTATTAGACTTTGCCCTGCTTCATCCTGTATTCCAAGGCCTAATTTGCCTGTTACTCCAGGTGTTTCTTGACTTCCTACTTTTGCATTCCAGTCCCCTATAATGAAAAGGACATCTTTTTTGGGTGTTATTTCTAAAAGGTCTTGTAGGTCTTCATAGAACTGTTCAACTTCAGCTTCTTCAGCATTACTGATTGGAGCATAGACTTGGATTACACTGATATTGAATGGTTTACCTTGGAAACGAACAGAGATCATTCTGTTGTTTTTGAGATTACATCCAAATAATGCATTTCATACTCTTGTTGACCATGATGGCTACTCCTTTTCTTCTAAGGGATTCCTGTCCACAGTAGTAGATATAATGGTCATCTGTGTAAAATTCACCCATTCCAGTCCATTTTAGTTCACTGATTCTTAGAATGTCAACTTTCCCTTTTTCCCTGTTTGACCACTTCTAATCTGCCTTGATTCATGGACCTAACATTCTAGGTTCCTATGCAACATTGCTCTTTAAAGCATCAGACCTTGTTTCTGTCATCAGTCACATCCACAACTGGGTATTGTTTTTGCCTTGGCTCCATCCCTTCATTCTTTCTGGAGGTATTTCTCCACTGATCTCCAGTAGCATATTGGGCACCTACTCACCTGGGAAGTTCCTCTTTCAGTATCCTATCATTTTGCCTTTTCATACTATTCATGGGGTTCTCAAGGCAAGAGTACTGAAGTGGTTTGCCATTCCCTTCCCCAGTGGACCACATTCTGTCAGACCTCTCCACCATGGCCCACCTGTCTTGGGTGGCCCCACGGGCATGGCTTAGTTTCATTGAGTTAGACAAGGCTGTGGTCCTAGTGTGATTAGTGTGATCCTAGCAGTGATTTTGGAGCCCCCAAAATTAAAGTCTCTCACTGTTTCCATTGTTTCTGCATCAGTTTGCCATGAAGTGATTGGACCACATGCAATGATCTTAGCTTTCAACATTTAACACTGGTCTCAAATTTTCTCACATTTCCCCTCACACTTTTGTATGTCTTTTGCAAGTATAGAAAAGAAAGTATACACTCAAACCCTTAAGATTTTACAGGTAGTAATTAAGAGGAACTGATAAAATAAATGGGCTACCCTCATAGCTAATTTGGTAAAGAATCCACCTGCAATGCAGGAGACCTGGGTTTGATCCCTAAGTTGGGAAGATCCCCTGGAGAAGGGAAAGGCTACCCACCCCAGTATTCTATCCTAGAGAATTCCATGCAGTCCATGTGGTTGCAAAGAGTAGAAGAAAACTGAGCGATTTTGAGTTCCACTCTCACTTTATAAAATACATTGCAAAGTTGGCTGCTCCAACACATAATGAGGCTTATTTACTTTGTATTTATTATGCAAAGCAAACAATCCCTTTTAGAAACTTGAACCTTGGTGTTTTAAGCCATAAAAATGGTGTTTTTTAAAATTTGCATATAATGCTTCATTCTTCAGGGAGTAGATAGTAAAAAGGTCATTTGTCAGCCTTGGCATATTGACATTTCAAGCCAGGTAATTTTTTATTTTGTGGGGTCCTGTAGATAAAATGATATTTCACAGCATCTGTAGGCTCTGCACCCTATGTTCAAGTAGCATACCCTTCTTCATCAAGTTGTAACAACCAAACATGTTTCTATATATTGCCAGATGTGCCTGAGTGTGAGAGAGGGCCCCCATATTGCCTCTGTTTGGGAACCATTGCTCTAGCCACTCCAGTGTTCTTGCCTGGAGAATCCCAGGGATGGGGGAGCCTGGTGGGCTTCCGACTATGGGGTCACACAGAGTCGGACATGACTGAAGTGACTTAGCAGCAGCAGCTCTAGTGCAAGTCACCTATTATTTTCCAATCATTAATAATTTCCAAAGTGGACAAATTTGCACCTATGGCTAGGTGATGTTCATGTTTGACAGAAACAAAAAATTCTGTAAAGTAATGATCCTTCAGTTAATAAATAAATAAATAATTAGTTAATTAAAATGTGAATAGAAATTTTCAGGTAAAGTTGCAGGTTAAAATATATGTTTCTTAAAATAATAGTAATAACAATAACAAAAACAGAAAAAAATATCCAAACTGCTTTTAAAAAGATAGGCATACATATAAAGGAGATATGGTTACAAATAGTCCATTAACTGTAAAAGGATAACTATAAAAGGATTATCATAAAGAGGGCTAGAAAAATGGGAATATAATCAAACTTATGGTGTGTAGCAAAAGCAGTTCTAAAAAGGAACTTCATAGAGATAAATGCCTATATTAAATTAAAAAATAAAGACCTCAAACAACCTAATGTCACACTCCAAAGAACTAGAAAAAGAAAAAACTAAGCCAAAATTTAGCAGTTGGAGGAAAAAAAAAAAAAAATCAGACAGGGAATAAATGAAATAGTGGCCAAAAAGACAATAAAAAAGATCAGTGATAATAAAAAATGTTTTAAAAAGGTAAAATTACCAAGAAAAAATAGGGAGATGCCTCAGTTGACTTAAGTGTGGGAAAGAAGACAGTAATCACAGAAGTGCTCAACACAAAAGATCATGAAACTACCATGAACAATTAAATGTAAGCAAATTGAACAACCTAGAAAAATGGGTATATTCTTAGAGAAACATATAATCTATCAAGACTGAATCATGAAGAAATAGATAATATGAGTAGACTAATTACCAGCAAGGTGATTGAGTTAGTAATAAAAAAATCTTCCCCCAAGTAAAGTCCTAAGACAGATGGCATCACTGGTGAATCTGCCAAACATTCAAAGATTCCTTACCTGTTCTTCTCAAACTCTTACAAAAATTAGAAAGAAGGAAACACTCCCAAATGCATTTTATGAAGCTAGTATTGCCCTGACACCATAACTAACCAAGGATACATCAAAAGAAGAAAAGTACAGGCTTTCTTGAGCTAGATGCAAAAAAGTATTTAAAAATATTAACAAATTCAACAATATGTAAAAGAGTTATATATAATGACTGAATGGAATTTATTCCAAGAGGGCAAGGATGGTTCAACTTCTGCAAATCAATAACTGTAATGTACCACATTAACTCAAAATGAAGGATAAAAATCATATGACTATTCAAAAGATGAAGAAAAGATTTTGACAAAATCCAGTCACCATTTTTGATAAAAACTCTCAGAAAACTGGGTATAGAGGGCATATATCTTTTTTTCCACAATGAAATAAATTTATTCAACATTGTTAACAGTGCTCTTAAACTTCATGTAAGAAAGGCAATGCCAAAGAATGCTCAAATTACTGCACATTTGCACTCATCTCACATGCTAGCAAAGTAATGCTCAAAATTCTCCAAGCTAATCTTCAACAGTACATGAACCGTGAACTTCCAGGTGTTCAAGCTGGATTTATAAAAGGCAGAGGAACCAGAGATCAAATTACTAACATCCGTTGGATTATCCAAAAAGCAAGGGAGTTCCAGAAAAACATCTACTTCTGCTTTATTAACTATGCCAAAGCCTTTGACTGTGTGAATCACAAGAAACTGGAAAATTCTTCAAGAGATGGGAGTACCAGATCACCTGACCTGCCTCTTGAGACATCTGTATACAGGTCAGGAAGCAACATTTAGAACTAGACATGGAACAACAGACTGGTTCCACATTGGCAAAGGAATACATCAATGCTGCATATTGTCACCCTGCTTATTTAACTTATATGCAGAGTACATCATGAGAAACACTAGGCTGGAAGAAGCACAAGCTGGAGTCAAGATTGCTGGGAGAAATATCAATAACCTCAGATATGCAGATGACACCACCCTTATGGCAGAAAGCAAAGAAGAACTAAAGAGCCTCTTGATGAAAGAGGAGAGTGAAAAACTTGGCTTAAAGCTCAACATTCAGAAAACAAAGATCATGGCATCCAGTCCCATCACTTCATGGCAAATACACGAGGAAACAAGGGAAACAGTGAGAGACTTTAATTTGGGGGGCTCCAAAATCACTGCAGATGGTGATTGTAGCCATGAAATTAAAAGACACTTGCTCCTTGGAAGAAAAGCTATAGCATCCCTGTCCATGGGATTCTTCAGGCAAGAATACTGGAGTGGGTTGCCATTTTCTTTTCCAGGGGATCTTCCAAACCCAGGAATCAAACCTGGGTCTTCTGCATTATAGGCAGGTTCTTTACCGACTGAGCTATATATATATCTAAGTATATCTAAATAAATATATATATATATATATATATCTAAGTATATATGTATATCTAAGTATATATATACACACACACACATGTATATCTAAATATATATATGTATATCTAAGTGTGTATATATTTATATATATATATATGCTGCTAAGTCGCTTCAGTCACTTCCAACTCTGTGTGACCCCATAGATGGCAGCCCACCAGGCTCCCCCGTCCCTGGGATTCTCCAGGCAAGAACACTGGAGTGGGTTGCCATTTCCTCTCCAATGCAGGAAAGTGAAGAGTGAAAGTGAAGTCGCTCAGTCATGTCTGACTCTTAGTGACCCCATGGACTGGAGCCTACTAGGATCCTCCATCCATGGGATTTTCCTGGCAAGAGTACTGGAGAGGGTTGCCATTGCCTTCTCCATATATATATATGGATACACAATAAGTATATTTATATATAAGTATGTCTAAGTATATATATATATATGTACACATACCGAGTATATATATACACATGCATATATATATATATGATCTTGTGAGAATTATTCCTAGTTATTACATATTATAAACTTGTTAAAACTCAATTTAATGCAAAGGGACTATTAGAAATGAAACTGCCATAACAATATTCACCTAATAAAATATCCCTTTGGATGTTTTCCAGGTGTAGTAGTTAAAAGCCTATGCTTGTAACTTGAAGCTTAGATACAAATTCCAACATTGATCCTTATTAGTTGTTGTTTTATAAAATATGATTTTGTGAACAATAGATTTTAAAATGTTGAAGGAGCAAGACATTTTGCTTTTTTTTTTTTTTTAACTTCAATGAACCTTTCAGTATTAAGGCAGGCAGTTCCGGGAAGCCTTTACATCTTGCCTGCAAGAAGCACAGCTTCGAATTTTATCAAGGGATCAGAAATTCTGGTAAGCTGGTTGGTTCTTTCGAGTCCAGGAAGTGGCATTGTTCTGGCCAGTATTCCAGGAATGATGACATATATGCAGCAGTTCTGAGAACCTACAGAGATGTGGGCACTTTTCTCCCTTCTATAACTAACATCTAAACTAATTTCCTAATGCTAAGTATATTAGGCTAATGTGCTTTAGACCTTTTGCTTGAGTCTTTAAAACTGAATTTGGCAAAACATTTAAAATTAAAACACTAGGGAAAATATTCCATGACAGAGGAATTGACAGGGTTATCCAATAAGTCTTTTTCACCTTTCATTTCATATGGTTTTAAAGCTGGCCTAACTTGATATTCATAGTGGATTTTTTTTTTCATATAATGAAAAACTGAAAATTTTGTTAGAATCGTTATTTAGACAGTTTGTAGTGTTTCATAATTTAATAAACTCTACTTTCAGCTGGAGGGGAGAACATATACATAGAATCAAATAGCATAAAAAGTGCATTTTGCATTTTATTTTAATTCATAAATGTATATAAATTTTCCCACATCATATTATGTACTTCTCCTTTAAATTACCATTGATAGAAGTTCTGCTGTACTGAAATTCTAAATCAAGTCAAACCATACATCTTTCTCTTCCCTAATTGGCAGTTTCATGACATTAGCAATTTAAATTATATAGTTAATTACTTGATAGATGCTGGCAAAGGTGTCTTTTTTCCTAATTAATTTAACTATAAAATTAGGTATATTTTAGCTAATCACTTTATATCCAGTACCCCACTATGTGTGTTGCCTGAAATATAGTGGAAACATTAAATTGTTTGAATGAATGATAATAAAAGATATTAAAATAGGAAGAAAAATAAAATTTCAAGTCCCTTGCTTTTCAGTAAACAAAACTCTTTTAAAGTTGAGGAAATCGAGGATAGAAAAGAGTTACTTTGTAGAGATTAATTTCCTCTTTATTAAATTTCACTACCACTCTGCAATTTAGGAATCTTAGACTTTTATGCAAACTTTAAAACAGTTGTATTAATGAAAGTGAATAGTGACAATTCAGAATGAGTACAGTCAAGATTTGTCTAGTTCACTAAGGGCCTGACTTGATATCTTTGTCTTCTTTTATTCTAACTTGGCAGTTAATCTTGTATCAAACACTCATCCCCACACCTAAACAGACACATACAATAAGTTGACAAAACATCTAATTATATGCCTAGAGCTTTGCACAGACTTAAATATATAGCATATGTTCTTTTCTATTTTAAGACAGCACTTTGATGGATTCTAAATGAATTTTTCGAGTGGCCTCATGGTTGTATGTGGTCTTAACTTTATCAATAATAATGAATATGGTCCTCTCGCCATCATCTGCAAAAGTTATGTACTGTAGTAATGAATCACACCAAACATAATTCAGAAGTCATTTCTATTTGTATGAAGGAAGTATTATGTGATGTTTCTGGAGTAAATTTCCCTCCTTAATTATGCTTTGCTTTGGGCAATTAGTTTGTATTCCCTGAGCACACATCAGCTGACAGTGGGGGAAATACAGTCCTGAAGTATTCTGGGAAAATGTTTTAAAATATTACAGCTGCACCGTCATGCAGATACTCAACTCATGTATATGGCATGGGAAAATGCCAAGGAATCTAGTACTGTCTAGATTATTAGACTGAGTATTATCTAGGCTGAGTATTATTCAGTCTTGGTGATCAAATCTTGTACCTCAAAAATAACTACATACTTTTCTAATTTAACTTAAGTCGTTCTCATCATACCAATTTTATAAAGGAGATTATACTAGTTCATGGGGTCGCAAAGAGTCGGACATGACTGAGCGACTGAACTGAACTGAATTATACTAGAAGCTTAATAAAGGACTTAAGAGCAAGTGGAAGTCCAGTTTATTGTTCTGTCAAGTCTATGTGTGTATAAACAGATGGCAACTTAAGGTTATTTTAATGTATTTCTCCCTACAACACTATGTTTTCTTTGTTATTATTTTTTTTTTTTTGCTTTACCATTTTGAGTTGTAACTGGAAACTCACGCTTTTGCAAGCATTATATAGAAAATAATACTTGACATTCTCGTGGTATTCATTATTCATTATGTTTTAGGTACTAGAAGGAAATAAATCCTAAGGACAGTTGCACTGTGTAGATAAAATGCAATTGCATTCTACAGCAAATGTTTCCATGATGTATGCTAACAAACACATATTTCCAGTAAATTTTTAAAAATTTGTTTTGGATCATATTTATGAATAAGAGGTTTCTAGTAAAAATATGCAATTCTTTGTATATTTTTCTTTCACTATTAATCTCTCTCCTCAGAGAGAAATCTGCCTCTCTCCAACCCTCTCTCTGTCACACACAGACACATGTGCACACATCTTTCAGCATTAGGAGAGTATTTGAAATACAACCTTCAGTTTTTTTTATTTTGGAGTATCAAAATGCATGTTAATTGTAGTTAGTGATTACATTTGTGTTTTAATGTTAAACTTCCTAATCTTACCCTTGAAGACCCTGCAGGGATATATACCTTGGATTTATGAAGGGTGGTTTCTTTAATGATAGTTTACATGAATTTTAATAACCCATATAGCTAAGGCATAATAGTAAATTAAGTATAATAATATATATATGAATAATAAAGCCTGTACCACAGATCTGGCCTGTAATAGATTTATAAAAGTGTATCTCTCACTACTGCTTATTTTTTATTAATGATTTTCAATGTAATGACATCTATTTTCTTAAAAGTACATAATGATTTGCACTTTACTTCTTCCTGTTTGCAACATATTTTATTTAGGACCCATTTTTATTTCTTTATCCTCTTCAGTTCAGTAATTCAGTCCTGGCCTAGTAAAACCCCTAAGAGACAGAGTCAGCTCCAAAGAGAAGGCTGTATTTAATTTAAGCTCTGAAGAGCTAATATAAATTAATTGGGTTTTGGACAGTTGAATGATGGATTTATTGGTAGGAAATGGCAAATGAAAATATACAGCAAGGCCAGAGACGAAAGGTAGCAGAGATATACATGGTGTGTGCATGCTAAGTCACTTCAGTTATGTCCTACTCTTTGCGACCCTATGGGCTGAGGCCACCAGGCTGCTCTGTCCTTGGGATTCTCCAGGAAAGAATACTGGAATGGGTTGCCATTTTCTTCTCCAGGGGATCTTCCTGAGCCAGGGATCAAACCTGTGTCTCTTACGTCTCCTACATGGGCAGGCAGGTTCTTTACCACTAGTGCCACCCAGGCAGCAGGGGAACATAAGAAAGGAGAAAGAGAGAGAAAGGCAAGAATAAATGTGAAAGAACTTTGAATAGTTTCATATCGCCCAAGTATAGCACTCACTGGAGAATTGGCAAGAAAACCATACTAGACAGAAAACAAGGGGCCAGCTGGTGGAGGGTCTTCTATATCAGGTAAGGAGATTAGATCTTATTTTGTGACAGATGCTGTCAAGCAGTTTTATATGGAAAATGACATAATGAGATTTTATTATTATTTGTTATTATTTCTAAATCACTTTAGAATGCTTACTTCATATTAAAGTTCATAGTTTAGGGTTTACTCCTCATATTGTATATCCTATAAATGTGTAATGCCTTGTGACCATCATTTTTTCTTCTCTTTTTCTAACTGAAATAGAGTTGATGTATGCTGCTATATAAGTTACAGGTTATAAAAAATCTATATATATATAAAAAACCTGTATATATACTGCTATATAAGTTACAGGTTATAAAAAATGTAGTGATTTATAATTTTAAAGGTTACACTCTACTTGTAATTATTATTAAATGCTGGTTATATTCCCTGTCCTGTAAAATATATCCTTATAGCTTATCTTATATATAATAGTTGTACATCTTAATTGCTTACTTTACCTTGTTCCTCTCCTCTTTCTTCTCCCCACTGGTAACCATTACTTTATTTTCTATTTCTGTGAGTCTGCTTCTTTTTTTGTTATATTTGCTAGTTTGTTTTATATTTTAGATTCACATATAAGTGATATGACAAAATATTTGCCTTTATCTATCTGACTTATTTAACTTAGCTTAAAACCCTCCATGTCCATCCATGTTTTTGCAAAGACAAAATTTCATTCTTTTTGAATAGTGTCCTATTGTATGTGTATGTATATGTGTGTATACATACATTTGTGTGAATATACATACACAAATATAAGATATTATATATATATATATCTTATAAAGAGACATGAGCATATATCTTATATAAGATATATATATATATAACTTTGTTTTTTTCCATTTATCCATTCACCTGTTGATGGGCGCTTAGACTACCTACGTATGTTGTCAACTGTAAATAATGCTACTATGAACATAAGAGTGAATGTATCTTTTTGAATTACTGTTTTCCATATTATATTTGGAAATCGTGTTTGAGTGCATATTAAAGTAGTGTCTTTTGTGTGTCAATATATTTTTCTGTTTACAAGCTTGTATAAAAGTGAAATGTGTCTTCAAGTGAACTTTGTGCCAGTTAAGCTTATAATACAAAATTGGTTAAATCTGTCAAAAAAATTAAAAGAAAAAAGACTTTATTTTAAAAAGATGATTTTTATGGAATGAAGAGAATGGACTATAATATAAAAACCTGAAGGACAAAGATCTGACTGCAGCCTGTGGTTGTATTCCAGCTGAGGTTAGTATAGAAGGTCAATATGGATGAGAAGAGGATAATTTGAAATGGATTATGGCAGTAGAACCATCAGGGCAAGATAACTGGATGTTTCAGCTGCAAAGGGGAAAGGATCAAAGGGTGACTTCCTAGTCTCTTGTTGGGGTGATTTAGTGGATTGTGCTGCCAATCACCGAGATAGGAAATAGAGTAAGAGAAGATTGCCTCTCTCTGTGTATGTGCGTGTGTGCGTGCTTGCTGCTGCTTGTGTGTTTGGAAAGGACATTATGCTTTCCATTATAAATTGTTGACTTTGAGATTCCAGTACATCTAGGTGGAATTGTCTAACAGACAATTAGGCATATGAGTCTTGATTTTAGGAAAGGTGTCTGAGCTTGCAGTTCTAAAAATAGAAGAATCATCAGTAGTTGAAACTGTGGAAATTGGTAAAATTCTTCATCTATCCATTCATTAACCATTAATGCAACACACATATAAAAGGATATCTTATATGCATATCATAATGCTAAGGGCAGAGTATAATTAATTATTATGACTTTGGTGTGAGCATTTACGGAGAAAGAAACAGTATAGCTGAGCTTTTATGGGTTATTTAGTATAGATGAAACATTCTTCTAGCTGTATTACAGCTATAGCTCCTTTAATTTTTACAACAATCTTATGAAGTAATCTCTATCTTCATTTTATAGAAAAATAAGATAAGGAAAAAGAAATTGCAAATTTTGTTTAATGTTACACATATGATAAATAAGTCTCCAAATCTTAATGTCTTTTGCATTCTGTTTGAATCTTTTTCTTAGAATACTTCCTTAAAAGAGTTTTTGTATATGGGGAAAAATAAAACAGATAATGCCAATATAGTAAAAGGCATGTAGTATTGTGAGAAAAGACAAATGCTATGATTAAATACATTTTATTTGTAAATAAAATACAAAAGATTCTGGAGAGAATAATACAAAATATAAATTATCTATCTTAAGAGCTTTTTTTCATTATTCCTGTGATGCTCGTGGCCTTTAAGCATCAGTTCATTCTGCTCAGGTATTGACAGTCAGGTTCAAAGTTGATTTTAGAAAAAGCAACAGTAGCTAAAGCACGTAAAAAAGGCATGCTGTTGAAAAATGTTAGTGACATGAAATCACATGAGGGTATTCAAAGTTCTACAAGGTGTGTCTTTTATCTTTTCAGAATTAAAAGAATATATAGAAGCTATTTATTTTGTATATTTTTATGTTTTGTATATTTATGCATTACCAAAGAAAATAACAGATTTCTAAGCACTAAATACCAGCTTTTTTATCAGTCTAATAATTTGTTTTCTAATACCTCTTATATACATCATTTCACAAACATGAAACTCTATTGATAGTTTTTTAGAAGTAAAAATTGATGTGTGTTTTGAATATAATATATATTTCCAAACAATCCTCTGTAGATTGGAATAAGGAACATTTTAAGAATATTGTATGAATGTTCATTTACTCAACTAACGTAAAATTTCTATGTTAGCAATTTTTAGTCTTTACTAATCTGCAAAGTGAAAATAGTATTTAAACATAATTATAATTTGCATCCCTCTTATTATAAATGAAAGTAAGTGAACTTTCATAAGTTTAAAGCTACTTGCATTTGCCCATTTTTCTACTGTTGTTTTTAATTTGCACTCTAAAATTAAATTTAAGGTATTTGTTACATGTGTGGTAAATATTTCCCAGTTTGGTATTTAGCTATGTGAATTGTGACTTTCCTCTTTTTTTTTGTAGATTTATTCCTTAAGTTCTTGAATTCATTAAAGCTCTTTTTTTTTTTATGGCCATTCTCATTTGTTTCAAAATGTAAATAAAATTTCTCTTGTGCATATATATATTTAATTATTCCATTTTTACTAATACTTCAAGGCCTTGGTTTATATGATCAAATTCTGTATCCACTTGCTTTAATCACTATAGGTTTAAAATAAATATTAAAAACTAATAGGTCTAAATGCAACAATTCTGTCTTCTTTTCCAAAATTGTTTGTAGCACTTCTCTGCTGATTTCAGTTAATTTTTTTCTATATGAACCTTAGAGTTAGCTTTTTCTACCATCATTATTTTCATTCTATTATACGATAAGCTTTTTAACTATCTGTTTATTGAAAAGAAATCACTTCTAGTAAATTAATATTTTGCCTGTAAACTATCAATTAGCTTCTTAATGAAAGATTTTTAGGGATTCCCAGGTGGCTTAGTGGAATATAAAGTCAAGTGGGCCTTAGGAAGCATCACTATGAACAAAGCTAGTGGAGGGGATGGAATTCCAGTTGAGCTACTTCAAATCCTAAAATATAATGCTGTGAAAGTACTGCACTCAATATGCTAGAAAATTTGGAGAACTAAGCAGTGGCCACAGGACTGAAAAAGGTCAGTTTTCATTAAAATCCCAAAGAAAGGCAATGCCAAAGAAGGTTCCAATTACTGCACCATTGCACTCAACTCACATGCTAGCAAAGGATTGCTCAAAATTCTCCAAGTCAGACTTCAACAGTACATGAACTATGAACTTCCAGATGTTCAAACTGAACTTAGAAAGGATAGAGGAACCAGAGATCAAATTGCCAACATCAAAAAAGCGAGAGAGTTCCAGAAAAACATCTACTTCTGCTTTATTGACTATGTCAAAGCCTTTGGCTTTGTGGATCACAACAAACTGTGCGAAATTCTGAAAGAGATGGGAATACCAGACCACCTGACCTGCCTCCTGAGAAATCTGTATGCAGGTCAAGAAGCAACAATTAGAACTGGACGTGGAACAACAGAATGGTTCCAAATTTGAGAAGGAGCATGTCAAGGCTGTATATTCTCACCCTGCTTATTTAATTTATATGCAGAGTACATCATGCTAAATGCCAGGTTGGATGAAGCACAAGCTGGAATCAAGATTGCTGGGAGAAATATCAATAACTTCAGATATGCAGATGACACCACCCTTACGGCAGAAAGTGAAGAGGAACTAAAAAGCCTCTGATAAAAGTGAAACAGGAGAGTGAAAAAGTTGGCTTGAAGCTCAATATTCAGAAAACTAAGATCATAGCATCTGGTCCCATCACTTAATGGGAAATAGGTGGGAAACAGTGGAAATAGTGTCAGACTTCATTTTTTTGGGCTCCAAAATCACAGCAGATGGTGATTGCAGTCATGACATTAAAAGACTCTTACTCCTTGGAAGGAAAGTTATGACCAACCTAGATAGCATATTGAAAAGCAGAGGCATTACATTGCCAACAAAGGTCCATCTAGTCAAGGCTATGGTTTTTCCAGTGGTCACGTATGGATGTGAAAGTTGGACTGTGAAGAAAGCTGAGTGCTGAAGAATTGATGCTTTTGAACTGTGGTGTTGGAGAAGACTCTTGAGAGTCCCTTGAACTGCAAGGAGATCCAACCAGTCCATTCTAAAGGAGATGGATTGAAGGACTGATGCTGAAGCTGAAACTCCAATACTTTGGCCACCTCATGCGAAGAGTTGACTCATTGGAAAAGTCTCTGATGCTGGGAGGGATTGGGGGCAGGAGGAGAAGGGGACGACAGAAGGTGAGATGGCTGGATGGCATCACCGACTCAATGGGCATGTGTTTGATCAAGTTCTAGGAGTTGTGATGGACAGGGAGGCCTTGCGTGCTGCAATTCATGGGGTCGCAAAGAGTCGGACACGACTGAGCGACTGAACTGAAATCACTGCTGATGGTGACTGCAGTCATGAAATTAAAAGACTCTTGCTCCTTGGGAGAAAAGCTTTGACCAATCTAGACAGCTTATTAAAAAGCAGAGATGTTTCTTTGCCAATAAAGTCTGTCTAGTCAGATTATGGTTTTTCCAGTAGTCATGTATGGATGTGAGAGTTGGACTATCAAGAAAGCTGAGTGCCGAAGAATTGATGCTTTTGAACTGTGGTGTTGGAGAAGACTCTTGAGTGTCCTTGCACAGCAAGGAGATCTAACCAGTCCATCCTAAAGGAAATCAGTCCTGAATATTCACTGGAAGGACTGATGCTGAAGCTGAAACTCAAATACTTTGGCCACTTGATGTGAAGAACTGACTCATGTGAAAAGACCCTGATGCTGAATGATTGACAGTGGGAGGACAAGGCGATGACAGAGGATGAGATGGTTGGATGGCATCATTAACTCGATGGACATGAATCTGAGCAAGTTCCAGGAGGTTATGATGGACAGGGAAGCCTGGCGTGCTATAGTCCATGTGGTCACAAAGAGTTGGACAATACTGAGCAACTGAAGGGAACTGAAGTGGCTCAGTGGTAAAAAGACAAACAAATAAACAAAAACAAAACACCTTCCAATGCAGGAGACATGGGTTTAATCCCTGGGTCAGAAAGGTTTCTTGGAGAAGGAAATGGCAATCCACTTCATTATTCTTGCCTGGGAAGTCCCATGCACAGAGGAGCCTCGCAGGTTATAGTCTGTCTATACATGCGTGGGTGCTCAGTAGTTTCAGTCATTTCCAACTCTTTGAGACCCCATGGACTGTAGCCCTCCAGGCTCCTCTGTCCACTGGGATTCTCCAGGCAAGAATACTGGGGTGGATTGCCATACTCTCCTCCAGGGGATCTTCCCAGCCCAGGATTGGAACCATATCTCTTCTGTCTGTCCTGCGTTGGCAGGTAGGTTCTTTACCACTAGGGCCTTCTAGGAGGCCATGGGGTTGCAAAAGAGTCAGACATGACTTAGCAACTAAACAACACCACCAAAAGATTTTAGTTGAGTCTCTTGCATTTTCTAGGTATAAAATTAATCAAATACTATAATTTTACAGAATCATATCCAATTTTATTCATGCTATTTTTATTTTTTATTGCACTAGCTTTTACATTCAGACAAATGTTAAATGACAGTAATCATAGTAGACATCATTTATCTTAGTTTAATGTAAAATTTTCCACTCTACATTTGTGAGTATAGTCTTCATGGTGAATTTTAATATCTAGCTGGACAGTTCTTCCTCAGTAAACTTTTCAAAAGATTTTGATAATTTCTTAGTACCTGTTTATCATGCTGAGCTTTAAAATGATATTTAGTCCATAATCAAATCTACTTGTGAGTTTTCTTTGGAATTGCATTAAATATATGTCAATTTGTAAAACACTGGTACTTAATAGCATTAGCACATTATTTTCCTTTCCATGACTGTTTATTCAGCAATTATTTCAACTTTGTCAGTGAAACTGTAAGACTGGAGTGTGTGTGTTTGGGGTGGAGCTGGGGTTTTGTTTCATTTTCTCATCTGCTATTTCTTAGTTATATTCTTATATTAAGGTACCATGGTGTATGAGATATTCTTTTATTTCAATTTTTATTATTTTACTATATAGGAACAATATAGATTTTGTAAATTTAGGAAAAAATTCTGGACATTTTACTGAATCATCTTTAATTAAAATAGCTTTTTATAGTTACATATGTTACATTTATCTCTTTTCAATATTTATACCTTTAAAGCACATACTGAAGTAATAATAGAACACTCTTGGTTTTGTAGGGATAACAGGTATCATTATTTAATTCCTGATTTTAATAAATTGATATTGTTCATTACTACCTAATATTTGCTATTGTAGTTTATTTAAGAAAAATTATCTTGTTTAGATAATTTGGCTTCAGTCCTGTTTTCCTTCATTTTTCCTCTCAACTAACTGCTGCATATTGCCAGGAATAAAACAAATAATGATATCTTGCCTTCCTGGATCTTGCATTCCAGTAGGTAAAGATACAGATAATAATAATACTAATCGCAACAACATAAAAGAATAAAGTAATGTAGTGTGAGCAATGAAAGTGGTGATTGTTAAAAGGAAGCACTTTTTGTGTAGGGGATAAAGTTTTTCAAAGGAGTGTTTGAAGTATAAACAAGCTCATCATAGAGGACCTCAATGGGGAAATGTCTTTAAGTAAAAACCTCAAGGTAAAGAAGGAGGTATCAAGAGAAAGAACAGTCCAGATAGAAAAGGGTATGCTAAAATTCTCAAACTAGAATAAAGATTGAATGTTTGAAGAACAGCAGAGAAAATGTTATAATTAGTGCAGAATGAACAAGGGAGAGAATAGAATGAGATCAGAAACATAAATCTGGGGAATGGATCCTGTAGGGCTTGATTAGAATGGCATCAACAGAGTGTAAATGAGAGGAGAAAAGATCCTGACAATAAATCTAAATAACTACTTCACACAGTTTTGCCATAATATGAAGAAGAGGAGGGAGTAAATTGTTAGCTGGGGAAAAAATGAAGTCAAGAGAAGTTATAAAAAAATTTTAAGTAAAAGATAGTGGTACGTGTTTATGCCAAAGGGAAAGATAAGGTGTAGGGTGACAAACTTAGGGTGACAAATTGAGGGTGCAGGCAAGAATGGAGAATCCTGCTGGAGCAGCATCCAAGAGCAGACAGGATATAGGTGTTCTAGTCCATAATGGAAGGGGTGTATTCTACCTGTGACAGGTAAATCAAGCATAATAGCAGGACAGAAGGTAAACCACATGAGTACAGTCACAAATAGGTGGATAGACCTGTTGGTGATAGGAGTTTACTTCTAATTGCTTCTAATTTTTCTGTAAAATAGGAGACTAGGAACAAGTATAAGAAATGAATTATTAGAGGTTTGAACCAAAGAGGAAATTAATCAAAATCTAAGATAGTGCATCTCAAACTAGTTGTGGAGAAGCACCAGATTTTTTGTTTATTTGTTTTGATTTCCAACAGATGGTGAAATGATGCTTTCATAAGTTACAATAAAATAATTATTTAAAACCTAAAAAAATATAAATACAAATTTAATTAAAATATTATATTCACTGGATGTAAAATTGCTCTGTCAAATTGCTGTAAATTTTCCAAATTATTTTTTTAACTCTATTACTTATCTTTTTGTGGGCTAGTAGCAAACAATTCATTGACTTCTGTAGTACAGATCTAAGAGAGTAGGAGCAAGAGTAAAACAAAGAAATATAGTGTAATTTCTCTGATTCCTAAGACCGTGATCATGAAGGTATAATGAGATCAGAGAAACAGGAGAAAAATATTTTTATTTCTACTCTTCCAGGTTTTGACCTGGGACTCTGTAACAATAGGCAAATTAACAAGAGAAAAACAAGTAGAAATTGATCCATGTATTTCTTATATATTATACATTGGAGAAACACAGGGTGGTGTAACTCGAGAGTTGATAAGAACTTAGGCTTATATAGCATCTTCAGTTAAGTCCATTTCAGTCGCTCAGTCAGGTCTGACTCTTTTTGACCCCATGGACTGCAGCACGCCAGGCTTCCCTGTCTATCACCAACTCCCAGAGCTTACTCAAATTCATGTCCGTTGAGTCGGTGATGCCATACAAATATCTCATCCTCTGTCATCCCCTTCTCCTCCGCTGTCAATCATTCAGCATCAGGGTCTTTTCAGATGAGTCAGCTCTTCATCAGGTGGCCAAAGTATCAGAGTTTCAGCTTCAGCATCAGTCCTTCCAATGAATATTCAAGACTGATCTCCTTTAGGATGGACTGGTTAGATCTCCTTGCTGTGCAAGGGACTCTCAAGAGTCTTCTCCAACACCACAGTTCAAAAGAATCTATTCTTCAGCACTCAGCTTTCTTGATAGTCCAACTCTCACATCCAAACATGACTATTGGAAAAACCAAACTTAACTAGATGGATCTTTGTTGGAAAAATGATGTCTCTGCTCTTTTAAAATGCTGTCTAGATTAGTCATAATTTTTATCCCAAGGAGCAAGGGTCTTTTAATTTCATGGCTGCAGTCACCATCTGCAGTGATTTTGGAGCCCAGAACATAAAGTCTGTCACTGTTTCCAAATCAATTTGCCATGAAGTGATAGGACCAGATGCCATGATCTTAGTTTTCTGAATGTTGAGTTTTAAGCCAACATTTTCACTCCCCTCTTTCACTTTCATCAAGAGAGTCTTTAGTTCTTCACTTTCTGCCATTAGTGTGCTGTCATCCTTATATCTGAAGTTATTGATATTTCTCCTGGGAATCTTGATTCCAGCTTGTGCTTCATCCAGTCCAGTGTTTCCCTTGATGTTCTCTGCATGTAAGTTAAATAAGCAGGCTGACAATATACAGCCTGATATACTCCTTTCTCTAGTTGGAACCAGCCTGCTGTTCAATGTCCAGTTCTAACTGTTGCTTCTTGACCTGAATACAGATTTCTCACTGGGCAGGTCAGGTGGTCTGGTATTCCCATTTCTTTGAGAATTTTCCACAGTTTGTTGTGATCCACACAGTCAAAGGCTTTGGCATAGTCAACAAAGCAGAAATATTGTTTTTCTGGAACTTTGTCCCTTTTTCGATGATCCAGTGGATGTTGACAATTTGATCTGTGGTTCCTCTGCCTTTTCCAAAACCAGCTTGAACATCTGGAAGTTCATGGTTTACGTACTGTTGAAGATTAGCTTGGAGAATTTTGAGCATTACTTTGCTAGCCTGTGAGATGAGAGCAACTGTGCTGTAGTTTGAGCATTCTTTGGCATTGCCTTTTTTTGGGATTGGAATAAAAACTGACCATTTCCAGTCCTATGGCCCCTGCCGAGTTTTCCAAATTTGTTAGCATATTGAATGCAGCACTTTCACAGCATCATCTTTTAGGACTTGAAATAGCTCAACTGGAATTCTATCTCTCCACTAGCTTTGTTCGTAGCGATGCTTCCTAAGGCCCACTTGACTTCACATTCCAGGATGTCTGGCTCTAGGTGATTGATCACACCATCATGATTATCTGGGTCATGGATATCTTTTTTGTACAGTTCATCTGTGTATTCTTGTCACCTCTTCTTAATATCTTCTGCTTCTGTTAGGTCCATACCATTTCTGTCCTTTGTTGAGCCCATCTTTGCATGAAATAATCCCTTGGTATCTCAAATTTTCTTGAAGAGATCTCTAGCCTTTCCCTTCTATTTTTTCCCTCTATTTCTTTGCATTGTTCACTGAGGAAGGCTTTCTTATCTGTCCTTGCTATTCTTTGGAACTCTGCATTCAGATGGCTATATCTTTCCTTTTCTCCTTTGCGTTTTGCTTCTCTTCTTTTCACAGCTATTTTTAAGGCCTCCACAGACAACCATTTTGTCTTTTACATTTCTTTCTCTTGGGGATGGTCTTGATCATTGCGTTCTGTACAGTGTCAAGAACCTCTGTCCATAGTTCTTCAGGCAGTCTATCAGATCTAATCTTTTGAATCCATTTGTTACTTCCACTGTATAATTGTAAGGGATTTGATTTAGGTCATACCTGAATGGTCTAGTGATTTCCCGTACTTTCTTCAATTTAAGTCTGAATTTGGCAATAAGGAGTTCATGACCTGAGCCACAGTCAGCTCCCGGTGTTTTTTGTTTGTTTGTTTGTTTGTTTTTTTTGCTGACTGTATAGAGCTTCCCCACCTTTGGCTGCAAAAAATGTAGTCCATCTGATTTCAGTATTGACCATCTGGTGACGTCCATATGTGGAGTCTTCTCTTGTGTTGTTGGAAGAGAGTGTTTGCTATGACCATTGAGTTCTCTTGGCAAAACTCTATTAGCCTTTGCCCTGCTTTGTTCTGTACTCCAGGGCCAAATTTGCCTATTACCCCAAGTATTTCTTGACTTTCTACTTTTTCATTCCAGTCCCCTATAATGAAAAGGATGTCTTTTTTGGTTGTTAGTTCTAAAAAGTCTTGTAGGTCTTCATAGAACCATTCAACTTCAGCTTCTTCAGCATTAATGGTCAGTTTATAGACTTGGATTACTCTGATATTGAATGGTTTGCCTTGGAAATGAACAGAGATCATTCTGTAGTTTTTGAGACTGCATCCAAGTACTGCATTTTGGACTCTTTTGTTGACTATATTAACTACTCCATTTCTTGTAACGGATTCTTGCTCACAGTAGTAGATATAATGGTCATCTGAATTATATTCACCCATTCCAGTCCATTTTAATTCACTGATTCCTATAATGTCCATGTTCACACTTATCATCTCCTGTTTGATCACTTCCAATTTGCTTTGATTCATGGACCTAACATTCCAGGTTCCTATGCAACATTGCTCTTTACAGCATTGAACTTTAATTCCATCACCAGTTATATTCACAACTGAATGTTGCTCTTGCTTTGGCTCCATGTCTTCATTCTTTCTGGAGTTATTTCTCCACTGATCTCCAGTAGCATATTGGGCACCTGCTGACCTGGGGAGTTCATCTTTTCAGTGTCCTATCTTAGCAAAGGAATAATATTTTGTTTTAAAAAGTAATAAGACAAAGTGTAATGACCTTCAGTCTCAGGGATGGAAAATTGTGGGATGGCAAATATTTGGGAAACTAATGGAAAATAAGGGCAAGTTAGTAAAGTTTGTTACATAAATTCTTCTGCTTCTGTCTTTGGGGTGTAAGAATCTAAAGTCTCCCATGATTTTGTTCTTCTTGCTAGAAAGGGGAAGAGAGATATATTTGCAAATTTATGTTCTGCTTTTTGGTAAATAGGGGGAAAGCAGAAAGCTTTGTTTGTATCTACTTCTTAATAGCTTTCAGCTCAAAATAATCCTTATGCCAAAGTGACATCTTTTAGAGTGGCATATTTTGCTTGCCTGCACTATTTAGCAAGATTGTGTGTGTGTGTGTGTTTCCAACCACATTTACCTTTACAAGTATAGATACAAGGTAGGATAATTGCTCACAGAGAGAAATACAGAAGTTCAGGGTGTTTTCAGTAGAATAAATAAATGATTGGGCATAGAATTTAAAAGGAAGTCAGGCCATAAGGGAGTAGGACAAGACAGTTGAAAGTGTACTCATAATATGTGATCTGAAGGCTTGTTGCATTGCGATACTAGAGAACATGAGTTGGAAAGTGGGAGGCTGTGTTCATGGAATGGTATACTGGCAATTGAAATTATGGAGAGAGAATATTTTCGTAATGATTATACGTAAACTCTAACCATGAGAATGGTTACTTGAGTTATAGGGAAGAATATGATCATTTCAGGAGAAAAGGTTAAGGATCCAAGAAGCTAGTGTATTAGAAAATGTATCCTTATATGATTTAAAATCATAAAGAACTAAGCAAATGTTGTTTTGGAGAACTGGTGAGGAAAGAATTGAAAAAAAAAAAAAAGGAAATTCCTGACCTGAAAGTCAGGAAAGAACTGAAGTAAGAATAATCGATAATGCCATCAGAGGACAAGAGATCAAAGAGTAGAGACTTTTAGGGCTGGTAAAGGGACAATAATAGGATTGCAGTGAGCTTCAAAACCTCCATACTCATATGGTTAGGGAGAAAATAAAGGGTTTGGGTAGAAAACAGCTATCAAATGATAAGGTCCAGGGGAGCCAGTGTCCTCAAAGGGTGAGTCAGGTTGCGGGCAGGACAGAAAAGCCCAACAGAATGCTAAGAGATTAAGAATACAAAGGATTTTTAAAAGTCCTAGTGGAGGGGTTTCCTGGGTTTACAAGGAGTTGTAAAAAGGGTCAAAAAATGGGAAGGACTGAACTGTATGGGCTTAGAGCCTGAACCTGTGACACTTGAACTTTTTAAAGATATCTGACCTAAAACAGTAATAAAGCGCTTAGAGCACGCATCTATGTATGTATCACTATAGCACTATCTGACCTTTTATGTTTTTCCTCCACACATATGAAATGGAATTCTCTTATGTACTAGGAATATTCCATGTGCTGGGTATATAGTTTTTCCCAGTGCAAGACACAATATCCCTGCATTGTTACACTGCAACCAGTTTGTAGCTAGAACATACCAGGAAAGATAGTGCGCACCTCAAGGTTAAAGGCAAGTCAGTGGAAGAAGTAGGTAGATTTATTAAAGGATCGTTCTGGCTACAGAACAAAAGAAAGTCTGCAAAGTAGAAGACACAAATCAAGAATAAGAGAATACTAACAACATAAACCATGGGTTTTGAAATGCACTTCCTTTCTTCTGTGTTCTTTCCATCTCAGAATTTTCCAATATTCGTAAGCTCACCTTTTCTTTTTAACCATCTACTAACTGCTGTCACTTATTCTATGTCCTGTTCTCTATTCATAGCACTGTCAAGGAAGAGTCAGGAAAAATGAACCTGACGCTTCAAATCTGGATAGATGTTGATAGCATCCTAAAGGTTTGAAAGTATCAACATAACAAGTCTGTTTATAACACAGTCACTGAAGTTAGTAACCCCTTCCTTTTAAACTAAGACAGTTCTCATTTTCTTCAAAGAAGATTGTCATCCTGGGCATGCAGATGTTTTGCATAGTTCCTCATTCTCTAGATACTTTAATTTAAACTTTATTCTCTCACTGATACTTAATTCTTAAAAAAAAAATCATTTCTTTTCCATATCTTTAAATTTGTTATTTTCTAAAGCATGTTGGACTGCAAGGAGATCCAACCAGTCCATTCTAAAGGAGATCAGTACTGGGTGTTCATTGGAAGGACTGATGCTAAAGCTGAAACTCCAGTACTTTGGCCACCTCATGTGAAGAGTTGACTCATTGGAAAAGACTCTGATGCTGGGAGGGATTGGGGGCAGGAGGAGAAGGGGACGACAGAGGATGAGATG
>NW_011494902.1:10219285-10222525 GCF_000754665.1 Bison bison bison | reverse complement strand
AAAAGACTCTGATGCTGGGAGGGATTGGGGGCAGGAGGAGAAGGGGACGACAGAGGATGAGATGGCTGGATGGCATCACCAACTCGATGGACATGAGTCTGAGTGAACTCCAGGAGTTGGTGATGGACAGGGAGGCCTGGTGTGCTGCGATTCATTGGGTCGCAAAGAGTCGGACACGATTGAGCGACTGAATTGAACTGAACTGAAAGCATGTTGGTGGTATCATGACAAACATGATTTGATTTTAAAGGTCATTAGACTGACAACCTAATGGGGGAAATTGAAAGATTATGGGTGCAAAGAACGGATATTGCTAAGTTTGTAAGTTTAGATTAAGTATATATAAAATCCATCACTACCACTCTTCCCAATATGCATCTAGCAAGAAAAAAAAAAAAAAAAAAACAACTTAGGCCATTTCCCTATATGTTAAATTAACAAAGCTGCCTTTAAGTATCCTGCAAAATCTGGAAAGAGTCTATTTCAATGTAAATGGAATCACTTTGTGTCTTTTAATTCTTACAAATATTCCTTCCTTTTTTAATATGCCACTTTATCTCTTTGATGATGTACGAAGGATTTCTTCATCCTAGTCTAAACAATGTAAAGGTTAAATGAGCTTCTGGAATAGTTAGATAAGCTAAAAAGAAGCAGAGATGAATGAACGAGATCATAAAATAAGGTTTTAATTCAATGAGAAGACCTTGGAACTATAAAACTAGGTATAAAAATGAAAAGAAAGTGTAATATCACAGAACAGCTCCTCAAAGATGAATCAGCATGACTATATACCTAAAACCATAGAGAAAGAATATATACTGTCTTATATTTGTTGAGTTTCTTAAAAGAATTCTGTTACAAGTTTTGTGTACTATAACATTATTTTAGTATCCACAAATAATAATAATAATAATAAAACACAAGCTGAGTGAGACAATAACAATATGGTGTTTCCCAGTCAACTGTGAGACTTTGTAAAATTGTCCTCAGATTTAAGTACCCAAAAAGAGTGGAGAAAGAAAAGTTCCCAGCTATTAATATTTTTTCTGTTGAAGATGAAAAAATGAGGAAAAGGGGAAGAGAAAAAATCAACAAAAGAAAAATGAGTAAACTCATATCAATAGCCTTGGAAAATCAAACACATAAATAATGTATACAAGTTTCTAAGTTTGGTGAGATCACCAAGGTCTATTTCATTTCACCACCAATTTTGCTCTTTTCTGTGCTTCCATTTTTATTTGTACTTTCATTTCATATATTATGAACATTTTGCTTATTTTTGTCATCAGACTTTAAATGAAAAAATAAGTTAACATGCAAAGAAATGTGCTTAATTTCTTCTCACTCTCACTCTCCCTATCCCTTCCTCCCCCTTCCAGTTCTTCTCCTCTTCTCCAGTTACTTTCTAATCTAATAAAATCAGACATATTTGTCTTATTTTTCTGAAAAGAGCTAAGAATTTATGGCTCACTTTTAGAGCTAACCTCAACTGAGACATCAAGCTTGTGCCACATCAAGCTTGCCAAATTTATAAGAAATGTACCTATTTACCATTCAGACTTCTTCTCTCTGTTATTTCAAATAGGAAAACATTTAAGAAGAGGCCAGGGGAAGCAAAAAACAGTTTAGTTAAGTTGAAGCTAGAAAATTGTGAGAAAGTAGTTGCCATTTTCCAAAATATATGAGAATTATACAAAAGTGAACTTTGGTCTGGAATATGTTTTTATTGACTAATAGAGCTATATTTTTTCTTATAAAAAAGGCAGTTTAAGGGTCACTTTTAACATTTAGACAGAAATACACAAATTGGATACCTCCCAAATAAAACATGACTCAGTATTTGATCATTTTGTATTATAATTCTGCATATCATGCAGCTTGTTTAGAGTAATGGTTCCTCTTACAGAACACAAGTTTGTTAAGGTATATATTTTAAAGGTGTTCAGAGTGTTTATTAATATGGAACTAGAAACCAGATACAGAGATGATAAAGCATTTAAATAAAGAAACTATCAATTATATAAATTTACTTAATATTTTACTTCTTAAAGGCCAAAGCTAGTACTTTAAAAGTTACTAAAGACACAACCACCATCTGGTGGCAAGGCAAAGAAACTGTCATTTTAGAGTATCTATTTTCTATGACTAAAATCATAAATCATCAAGTGATATAATGCTTCCCAAGGCAGAGTTTTGGATGTGTTGGTGTTACAAATTGGATACGGTCTACTGTGATATCTCTGAAATATCATATTTATGATAGGATTTATAGATCTTTTAAACAAGGTATGGTTCAACATTCAGATGGATTGTTACATTTAAATTTGACAATAGCTCTGTGAAGTTCTATTGTTCATATTTCCATAGAACGGCTGAGGAAACTGAGATTTCATAGAGGTTTAATACTTTGCTAATACCTTATAGTCACTAAAGGCACTATTAGGATTTGATTCCAAACCAACTCTTTCTCTTCCAAGGGCCTGTGCTCTCTAAAATATATAAAATGCTTAACCCAGAAGCTAAACCTTAAGAAGTCCCAATAAAGCAGTTAATATTATGTTTTCATTATTGCTAAAAGCTATTAGGGCAGAATTCCAGTGTATAATTCCTGGTGAACTCTGCAATGTGAAGTTGAATTGAGGGGCAGCTTAATTAATATCTGATGTTTTCTGACTATAACTGCTTGTCCCGATGTCCTGTCAGGATTCTCATGACAGTCTAGACTAATGAAGCAGAGTAAGTAACAAAATAAAACAATCATCCTCTGTCTGAAGCAGTTTCCTTGGTTTCACATTTTCTTCGTTTCAGACCCAAGAGCAAAATGATAAGCCCGCATTAGAATCACAGAATCAGAAAACTTTAGAGTTTAAAGTAAAAATTCCAGAAGCTTTCCAGGAAGGTATGAATATTTATGTGAAAGTTTTATCTTATTTTGCTTTACTTTACATCTAATAACCCTTTAGAATTTATAAAATATTTTCACAAAAGTGTTTCTATTTGATATAATCATACTATATGGTATCTGAGATAGGGAAATTAGGTTGAAATATTGGCCTTTATATAGGTTAAAAATAATCAGACATTGATTCCTTATTCTTCAGTCTCAATATAATTCACATTTTAGACATGATCAACCCTAGGCATTAAAAAAAAATATTGATTGTGTATGGTCATAAAATTCACTTTGAAAAGAAATAGAATAAAAGCTTTTTCTGTTAGAATCTTAACAGAAATATATAT
>NW_011494902.1:10167208-10219185 GCF_000754665.1 Bison bison bison | reverse complement strand
TATATATATATTTTTTTTTGCCTTTAAGATCTGGATACATTGTGAAAAAACCTGTATTTCGATTGGTGTAAAGTAAACTGCTTTAATCTGTGCATCACTTTCTTAAAAAAAAAAAAAAAAAAGTTGGGGGAGAATTTCAGTTGTGGAATGTATTCATCATCAAAGAGTTAAATGCTTATTCTTGTTCCAGGACTTCTATTACTTATGGAGAGCTGTAAATAAGTGAAATGTGCTAGAACTGCAGCATATTTCTAAATAATTATTTCCTGCCTTTTTTTTTTTAATTTGCACATTTTCTTCCCTCTAAATCATGAGAATCATTTTTGGTGATCTTTTGCCAGAATACGAGTTATGATTATTATATCTTCAGTCTGATAGATACTAATTTGCTTATTGAAAGTGATATGGAAGACCCTTGTTAGACCTGGATTGGACAATAATAAGCATCTGAGTATTTCCTACTCTGTGAGTCCAGTTTTTTCTACATGACACTTAATAGCTTTCCTGAATTGAACTGAAAAAAGTATATAATGAAAGATCTCTTGGGTTTAACAATGAAGGATGTTTTTGGTCTTTAAAATCTTAACAGGGTATACATAAATTACTTTTTGATTTATTGCTTTAGGTTTCTCCAGGCCAATGTACCTTTTCTTTGCAATTAAAGTACTTTGACGCAGTAATTTTGAGACTGTAATAGAGTATATTCATGAAAATGGCGTACTTGATTCAGACATTTCATAAGAGGATGTAATCTCCCAAGTGTCAGTGTGAAGTTGCACTCTCCTATCTCACTCTTTAAAGACAGTATGTCTACCATCTTATTTTTAGTTGAAAACTCCTAGAATATCTTCACAAATATTTTGTAAGATTAAACATAGAGCCCTCTAAATAAAATATAGGGCAAGAGTCTGTAGGGGGAGAGTCTGTTAGGGGAATTTGAAAGGCCTCCAGCCTTTCTTACGTTTTTTCAATATAGAGGACCTAGGTTTCCTTTTAGAACAAATAAATGTAAGAACATTCAGATGACTTTAACAGTTCAGAAATGTGTTGCTTGGTTTTGACAAGGGCATTTGTAAGATCTCAAAACTATGTTAAAGATGGAGAATTTAGCAACCCAGGAAGATAATAGCTATAAAACACAAAATTAACTCATCAAGTTGCTGTAATTCTCTTTCCCTTTGTCTCCAGTTGATTAGTGCAAATTGCCCATCTGAGCAGTTAGTATGCAATATAGAAATTTTTGCTGTCTACCAAGGAGGCATTCTTTTTCTTTTAAGTATATACATGTAATATTTCAGAGTTCTCTGTAGACATTGCTTTATGGTGGTTACTAATATTGCTTTGAATTTTAAGGACATATTTGTATGTTTGCTTTAAGGTTTGAGGATTTCTAAGATTAATATAAATAGGGTTGTAATATTTTATAAATTCCTATACAAGAATTCCTAGAAAAGAAAATGAGATACTTCGGTACCTCCCTGTTACATGGAAATAATAAAGTATCTCATTGGATTATTGTGAGAGGTAAAGGTTCAATGATATATATTGAAAAAGGTTAGAGCATGGTTAGAACAATCTAGACTGTGCAATTAATATGTGTATTTAAATTGTTTTATTAAGTGCATAGAATTGTATTCAGTGAAATATCTCTTTACTCTCAGAAAAGAAGATATTTAGGAAATTTCCATCTGTTACATGCCATATAGTCCTAAAGAGAGCTTTACAAACATGAACTGCTATATAAAACTCAGCTTTCTGACTAGGTTTTTGAAAGAAAATTATGTGTTGTGTCCTGTTAAAAAGTAGATTGAAAAGGCAATCAGTCATGAAAAGAGAGCAATACCTGGTTGGAAATCAGCTGATGCTGGGGGTGCATCTAGGAGAGATAATAGTAGTGGAGTATGATCATTAAAAGTACCTGAAATTGAAAATCAGGAGGCTTTTTCTCTCTTCATCCATGGGATAGTTGGTAACTATTTCCAAAAGACGAAGATATTTAATACAAACTGTGCATTTAGTATATTTGAATCTTCAAATTCTTAAGTTTTTTCTTTCTCAAAAAATTAAAGTATTCCCTCAAACAGGTAGTTTCTGTACATAGTAATTAATGCATTCACTCATTTAGCAAAAAGTTTTGATGAAGGATGATACAACAATTTCTGGACTTTGATATTGAAAGTTAAGCATTAAATAAAGACAATCTAGTTCCTGTCCTCAAATGATTTAATGCAGAGAGGAAGATATAAAAAAGGATGGATTATTACAAATGATACATTCAAAAAAAGTCTGTATTTATTTTACTAATTCAAACCTATGTCTTATTTTTACTTTAAAATATGAAAGTGAAAGTGTAGTCATTCAGTTGTGTCTGACTCTTTGCTCATGGACTGTAGCCTGTCAGAGTCCTCTGTCTATGGAATTCTCTAGGCACGAGTACTGGATTAAAACATATTGACAGTCATATTCAGATTTATAAAAAATATATACATTACAACAACATGACCTATGCCAGCAACTGACCTATTGTCTCAGTGTTTCTCATACTTCCCTAATCTGGGGACTTGAGTAAGTATAATAATTCCTTAGTACTATATCCAGAGATGGCCTAAGAATCTGTATGTTGAACAAGAAACTAGCACTCATTTTAAAATTAGTAAATTGGAGAAATGCTGCTATGTTTCAGAGACTAGCAATTTGTTTAGCTGTTTATGTCTTTATCTCTTAATTGATTGGCTTACATAGCAAATTAATTCAGTTTAATTCATCTTGAAGTAAAATTGAATTTCTGAGACTGATATTTATAGAAATTCATCACTTCCTATTGTTTGGAATAAATGTATATCATAGTTATTTAGAAGCATACTATAGGAATATTCTTCAATTATATCTTTTTGAAATAACTTTTCTGCTAATATTCAGAAGTTTTGAATTTATATTATTTCCCCAATCATATGTTCAATATTTCTTTCAAGTTAGGGATTATTATATAATAGCAGAAAGAAAGCAATGAACTAGTCTAATATATTAATCTTTCATAATAAGATCAATCTGTGATATTTTTAAGACTTCCAATTTTTGTGTTACATTTTTTTCCCCGTTATCTTTTGTTTTCTCCACTTTCTATTAAATTGCTTGGAGCTGGAATTACTTACCTTCTGTCCCTTAGTATCTGGTGCAGTTTGATTTTGAAACATTTTAAAAAGACCACAATCCAGGTATTTTAAGACAAACTCCACTAAAAATTAGCACAAAGCACCAAAAATGACTTCCAAGAGCAGGAGCATTTAAGTTCAACCACATCTAAGCTGTTTCTTTCAAATTACCAAATAGTGAAATAAGCAAACATGTAGTTCTTTTCCTACAAAAATCACCTAATCTTTCTGTTCATAAAATAGATAAAATTCCTTTCATTGTATTGATTTGGAAGAGGAAAAGTGACAGCAGAATAAGGTCAATGACAAATGAAAATATACTTGTTATTCCTAGGTTGGCTTGTAATCTTTATCAATTATCACAGAAAAGTATTAAGTAAAATTTTAATTAAATCTATTGGAAATACGAAACTGAAAGAGGTAAACATGATCAGACAGCTTAATGTTATATACTAGCTAATAAGGTTATGTATGGAGAAGACAATGGCACCCCACTCCAGTACTCTTGCCTGGAAACCCCCATGGATGGAGGAGCCTGGTGAGCTGGAATCCATGGGGTTGCCAAGAGTTGGACAAGACTGAGCGACTTCACTTTCACTTTTCACTTTCATGCATTAGAGAAGGAAATGGCAACCCACTCCAGTATTTTTGTCTGGAGAATCCCAGGGATGGGGGAACCTGGTGGGCTGCCATCTACGGGGTCACACAGAGTTGGACATGACTGAAGTAACTTAGCAGCAGCAGCAGCAACGTTATGTAAGTGGTCAGGAAATAGTAAAATAAATTGCAAGACTAAGAACAGGACCTCATAAAATATGCAATCAAAGGAAAATCAGAATGTGTGATCAGTATGTGGCAAGAAGATGGAAATGTCATCTTGTGGAAGTAACAGAGTGTGTATGTAATATAAAAATGACATTCTTTGTTGTACAAAGTGATTTTTTCAAGATGTAATATTAACAAAAGTAGTGAATCTGCAGTCAAAAAATCATTGTCATGTCAAGTTCTGTTCCTCCTCTGTTAAGTTGAGGAAATTACATTAATTTTCCAGACCGTAATTTCTCTACTGCAAAAATGAAGATTAGACTGGTTTACATGTTACTGTTAGCTTATGGAGAACAGTGTCTGATTCCTGATCTCCAAAGAAGATTTAACTTCAGGACCAGACACCAGGCTTGTTCACTCAACAGCTTTTGTATAGCAGACTTTTATCAAAGTGAAAAAGGGACAGAGAAAGCTTCCGACACAGACATAAGAGGGGGACAGAGAGTGGCCCTTCACTAGTTTTAGCAAGGGAATTATAAACTTTTTAAATTGGTTAGTACAATAAATCAAAAGAATGTCTCAAAGTTGTAAAGCTATTACTAGACCCACTCCCATAATTTACATTTTAAGATGCCAGGATTAGAAGTAACAATAGAAAGATTTTAGCTAACCCACTTCCATTATATATATTTTAAGATAACAGTATTAGTCAGAAGGTTCTCAAGAAGGAGAAACATGTCTACAAGCAGGATACATTGTTTTTATATACTCCTTTGTACAGAGTTTAAACTGAATTGTTTGTTGTGTAATCATTAGTTTCATTGAGTTAGACAAGGCTGTGGTCCATGTGATCAGGTTGGCTAGTTTTCTGTGATTATGGTTTCAGTTTGTCTGCCCTCTGATGCCCTCTCACAACAGCTACCTTCTTACTTGTGTTTCTCTTATGTTGGTCGTGGGGTATCTCTTCACGGTGGCTCCAGCAAAGCGCAGCCACTGCTTCTTACCTTGGACAAGGGGTATCTCCTCACAGCCTCCCCTCCTGACCTTGAATGTGGAGTAGCTCCTCTTGGCCCTCCTGTGCCCATGTGGGGCCACCCAAGATAGACGGGTCATGGTGGAGAGGTCTGACAGAATGTGGTCCACTGGAGAAGGGAATGGCAAACCACTGCAGTATTCTTGCCTTGAGAACCCCATGAACAGTATGAAAACGCAAAATGATAGGATACTGAAGGAGGAACTCCCCAGTCGGTAAGTGCTCAGTATGCTACTGGAGATCAGTGCAGAAATAACTCCAGAAAGAATGAAGGGATGGAGCCAAAGCAAAAACAATACCCAGTTGTAGATGTGACTGGTGATAGAAGCAAGGTCCAAAGCTGTAAAGAGCAATATTGCATAGGAACCTGGAATGTTAGGTAAATTGGAAGTGGTCAAACAGGACATGGCAAGAGTGAACATCGACATTCTAGGAATCAGTGAACTAAAAAGGACTGGAATGTGTGAATTTAACTCAAATGACCATTATATCTACTACTGTGGGCAGGAATCCCTTAGAAGAAATGGAGTAGCCATCATGGTCAACAAGAGAGTCTGAAATGCAGTACTTGGATGAAATCTCAAAAACGACAGAATGATCTCTCTTCATTTCCAAGGCAAATCATTCAATATCACAGTAATCCAAGCCTATGCCGCAACCAGTAACACTGAAAAAGCTGAAGTTGAATGGTTCTATGAAGACCTACAAGACCTTTTAGAACTAACACCCAAAAGAGATGTGCTTTTCATTATAGGGGACTGGAATGCAAAAGCAGGAAGTCAAGAAACACCTGGAGTAACAGGCAAATTTGGCCTCGGAGTACGGAATGAAGCAGGACAAAGGCTCATAGAGTTTTGCCAAGAGAACGCACTGGTCATAGCAAACACCCTCTACCAACAACACAAGAGAAGACTCAACACATGGACATCACCAGATGGTCAACACCGAAATCAGATTGATTGTATTCTTTGCAGCCAAAGATGGAGAAACTCTATACAGTTAGCAAAAACAAGACCGCGACCTTACTGTGGTTCAGATCATGAACTCCTTATTGCCAAATTTAGACTTAAATTGAAGAAAGTAGGGAAAACCACTAGACCATTCAGGTCTGACCTAAATCAAATCCCTTATGATTATACAGTAAAAGTGAGAAATAGATTTAAGGGACTAGATCTGATAGACAGAATGCCTGATGAACTATGAATGGAGGTTCGTGACATTGTACAGGAGACAGGGATCAAGACCATCCCCAAGAAAAAAAAAATGCAAAAAAAGCAAAATGGCTGTCTTAGGAGGCCTTACAAGTAGCTGTGAAAAGAAGAGAAGCAAAAAGCAAAGGAGAAAAGGAAAGATATAAGCATCTGAATGCAGAGTTCCAGAGAATAGCAAGGAGAGATAAGAAAGCCTTCCTCAGTGAACAATGCAAAGAAATAGAGGAAAATAACAGAATGGGAAAGACTAGAGATCTCTTCAAGAAAAATAGAGATACCAAGGGAATATTTCATGCAAAGATGGGCTCAACAAAGAACAGAAATGGTATGGACCTAACAAAAGCAGAAGATATTAAGAAGAGGTGGCAAGAATACACAGAAGAACTGTACAAAAAAGATCTTCATGACCAGATAATCGTGATGGTGTGATCACTCACCTAGAGCCAGACGTTCTGGAATGTGAAGTCAAGTGGGCCTTAGGAAGCATCACTACAAACAATGCTAGTGGAGGTGATGAAATTCCAGTTGAGCTATCTCAAATCCTGAAAGATGATGCTGTGAAAGTGTTGCACTCAATATGGCAGCAAATTTGGAAAACTCAGCAGCGGTCACAGGACTGGAAAAGGTCAGTTTTCATTCCAATCCCAAAGAAAGGCAATGCCAAAGAATGCTCAAACTACCTCACAAGTGCACTCATCTCACACGCTAGTAATGCTCTAAATTCTCCAACCTAGGCTTCAGCAGTATGTGAACTGTGAAATTCCAGATGTTCAAGCAGGTTTTAGAAAAGGCAGAGGAACCAGAGATCAAATAGCCAACATCTGCTGAATCATCAAAAAAGCAAGAGAGTTCCAGAAAAACATCTATTTCTGCTTTATTGACTATGCCAAAGCCTTTGACTGTGTGGATCACAATAAACTGTGGAAAATTCTGAAAGAGATTGGCATACCAGACCACCTGACCTGCCTCTTGAGAAACCTATATGCAGGCCAGGAAGCAACAGTTAGAACTGGACATGGAACAATAGACTGGGTCCAAATAGGAAAAGGAGTACGTTAAGGCTGTATATTGTCACCCTGCTTATTTAACTTATATGCAGAGTACATCATGAGAAACGTTGGACTGGAAGAAACACAAGCTGGAATCAATATTGCCTGGACAAATATCAATAACTTCAGATATGCAGATGACACTACCCTTATGGCAGAAAGTGAAGAGGAACTAAAGAGCCTCTTGATGAAAGTGAAAGAGGAGAGTGAAAAAGTTGGCCTAAAGATCAAAATTCAGAAAACTAAGATCATGGCATCTGGTCCCATCACAAGGCAAATAAATGGGGAAACAGTGGAAGCAGTGTCAAACTTTATTTTTGGGGGCTCCAAAATCACTGCAGATGGTGATTGTGTTGTGTCTGACTCTTTGCGACCCCGTGAATCGGGGTCACTTACTGAACTTAACTGTAATCATTAGTAACCCCCATTTAAAGAAAAATAAAACATTTTATAAGACTAAGACCAATGAATGAAAAAAAAAAAAAAAAAGACACTTGACCTTTCTTCCTCCTTAAGAATTCCAGACCTCTATCTCCTCCTTAAGACCCCCAGAGCCCTTTCTCCTCCTTGGGGATCCCAGATTTCTTATCAACGTGACTAGGAATTGACTCTCTCATTACTTTCTAAGAAGTCCCTGGGATTTGGTAGAAGTTCTTTTGGAGCTGTCAGGGAGATGGTTGGCCTATTGAATTTTTGATTAAAATTGACAAACTTAAGTGTGTAACTTAAGTAGAAAAATATTTACTTTTGCTTTATTGACTATGCCAATGCACAGTCAAAGGACTGTGGGGATCACAACAAACTGTGGAAAATTCTTAAAGAGATGGGAATACCAGACCACCTGACCTGCCTCCTGAGAAATCTGTACTCAGGTCAAGAATCAACAGAACTGGACAGGGAACAACAGACTGATTCCAAATTGGGAAAAGAGTACATCAAGGCTGTATATAGTCACTATGCTTATTTAACTTATATGCAGTGTGCATCATGGGAAACGTTAGATCGGATGAAGCACAAGCTGGAATCAAGATTGCCAAGAGAAATATCAATAACTTCAGATATGCACATGACACCACACTTAATGGCAGAAAGCAAAGAACTAAAGAGCCTCTTGATAAAAGTGAAAGAGGAGAGTGAATAAATCAGCTTAAAACTCTAATTCAAAAAACCAAGGTCATGGCATCTGGTCCCTTCACTTCATGACAAATAGATGGGGAAACAATGAAAACAGTGAGCCTTTATTTTGGGGGTTCCAAAATCACTGCAGATGGTGCCTGCAGCCATGAAATTAAAAGATGCTTGCTCCTTGGAAGAAAAGTTATGACCAACCTAGATAGAATATTAAAAATCAGAGACATTACTTTGCTACCAAAGGTCTATCTAGTCAAAGCTATGGTTTTTCCAGTAGTCGTGTATGGGTGTGCGAGCTGGACTATAAAGAAAGCTGAGCAGTGAAGAATTGATGCTTTTGAACTGTGGTGTTGGAGAAGACTCTTAAGAGTCCCTTGGACAACAAGGGGATCCAATCAGTCCATCCTCGAGGAAATCAGTCTTGAATATTCACTGGAAGGACCGATGCTGAGGCTGAAGCTTCAATACTTTGCCCACCTGATGCAAAAAGCTAAGTCATTTGGAAAGACTCTGATGTTGGGAAAGATTGAAGGTGGGAGGAAAAAGGGATGACAGAGGATGAGAAGGTTGGATGGCATCACCGACTCAATGGACATGAGTTTGAGTAAGCTCCAGGAGTTGGTGATACGCAGGGGCGTCTGCCCTGCTGTAGTCCATGGGATTGCAAAGAGTCTGACACGACTGAGCAACTGAACTGAACTGAAGTATGTAACACATAAGTAAAAAACAAATATTTAGTAAAAGGTGAGGATCACATTACAATTAGAAAAATAATAGTTGAAAGAGAAGGAAAGAGATAGAAGTGCATTTGTCATTGATGACACTTGAATAGTTCATAAAATTGAATAGGCTTTTTTTGTTCTAAATTCCTTACTTTCACAAAGGGTACTCATATTTATGCTCTCAATCATACAGTAGAGACATAGACGTACCTTGTAAGAGATGGCCTTTATTATGTACAAAATGATACTCTGAAATTTTTAAAAAATTAATAATAATAAATAAAAGGAAAAAGTTTCAATAAAATATAACAATGTTCATGGTGCCATCAGTTGCTTATATTATTAATAAAAAATTCATGATGGCATGGTGTTTAGAACTAGGCATGCAAAGATGCATAGAATCCAGGTTCTGTTACCTTCTATTTATTTAGAGTTACTGTGCAGTCGGAGAAATAGACGGGAAACTCAATAGCAGTTGACAGCTGTTATATGAGAGATGTGCCTTGCTATGTCTTAGAAGTCAGATGAACTTCCTATAAGTGATAGTCTGAGCTGAGTCTTGAACAGTGAGTAGGAGTTAGGAGAGGAGACAGAAGGAAGGGAGATATTTTAGATAAAGAGAAGGTGAAATTTTTAGAGAAAATAGAACAGTAAGTCAGGGAACTGACATAGTTTGGCTGGGACAGCGCCTTGCAAATGGGCTAGGGAGTGGGGTAAAAAATAGACAGAGATCATAAGGTAAAGTGATGTTGCCACAAGGTATAAGCAAATTTTGTCACACCCTGCTAGACAGATATATTGTATTACAGGGGAGGAAAACTTTCTCTCAACCTTCTTAGGATCCCTGGCTGATTCTAAAAATTAAACTGATGAGGACAGATTAACAGGAGAAAAGAATACACATTTTATATTTCATCATGTACATAGGAGACTTCATAAGACAATGAAAACCTAAATAATGGCCAGAACAGAAAGTTTTTATACATTTTGCATGTACACATGCCAAGTCACTTCAGTTGTGTCCAACTGTTTTCTACCCTATGGACTGTAGCCTGCCAGGCTCCTCTGTACATAGGATTCTCCAGGCAAGAATACTGAAGTGGGTTGCCATGCCCTTCTCCATTATACCTTCTACATACATACAAAACAAACAATAAATTTGTGAGAAATAGACAAATCAGAGACATTAAGACTTGGCGTAGTAAATGGTGAGGAGTAACTGGAAAGATAATGGTTAGTTTAGCAAAGTTTGTTTGTACAGATTTCTCAGTCCCAAATTACCCATTTGCAGTAATTAAAATGTCTTCTTTTCTTCTGATACATGGAGAATACCTTTCAATAGGATTTTTATGACTTGTTTCAGGAAAGAAGGGTGAAGGGGGAGAAAGTCAGAGTGACTTCCTGTTTCTACTATTTTCTTAAATTCTTTCACCTTAAGATATTCAATATACCAAGATGCCATGCTTTCAAGTAGCATGTCTGAGACCCCGTGAGTATCATTAATTTGATGTTCTTTTTTTTTTTTGTCTTCCATTTACTTAACTCTAAAACTGGTTTGGTCTTGGATTACATCTGATCAAGCAAATTACACACAGAACACAGTTTGTATACATAGAAAATCTCTAAAAGATTATGTAAGAACATGATAATAACTAGTTATCTCTGGGTAGAAGAGCTAAAAGCCAAAAAAAAAAGCCATAGTCTGTGTTTTGAGAACATGGAGAACATGTGTTCTATAATGGTTTAAGTAGTTGAGACAGAGTGTTTCTTATGGTAATGAGTATTTCTCATGCTAATGAGTGAGTCACTACCTTCATCAGATTGTCAATCTTAAATCCTGTCATTTGAGCCATAAAATCAAATTTTTCACGATTGAAAAAGAAGACAATCCTGTGGTCAAGAGACATTAAGTGACCAACCCATAATTTCAGGAAGTTGGTAGCAGCAAATCCAGAATATGACTTTTTTTTTTTTTTTGAATCCTGCTGCTGCTAAGTCACTTCAGTCATGTCCAACTCTGTGTGACCCCATAGACAGCGGCCCACCAGGCTCCCCCATCCCTGGGATTCTCCGGGCAAGAACACTAGAGTAGATTGCCATTTCCTTTTCCAATGCATGAAAGTGAAAAGTGAAAGTGAAGTGGCTCAGTCTTGTCCGACTCTTCGCGACCCCATGGACTGCAGCCTTCCAGGCTCCTCCATCCATGGGATTTTCCAGGCAAGAGTACTGGAGTGGGGTGCCATTGGCTTCTCCATTTGAATCCTAGTCTATTCTTAAGACACTTGAATGCCAAGCCTATACGTCTGCTTATCTTTAGCCTATTTTTGGCCTGTGTAATAATCAGCTGTTGGGGATAATTAAAAAATGTGGTTAAATCACAAAGCAAAATATTTAAAATATGACTTTGAATGAATGTAGTCCTTGAAAGTTTACATTCTTTTGTGAGAGAAAAAATAATACTAAGAACAAAGAATATGTGCATGTGTGGTAAGTCACTTCAGTCATGTCTGACTCTTTGTGACCCTGTGGACTGCAGCTTACAAGGCTTCTCTGTCCATGGAATTCTCCAGGCAAGAATATTGGAGTATGTTGCCATGCTCTACTCCAGGAGATCTTCCCATCCCAGGGATCGAACCCACATCTCATGTCTCTCACATTGGCAGGCAAACTCTTTAACACTAGTGCCACCTGGAAAGCCCTAAAGAATCCATGTAGTTATTTATTATGTGTATATTATAATTTGGTTTCTAATAGGTAAGAGTTCTATGAAATATGTGAAATATGTATTTTGCTTCATAATTTTTACTCTCGATCATGTTTATAATAATGTAACTTCAAGAAGGAACAAACATTGTAGTAAATATATTAAAGATATAACTACCTTCAGGTATTCCATTTTAATAGAATGACATATGCCCTCATTTAGAAATGGAACATTTGTGTTGTGTCCAGATCAAGATGGCAAAGTACTGAGCTCACCCCACCCATGGACACAACAAAACTATAATAAGAGAAATTATCTGTAAGAATGACCTGAAAACTAGCAAGACAGATTTTGTTTTTTAATAACAACTAATAATATAAATAAAGCCCACTTTGAGACAGGTGGGGGAGAAACTCAGCCTAATCAGAAGCCACACCTCCATAAAGAAACCCTCAAGCAAGATGGATATCACAACTGTGAAGGTTCATAAAAACTCACATCAGGCCTGCAGCCCAGGGACCTGTACCAGGAAGACAAACCTCCATAACATCTTACTTCGAAAACCTACAGGACTTCTGTCCAAAAGAGCTGATGGCTATGGGAAAACGAGGCTCCATTCTTAAAGGGTTCAACACAGACTTCCCTGTTCCAAGTCACAATGCAGAGTTAGCATCTTGAAAAACATCTGGGCCATACAACAAGGAGATTCTCTGACTAGAGTATGTGCTGAAGGGATAAGGATCTGATAAAACATAATTTGAAGATGGAAGTGATGGCAGACCTGCCATAGCTGGCCCCTCCAAAGTGTGACCCCACACACAATATGCCCACTAGTATCATCTCCACTGCTCAGCCTTGTAGATCCAGAGCCATCCCACCACTGTTAGGCCCTTAATAGTAGCAGCCGAGCCTTCCAGCTAGCTGACCTGGGGGCAAACCCTACTCACCAGCATGCCTACAACAATCACAGTCCAACCACCACAGTAGGGCACGTGTTGCTCACATAGAGAATGCCGCTGGAGCACCTGGCTCTGGTGACCAGGAAATAATGTACCACTGAAACCCACTGGGCACTTTCTAGACAGTATCACTCTTTCAAGATGGAAAAACCTAGTTGATATATCTAATACATAGAAACAGGCACAGAGAGGCAAAATGAAAGGACAAAAGAATATCTTTCAATTGAAAGAACAGGATACAACTTCAGAAAAAAGAAGTAAAATGAGGATAAGACATTTACTAGATAAAGGGTGAAAATCAGTAGTATTAAAAATGATCACCAAATTTGGGAGAATGAAAGAAGGAACTCACTAAAACTTCAGCAAAGAGAAAACATAAAAAAGAACAAATCAGAACTGAAGAATATAGTAATGAAATGAAAAGAATACTATAATCACAGCAGATTAGAGAATGAAGAAGAACAAATCAGGAGTCTGGAAGACAGGGTAGTGGAAATCACTCAACTGAAACAGCAAAAATAGAAAATAATTAAAAAAATTATACTACATATAGAAAACTCTAAACACCTCACTCCACAACTTTTAGAACTAGTAAATTAATTCAGCAAGGTTGCAGGATACAAGACCAATATAAAGGAATTATTATGTTTCTATACACTAATTAGAAATTATCCAAAAGCAAAATTAGGGAAACAATCTCATTTGCACTTGCATCAAAAATAATAAAATACCTAAGAATAAATTTAACCAAGGAGATTGAAGACTTGTTCATTAAAAATTACAAGACATTAATAAAAAAAATTGAAGAAGAAACAAAGCAATGGAAAAGTATTCTGTGCTCATGGATTGGAAGACTTAATATTGTCAAAATGTCTGTATCAGGAAATTAATCTATAGATTCAATGTAATTCTTACCAAAATAGCAATGGCATTTTATAGAACTGGAACAAAAATAATCCAAAAATTTGTGTGGAAATTGTAGAGAAGACTCCAAATAACCAAACCTAACCAAGTAACCTAATTCTCTTAAGGAAGAGAATAAAGCTGTAAGTATTATGACATAGATATAGATACACAAAATGGGTCATTATTCACCCATAAAAATAATGAAATCTTGCCATTTGTAACAACACAGATGAACTTAGACAATGGTATGCTAATTGAAATATGTCAGAAAAATACAAATACCATATGATTTCATTTGTATGTGGAACCTGAAAAGCAAAACAAAAAACAAAACAGAAATAAGTACAGAAAATAAACAAGTGGTTGCTGGGGCAGTGGGGGGTTGGGGCACAAAATAGGTGAAGGAAATCAAGAGATACAAACTACCAGCTATGGAATTAATAAGTCATGAGGATGTAATGAACAGCCTAGGGAATATAGTCAATAACACTGTAATAACTTTGTAGAGTGACAGAAGATTTACTGGAATAACCATGGCTTGTGATTGGTAATGTACATAAATGTAGTATATCCGTCACTATGTTATACACCTGAATTTAATATGTATTCTGTGTAAACTATACTCCAATAAAAGCAAAGAAACAGTGAAGTAGAACATTTGCTTGGCATTAATATGCTTCCTTTCTTGAAATGTGTGTGCATATGGACAGATATGCACATATTTAGTTAATATTGAGTTTTCCATGAGAATAATTTTAGTATTGCCTTATTTCTTAATTTTCTTTGTTTCATAAATTGCCTGTTAAATAACTACTCTTTAGGATTTCAGGGAATGGAGAGTTTGACTTAAAAATTGCATGTATTTTCTAGTAGCTAACCAGGTGGCTCAGTATTAAGAATCTGCCTGTTGATGCAGGAAATGCAGGAGACATGGGTTAAATTCCTGGGTTATGAAGATCCCCCAGAGTAGGAAATGGCAACTGACTCCAATATTCTTGCCTGGAAAATTCCATGGATAGAGAAGCATGATCTCAGTCAGAGAAGACTGAGCAGGCACACATGCAAATTTATAACAGATGCATTTATATTACTGTTATCTCTGCATCCAAATATCTCAATAGTGACTGCTACCAACTTGTAGTATGTGTATATGAGAAACAAAATATTACACATAAGCATCCTGGATATAATTCTGTGTACCATGAGTTTAAAGGTAAAACATTTGCATTTTAAATATCATCTTTCAGTAGCATCTTGGTGTCAATCCCCAGAGGTGAGACAGCAGCACTGGTATGTCTTAGTAATAAGGAACTCTTCCAAAGAATTAGAACTTAAAAAAAAAAAAAAAAGCACTGAACTCCAAACTTTATTTAGAATTTAATGCTAAATAGTTTAGACTTAAGCAGCCATTCAAACTTTAAGAAAAGGAGCTGAAAGTGCTCTTAAGGGACCCAACTAATCAATTGTTATTTAAAAGAATCTTTATTCAACATTGTGGTGTTAACCAAAGGCTTCTTGAGGGCTCTTGTTTTAAGACAAGTCACCCTCATTTTTGTCATTGTTTGCTCAAGAAAGCTTTCTAGTGGATATTTATTTTAGAAACATCCATGGTTTTTTCTTCTTCCTCTTCTTTTTTTTAAATGAGCTTTTAGTTGCTCTGAAAGCAATAAATCTCTTTGGTTCACTGTCCTCTTTCATAGGCATTCTTTTCCTTGCCAGCAGTTTCTTCTTTACTGTTGCTAAAAAAGGCAGTATTATGCTTCCACTTTTAATTTCATGTCTGCAGTCACCATGTGCAGTGATTTTGGAGCTCCCCCAAAATAAAGTCTGTCATTGTTTCCACTGTTTCCCCATCTATTTGCCATGAAGTGATGGGACCAGATGCCATGATCTTAGTTCTGCAGTCCAAGGGGTTGCAAAGAGTCAGACAAGCAAGCGACTGAACTGAACTGAACTGAACTGATGCTTCCACTAAGTGTGAGATGGAGATAAGTAGAAGTTTTGTATGTTGGTTCCTTTCAGGAATAATACTGTAATTAACAATATCACAGGGAGAATTTTGTTCATAGATATAGTGATTTCCATAGTACCAGGACCAATTTCTAAAGAATTAGAGACCAAAGTTTGAACAAGTGCAAGGCTGTTTATGTATATTGTCAATTTACTTTTACAAAAGTTGGTACCAGTCTGTATTTCTGTTGCAGACTTGATTTAACAACGCTCTGCTCAACACTGATGCACATTTTTTTTCCCTAAAAAAAAAAAAATTCCAAATCTGATAGGTTAAAATAATGCTGCTTAATATTATTTGATTTACTTTCCCTGATTGTTAATCAGAGTTTTAATTTTTGAAATATAGTAGATTTTCATTACTCATTGCAGTTATATTCTATAAAGTTGCAGTGAACACTGAATTAACCAATATTGAACCATTGCTCCTGGGGAATTCTAGAGTTGTGCTCTTGAGAGCCTCTGGTCACAACATTTTCAACAACAGATCAATACATAACCTTATTTTATGTCTGCTTCTGTTTAAAGACACCTTATTAAATATAAATTGTTGACTCATTAACATTGAACTCATGGTCAATACCACTATAACTCATGCCTGAATAAAGCTTACTTAACACACTTTTTTTTTTCCATAACGCACATCACAGTGCTCCTAAGGTTAGAATTACTAGACAGCGCTTCCGCACAACACATGTCGGCCATTAACAGCCAAATCACCAAAAAAAAGCACAAAAATGAGGAAAAAATAGTACTAAAACACACAGGAAAAGTAAATTTGTTTATAGTGTGAGAGTAGAAACAAGCATTGCCTTGTTTGACCTGAACTGGGAATGTGCACGTCAGACAACTCAAATTTTTTGCTCCTCTGAGTATGTCAATGAGTGACCACAAAAAAATACTAAGAGTATTGATTTGGGGTTACAGATAAATTTTAGCAAGTGAGTGAATTCACAAACACAGAATCCATGAATAAGAAGGACTGACTGTACTTGTTTGCTATTTGCATTTATTTTTATGTTTGTCTTTATTTTTCTATAGGGGTTTTAGAATTAGTCTTACTAATTTATAGATACTCAGGGCTTCACTGATGGCTCAGTAATAAGGAATCTCCCTGCAGTGCAGGAGATGGAGGAGACATGGGTTCGATCCCTTGGTTGGGAAGAACTCCTGGAGGAGGGCACGGCAACCACTCCAGTAATACCATTGACAGAGGAACCTGTTGGCTACAATCCATGGGTCCACAGAGAGTCAGACATGACTGAAGCAACGGACCACCACCACATACATTAAATATGTTTATCTGTCATCTTTGTCATGTGCTTTTATTTCAGTTAATTTGCCTTTTCATTTTTTTGTGATATATTTTATTTTCTAATGTATTATTTGATTTTAGTTTTATTGCATATAGTCAGAAAATGCAGTCTTTTGAATATAAATGTTTTTTGGCTATGGTATCTGTTATCCAGTGGTCACTAGAGTGGATTCAACTTATTTCACTGGATGATTGACCTTTCTCCTTGACTGTTTCGTTCTGTTAAGTAAAGATGCCTATCTTTGCCTCAATAGACTACTTATTTTATGTGAAAAATCTCTGAGTGGGGCTATATATTTAATGTGTTGGCCCACTTGGAACCCCAGATTTGGTATGAAAATTAAATTGTAAACATTTAAGATTCAACAGATGCAGAAGAAAGTATTCTCAGAACTTCCCTTATCTGACTAGCTATAGAAACTTCTGGGAATTGAGGCTGCCATAAATCCTCTGTATGGGGTGACTTCACTCCCAAAGAGACAAAGAATGAAGTTATCATGATTCCTTCTTGGAAGGACCACATGCATAAACAGGTGTCTAAAGTTTTCCTTTCTCATATTTGCTCTCCAAGAAACCTGTTTTGCTCACTTAAGGAAACCCATATGGAACTGATAGGTGGCATTTTGTGGGGACTCCAAAGAGCTCCAATTCTTTGTGTCTCGTGCAGAAATAATTTAGTGAGAGGTAAAGTGATATATCAGAGAAGGCAATGGCACCCCACTCCAGTACTCTTGCCTGGAAAATTCCATGGATGGAGAAGTCTGGTGGGCTGCAGTCCATGGGGTTGCTAAGAGTAGGACACGACTAAGCGACTTCACTTTCACTTTTCACTTTCATGCATTGGAGAAGGAAATGGCAACCCACTCCAGTGTTCTTGCCTGGAGAATCCCAGGGACGGCAGAGCCTGGTGGGCTGCCGTCTCTGGGGTCGCACAGAGTCGGACATGACTGAGCGAATTAGCAGCAGCAGCAAAGTGATATATAAGAAGTAATTTCTTAGAATAAGACTTGCAGGTGGGCAGGGAAGTGAGCACTGAGCTGCCCTGGAATACTTACCGTGTTACATTTTTATAATCCAAAGAAAAGAGAGGAGAGGGAGATGATCACCCTCTTCCTTGTTCTTCAAGTCTTCCATCATTAACTCCTTCTACCTTCTACGTATCAGACAGGGGAGGTCCCTGATCCTTTATGGTTCATCCAGGACTGTAATGATGCCATAGAAAAATTATTTCAATTCTCAGTATGATGAGGGTCTTTCACTTTGAAGTGTCACATTTTCCTAAATTCTTCTCTTTTGTGAATGCACAGAGCACGTCCTAAGGGGTATTCGTTTGCTGACATCACTCTGCAGAATGTAAGCCCTATTTTTCTACTATTGTTTGTTATCTTGAAGCATGACTTCTGCTTCCATTTCATAGTTTTGTCTCTAAGCAAGTGAGCTTGGTTTTGTTGTTAGGCAAGGCAGTGTAGCTTTGATGCTAAAAGATTTGCTCTGCTTCATGAGTCAAGCAAGTGCCCATTGTTTCAGAACTTTCCCATTGCTTCCTTAAGTGATCATTACCTTACTGTGGTCTCCCAAAGCCTCTTAAGTTCCCTCTCTATCTATAATCCCTTAGTGGGATTTCTGAATGCTATTTGATTATCCTACTCTATTCCTATTAATAAGAGCCTTTTCTCCTCTTCTCCTTTTCTTTATTAAGTTAGGTATATCAGCCCCTGATTTTAGCCATTTAATGAACTGTTTCTTTTGTGAACTCCCATATGAACATTAACAAACTTTTATTTTCTCCAGTTAGTCTATCATTTGTCACTTTTAAAGGCCTCCAGGGGAACAAAACCTAAAAGGTTGAAGGAAAAGTTTTTCCTTCTGAACATTAGTTTTGTGATAATTTGTTGCATGTTATGTATGGCTTAATAAATATTATTTTGTGAATATCTCAATGATATTTTTTTTATTAAAAATTACATTTTTATCATGGTTTTATCTGATAAAACCAACGGTCACTAACCTGTGGGGTCTAATGTTTGATGCTCTGAGGCAGAGCTGATGTAATAATAATAGATATAAACTGCAAAATAAATATAGTGTCCTTGAGTCATCCCCAAATCACCCCTTGCCAACCGCTCCACCCCCACCCCCACACACATGCTCCATGTCCGTGGAATAATTATCTTCCATGAAACTGGTCCCTAGTGCCAAAAAGTTTGGCACGAATCCACACTAAATCCTTTTGTCACCATGCCCTTGTTTATTTGGTGTATGCTTTCTTTTAAAGAGAGATTTTTGTAATTTCACCTTGTCTGTCTAATATTTCTATACCATTGCTGTTTGACATAAATGTGCTGTTCAGAAAGTTTCAAATATATTGTAATTTTATGTAGGTAGTTTCCCTCACTCTGCAATTCCTCTTTACAGCTTCCTCTTCCATATCACTATCATAGCTTTTCTTTCAGTTTGGGCTTCTGTGGACTACTTAGATGTCACTCGGGGTAACTTTAATCATCCTGCTTGGTTAAGTCTTGAGTAATTTGCAGTCAATTATTGATGAAGGGCCTCAGGCACCACTATAGCTGACTTTTATTTGTATTTTCAATGTGACTCCAAATGTTCCCTTTAAAGGCAAGGAAAGCGTTACCTCCTTGCTTTGACTACTGTTAGCTTTCTCTAGACAGTTGACGACTGCTAGCTTTCTATACAAAGTCTTCTCTCTTTGAAATCTCCCTTTCTGATGCCCTATATTGCCCTATATTGCACCCAGTTCTGATATCTTATCCCTCAGGCATTTTGTGCAACGCTGTAGTCCCTTTTTCTACCTTTCCCCCAACCAAGTGAGTGACTTATCTCTTCTCTAAGAGGCAGTGTTGTAGGATCTTCTTTCTCTCTTGTCTTTCAAGTTCCTTGTGATAATATGTTTGAGTCTTCTCTAGGAATTTTTAACTAATTCCCATCTGAAAGTCAAATAACTGAAGATCAATCTTTTCTTACTCTTTGCATTCCCACTATAATGATCTGACTATTCCTTCATTCTTTGAGAGTTCTTTGAAAGACTGAAAAAGGATGTAGAAATGCAGGACAGAAAGAAAAGTTTATCTTTCTGATTTATTTTCCTTCAAAAAAGAACCTACTTTACCCTTCTAAATTTGTTTTGACAGTCAAGTCTGCTCTGCCCAAAGTAGCTCAAGTATACCTATTTTCTCTATTATGTAAATCTTTGTTCAGATTTCTAATTTTTTTAATCTTCATGTGTCTTTATTATTTTGAGTTCACCACATGTAAAATTACAAAAATTACCTGTTAGATTTTTCTTTTCATCAGAAGCTTTTCAAAAATGTCTTTACTTCATCGTTTATACTTTTATTTTATTTAATTGCTATTTTTAACACTTTCTTTGTGTTTTATCTATTTTTATAGGAGCCCTGCTTTATTTAGTTTTTTGGCATTTACAAAAGTATATTTTCTATGTTTTCATCTGATAGTTTACATTCTCAAAAAACTAAATTTTAAATTTCTTATTATTAAAATCAAAATATAAAATGAAGAATTTGTTGTTTAGATATTGTACTTGTAACGGAATGCAGGTTCAGTTGCTTGCTGTCCAACAATCAGTAAATTGAGAGGCAAGATTTAGTAAAGAAAGGTGGTTTAGTCAGAAAAGCCGGCAATAAGGGGAGACAGTGGACTTATGTCCAGAGACCAACTCCAAAGATTTTGCTTAGCTGTGACAGTTTTTGAAAGGAAAAAGGGGAAACAATCTCAGCTAATCATTAAAACAAGAGCTCAGATTATTTTTCATCTTTCCATTGTGTGTAGACTTTCTGACTTCTCCCAGTAATCCTTCGGATGTTGTCTTCCTTGCTTGGTCTGTCTGTGATTGTATGTTCCATTGCCTACATGATTGGCCTGTGTCCACATGGTCCACTTACAAATTTACTAAGGGGGAGCTAAGAGTAGAGGGTTAGTCTTTAATTACTTAATGCTTCATGCGTACTCCTTCTAATCAAGGAAAGGAATCATCAAATTAGGTAATTTGTTATGTAAATATATTTAGCAAAGCAAAAATTAAGAGCTAGATTAAATGTTGCCTAATGATGTCATCTTTATGATTATGGTTTAATGATTGGGATGATCAAACAGAGAAGAGGTAGAGGAGTGCTTACAAATCCCCACTGTCAAACATTATTCCATTTCTGTGGGATTAGGTCCATCTTCTGTAACTGTTTCATGCTAAAAAAGTGTGCTATATTCTCAGAGTGGAAGATGTCAATATGACTGTGTAGCATCTCTTTGCTAACAATTTTAGTTGCCCACTTACATATATGGCAGAACAAGCTACAATTATTTTGATGTCCACAAAGATATAGATTATAATGAGTAGCAGTGTTAATCTGATTCTTTGAGGCCAATACTTGGAATTGTGCTAGTCACAGATCCACTACTACTCAAGTTAAAGCAGCTTATGTCATGGCTATAGTCTGGTCATCATTCAATTACTCCCCCTCTCACCACCCCTTTGGTGGCAGTTACATTATCTATTTAAAAAAAAAAATTAGGAATATGCATCAGACACTGAGTTCATGACTGTTGTCCTGATCATTAACTGCTTGGTTTTATACTGGGGAGTGGAGGCAAAGGGACCCTGCAGGGTTCTTGCTTAGTAGTATTAATATTTTTTTTTAGATTTATTTCTCTCTTTAATCTCTTCCTAAATATTTTTATTTAACAACTTTTCAAGAACTCTTATTTGATTTATGTCTTGTTATAGTGGTATAGCTTATCAAGGATATATATTTTTTTCAATAGTTGTGTGTGGTTATCATGCTTTTAAAATATTTTTGTATCTAATCATTACTTCTTATACTTTTACACATGAAGGACATCTGGTCAGGTTGTAGAATTCTTGTTTCAGAAGATAAGTAACTTCAAACTTGGTAGTTCTGTATTTATAGTCACACAAAATGTCTGAAGACTGACCTAGGTTTATTCTTATAAACGAAACATCTTTTTACCTGAATGATTCAAATATCTATTAAAATTGTACCGTGTACCTCAATCTGTAACTTATTAAATACTTTTTCATAGTTATTTGAGCCCCTTCCCTCACCCACCATATCTATAGTTCTGATATTAGAAGTTCTTAAAGCAGACACATTTAGACATGGATTCCATAGGAGGAAGGTAAATTTCTATTCCTTTTTCAGTGTTTACTTAAATGTCAGTGTTCTTTTGCTGAGGGATAGTCAGAAAATCCAGTACCCTCAAATGATATTTTAATTGATTATATTTGTTTAAATAAAATGAGCATTTGTCACTCTTCAAGCTGGTATAATGAGTACTTGGTAGCACTGTACTATTCTTCCAACTGTGTATATAAAGGTATGATTTACCAATTCTAAAAAGCAAACTTCACTGAGATACGCATTGTAGAGAAAATATACTTTGATTTTACTATGCTAATGATCAGAATTTTGTTTGTGTTAGGATACAGTCACACTCAATTACAAGCATAAGTAAAGGTTATATAATTTCCACCAATATTTTCTTTCAATGAATAATTTCAATAATATTATATAAAATGAATCTCTTTATATAAAAAGACTGGTAACTCTAATGCTCTCTAGGATCAAATGCAGCTTAAACATACTTCTTAAAAGTTCTAGTTTAAAACAAATTCTTTTAAAGATATAGTTAAATTTTATGTGATTAAAATTATATAAAGCATAAAATCATCCCAGAACTATGACTACAGATTTTATTTTTAGTTCCATAATTTGAAACACCACATGAAAAGTTTTCAATGATATATTATTATCTATTAAGTCTTTCAAGGTATAAGCAGAAATCATTGTTATTTCACCTATATTTTAATTTTTATTATAAATACTATAAGAAGCAAATATTGTAAATCAACTATACTTCAATAAAAAGTAATAAATAAATAAATACTCTAAGGAAGAATATTAGATGACACATTTCTCCCAAAAAAATCCTAGGGAAAGGATTAAACACAGTTAAAAAAATAGTAAAATCAATGAAACCATCTACTAGCTCAATAGAAAATAGCACAATATTAAAACAAAGAAAGAAAAATAATGGTTTTTAACTTGCAGATATCACAATTCACAAAAGAATTATATATATATATATATGTATATATATATATTTTTTTTAATATCAAAGGTCAGTTCAGTTGCTCAGTCATGTTCAACACTTTGCAACCCCATGGACTGCAGTACGCCAGGCTTCCCTGTCCATCACCAAACCAGGAGCTGCTTAAACTCATGCCCATCGAGTCGGTGATGCCATCCAACCATCTCATCCTCTGTCATCACATTCTTCTCCTGCCTTCAATCTTTCCCAGCATCAGGGTCTTTTCCAGTGAATCAGTTCTTTGCATCTTGTGGCCAAAGTATTGGAGCTTCAGCTTCAGCATCAGCCCTTCCAATGAATATTCAGAACTGATTTCCTTTAGGATTGACTGGTTTGATTTCCTTGCAGTCCAAGAAATTCTCAAGAGTCTTCTCCAACACCACAGTTCGAAAGCATGAATTTTTTGGTGCTCAGCTTTCTTTAAGGCCAACTCTCACATCCGTACTTGACTACTGGATAAACCATAGCTTTGATTAGACCAACTTTGTGGACAAAGGAATGTCTCTGCTTTTTAATATGCTGTCTTTTTTGATCATAATTTTTCTTCCAAGAAACAAGCATCTTTTAATTTCATGGCTGCAGTCACCATCTGCAGTGATTTTGGAGCCAAAAATAAAGTCTGACATTGTTTCCATTTTGTCCCCATCTATTTGCCATGAAGTGATGGGACCAGATGCCATGATCTTAGTTTTTCAAATGCTGAGTTTTAAGCCAGGTTTTTCACTGTCCTCTTTCACTTTCAAGAGGCTCTTTAGTTCCTCTTCTCTTTTTCTGCCATAAGGGTGGCGTCATCTGCATATCTGAGGTTATTGATATTTCTCCCAGCAATCAAGTTAAATAAGCAGGATGACAATATACAGCCTTGACATACTCCTTTCCTGATTTGGATCTAGTCTGTTATTCCATGTCCAGTTCTAAATGTCGCTTCTTGACCTACATACAGATTTCTCAGGTGGCAGGTCAGGTGGTCTGGTATTCCCATCTCTTGAAGCTTTTCCCACAGTTTGTTGTGATCCATAGAGTCAAAGGCTTTGGCATAGTCAATAAAGCAGAATTAAATATTTTACTGGAACTCTCTTGCTTTTTCTATAGTCACTTTTATGTACATTCTTCCTTTTGTAGTAAAATAATTATTGTACCTTTTATTTCAGTTTTAAAAATGTGTATATTGTCATTGTGATAAATAGTTTAGAAAAAAATATTTAAAAGATGGTAACGACAACCCTGTATGCGAGACAGCAAAAGAGACACAGATGTATAGAACAGTCTTTTGGACTCTGTGGGAGAGGGCGAAGGTGGGATGATTTGGGGGAATGGCATGGAAACATGTATAATATCATATATGGAATGAATCGCCAGTCCAGGTTCGATGCATGATACTGGATGCTTGAGGCTGGTGCACTGAGATGACCCAGAGGGATGGTACGGGGAGGGAGGAGGAACGGGGGTTCAGGATGGGGAACACGTGTATACCTGTGGTGGATTCAATGTTGATGTATGGCAAAACCAATACAATATTGTAAAGTAATTAACCTCCAATTAAAATAAATAAATTTATATTTAATAATAAAAAATAAATAAATAAAAATATTTAGTCTTAAGGACCAATGTGTTTTTCTTAGCTCATTGGTTCTTGTGGGCACCTCAGAAGCTATAAAGTAAACTGGAACTTTCCCCGTTATAGTTTTTCTCCTACTAAATTAAAAGAAGTCCTGAAGACAATGTTTTAATTTTCGGGAAATTTTATTAGAAAATAATAAGGTCTTGAAATATTGTCAGGTTTACAAATATGAGATTATGTTTTTAAAGTACCTTGTTTTTAAGTGGAGCAAGATGAAGTATCAAATGATGAGCTTTATTTTTTAAAAGGTGTTGAAATACCAACTTAGAAACAAACTTAGTATTCAGGTAACTCTGTTTTGGACAGAAAATTCCTAGGAAGTGGTCAGTGTTGACAACCTCTGGATTCCCATAATCTCCCAAGTTTTTATTTTTGCTGCCCTCAAGGTCCCTATCAGCTTCCCTTGTGGCTCAGAGGGTAAAGCGTCTGCCTGCAATGCAGGAGACCAGGGTTCGATCCCTGGGTTGGGAAGATCCCCTGGCAACCCACTCCAGTACTCTTGCCTGGAAAATCCCATTTACGGAGAAGGCTGGGAGGCTACAGTCCATGGGGTCACAAAGAATCATACGCTACTGAGCGACTTCACGTCACTTCAAGGTCCCTAGGGCTTCCCAGGTGGCGCTAATGGTAAAGATTCTGCCTGTTCAATCCAAGGGTCAGGAAGATCCCCTGGAGAAGGAAATAGCAACCCACTCCAGAATTTTGCCTGGGAAATTCCATGGACAAAGGAGCCTGGTGGCCTACTGTCCATGGGGCTGCAGAGAGTCAAGATATGACTGAGCTACTGAGCAGCAGCAACTCCCTGGACCACTCATTGGTTTCTCTGCCTCCAAAGTGTCCTCTCTCCAAATATTCCTCTATGCTAACTGCTGCAGAGTAATAGTCCTAAAGCTCAAGTTCACTAACTTCCTTTTATGTAGATGAGTATGGTCACTCTGAGATTTCAATGATAGTTATGTTTCTGAATAGTTATAAATTAGAGTCAGTGAAACACATGCTATCATGTGACCAAAAGTGCATTTGGAAAATCACTTGAATTTCAGTGCAAGTTTTACAAAATTCATGAAATTTAAAATGTGTATATTTTGATAGAAAAGTCACATCCATTTGTTATTTGGTAGTAATTTTTCTGGCTTCCCTGGTAGCTCAGAGGATAAAGTGTCTGCCTGCAATGCAGGAGACCCAGGTTCGATCCCTGGGTTGGGGAGATCCCCTGGAGAAGAAAATGGCAACCCACTCCAGTATTCTTGCCTGGAGCATCCCATGGACAGAGGAGACTGGCGGGCTACAGTCCATGGGGTCGCAAAGAGTCGGACACAACTGAGCAACTTCACACAGTTATTTTTCTAAACAATTATTTCAGAGAATCAGGATCCAGTGATTTTTCTAAAATGCTTATTTAGAAATGTTCAATGAAAGTCTGTTCACTGCTATTGCAGCCATAACAAAATATTTTATGTTTTCTCTCTTTGCTTTTTCAGCAGTGTCTACAGAGCTGATTTTTTTTTTTTTTTTTTGGTCTTAGTAACACAACTAAGGGTGTGTGGACTAAGTCTAAGTGCTGTATTATTTGAGCTACAGAGACTTAAAAAAAAAAATCTTACAAATTAATCAAGAGCTGGGAAGCATAAACAAAAGTAAATATAGCACAAAGATTAAAAATAGTTGAATTTTTAGAAAAAAGTTTAGAAATTCAAAAAAAATTATATTTAAGTGATACTTCTCTTCTTCAAAGAATCAAAAACTCATATATAAATTGATTGCAATCAAACATTATCTGGGTATATGAAATGCAGATAATCTGAAGAGATTTGTCAGTTTCCCCCCCATGTTATGAACAGCCTCAGGGATGTGAGTTATCTGCAAAAACTAAATGCTTTTCCTCATTCTAGTTGTGTGAACAATTCTAATATGACAGACATTCTGCTATGGTCATTAATACTACTAATGCTTTACTTATTGAATATTATATCAATCTAGGGACCATGTTAGGCCATTTTGTTCATTTCTTATTCTTCATAATATTTTTGTGAGATAGTGTGATCACTATAACTCCACTTTATAGATAAGGAAGTGGAGGTTTTAGAGAGATTCAAATTCACAGCTTTACTCAATGAAGTGTTGTCTGTTGAAAAAATTATTGGAATATAGTTGCTTTATAGTGTTGTGTTAGTTTCTACTGTACAGCAAAGTGAATCAGCTATGCATATACACATGTCCCTCTTTTTTTTAATTTCCTTCCCCTTTAGGTCACCACAGAGCACTAAGTAGAGTTCTTTGTGCTCTACAGTTGTTGTTTAGTTGCTAAGTTATGTCCAACTCTTTAGTGCCCCCACCAAATGTTTATGCATAGTCTCAGCAGTGTACATGTGTCAATCCCAATCTCCCAGTTCATCCCACAGTCCTTCTTCCTTGGTATCCATAGATTGGTTTTTCTGCATCTGTGTTTCTATTTCTGCTTTGTAAATAAGATTATCTAGACCAGTTTTACAGATTCCACATATATGCGTGAATATTTGTTTTTCTCGTTCTGACTTGCTTCACTCTGTATGACAGTCTCTAGCTCCATCCTTGTTTCTACAAATGACCCAATTTCATTCTTTTCTATGGCTGAGTAATATTCCATTGTGTATATATACCATATATTTTTATGCATTTTTCCATTGATGGGTATTTAGCTTTTCTCCATGTCCTGACTATTGTAAATAGTGCTTTAATGAACATTGGGATACATGTCTTTTTGAATTACGGTTAAGCTGATATCTTAATATCTTTTAGTGCCAATAGAAAGGTCATAAACTCAGTTTCTACTAAGAAGAAGCAAATATTGTTAATGAGTAAAGTAATGAAGTAACGACTATAAAATAATCCAAAGAAGGAGGGATGTGGCAAAACTGGATAGTGACATTTTTGTCCAAAGTGAGATAAATAGCAGCTCTAGTCTAGCTGATGGTTGTTTTGGAAATAATTCAGGTTCTTAGTTTCCAGAAATTTTAAAGATAAAACATAAATCTAGGTTTTCAAACTGTTGCTCAATTTTTAAGTTTTAGAAACAAGTTAAAAATACAGATTTTAAAAAATGATATTTGTAAACTGAATCCAGCATCTAGAAGGAGACATAATAAATTCTATTGTACCATTCATTTCATTTCAAATGACTCTTCTGAAAAGAGGGCTTTCCTTGTGGCTTAAACAGTAAAGAATCTGCCTGCAATGCAGGAGACCCAGGTTCAATCCCTGGGTTAGGAAGATCCCCTGGAGAAGGGAATAGCTACCCACTCCACTATCCTTGGAGAAGGCAATGGCACCCCACTCCAGTACTCTTGCCTGGAAAATCCCAGGGACGGAGGAGCCTGGTCGGCTGCAGTCCATGGGGTCGCTAAGAGTCAGACACGACTGAGCGACTTGACTTTCACTTTTCACTTTCGTGCATTGGAGAAGGAAATGGCAACCCACTCCAGTGTTCTTGCCTGGAGAATCCCAGGGACGGGGGAGCCTGGTGGGGTGCTGTCTATGGGGTCGCACAGAGTTGGATACGACTGAAGTGACTTAGCAGTAGCAGTAGCAGCAGCAAGTTAATTCTAAATGTAGTTGGTACAAAATGATTTCCTTATCAAAATACCCCTTTAAAATATTTTGCTATGAGTGAAAAAAGAAACTATAGAAGTTTTGTGCAGTTTAAAAATAGTGTTTTCTGACGTATCTACTTATTTACTTATTTACACCATTTCTATTGGTAAATATTTTATTTAAAAAAGGGTTTCCTCTAAAGGAAAGCTTCCAATTGAATTCTCTTTCTTTCACAGCTGTATTGTCAAGAATTGAATAAACTTAGTGCCTTGAAAATATCTGTTGGCAAAGAGGACATAGCTACTGGAGCAGAAGTACACATATAAGGAACATTTTTACTCCTTTTCAATCAGCTGGTGAACTTTCCAAGAGAGAGTGTGTATGCGTGTGTGATGGTCCTGCCTCTGTGAGCACACTTACACCCCAATTTAATTAGTTGATCTGTGAGTAAACCCAAGATTGAATTCTGTTACTGCCGCAACTGAGACAAGCCAATCTGATGAACCACACTGAGTGAGCAGCCAAGAAGTGGCATTTCATAAAATGACTCCTTTAAATAATTTCCCTCTCATTGACAGCAAAACAATTACGTTCATTACCTTTCTTTAAATGTTTATTATAAAGAAAAAGAGGTCTCTTTTTTTATTGCTTTAGATTGCAAAATTACTCCTTAGATAATTTTCAGAGAACTCAAGTTGGTTTGAAATATTCAAGTCATATAATTTCCAGATTGTGCATAATGTTTTATAAGCTTTTGAAAAGATATTTAGAGTTGATTTTCTGTGTGACAAGGATGAGGCAGCCTCTCAAATACCAGCATTGTTGACATTTATTTTAGCATAGATCATTAAAAATCAAGGTTAAAAGTATTTTTAATTTGTTTTTAATACATATTGAAATAAAATAATAAATATAGCATTGCCTTTCATTGGCTTCATCACAAGATGTTATCATAATCTATGGTAAGCATGATAATATCATAAGATTAGCAATAATGTTTGAAAATGTGGTTGGCATTCAGAATTTGTGCTGATAATTAAAAACTCTACCTCTGGGTAGATTTAACAGTACAAAGAAAAAGATTTTCTTATTATATCATGATTTTCAAGTAATCCTTTAAAAAAGCTGAACTGAGTAGCTTTAACTATGTAAATGGCCTTGGTATACAAAAATCAAATTTTTATGTCAACTTGGTAGAAATTATTGAAAACCTAACAATATTAAAGCATTCTTGGATTCACTAATATTTTCTGCTCATATATTCCCTTCCATTTTTCTGGACTTTGGGACCTAAGTTGGTTTGCCTTTTTTAATGCTTTTCCAACAAATATATACCAACCACACATAATTCATTCCATTCAAGCTACTCTAGTATTCTTGCCTGGGTAATCTCATGGACACAGGAGTCTGACAGGCTACAGTCCATTGGGTTGCAAAAGAGTTAGCAACTAAATGACTTAGCAGCTAAACAACAACAACAAATAATCCAGAGGTTCCAACTTGAAAATTTGGAGTCCAGATATGTATGAGTTTGAAGTTGTGCTTCTTTATTAATAATAGTTATTTCCAGTTATATGATTTCAGGAAAGTTAATTGATCTTGTAAGACCTGAACATCTTTGCAAAGTGGCTTCTGGTACCCACTCCCTAGTTCATTTGCTTATGGAAATTAAATACATAGAAATGTTCACCTACTCATTACACCCAGCATTTAGCGATTACAATATTCACAAAGGAGGGGCTCTTATTATTTTGGTATACAAATACAACCATTAGTCTTTTGTATTTTGATTATGTGAAGCACTTTTGCCACTTCTCAGTTTCTTTCATCTACATCACTAGTATATCTATAATTTTAGAATTTCTGCATTTATATAGACTTTAGATGGAATTATCCAATGTACCAGATCGCTTACACTCAGCTATCTGCCCTTTGGCAGCTACACATGTGGGATAGTTTACAATGTTCTACCTGGATGTAAAGATCTCAGTTTTTATTTGTTGTTGGAATCTTACTATGAGCAACTAAAGTGATCTCTTCTTTAGTAGAAGAGCTGTGTAAGTATGTATGTGTATGTGTGTATGTGTGTGCACACATGAGTACATACATGTATGCCCAAATGCATGTGTGTTTGCACAAGCGCTCATAGGCAGGCTTCCTGCAGAAAGCTTTGAAATCTATGCCATTTGCTCCATAAAAACCAAAAGATAACAGATGTCTAGTGTCCATATGCCTTTGGAGTTGAACAATTAGAGGAAGTCCTGTTCCCTGCATGCTATATCTGCATTAAACAGATTTCTCCAGTGCAATTAAAATGTGATTTATCACTTTTTAACAAAAGATTAAAGAAGACTTCACTAGAAAGAAATTAATGTGCTGATATAAGCTGCTTGATCTACTTGTGCTTTACTTACACTCTAAAGAGCTACTCCTAGAAGGAAAACAATAATATATTAAGGGCTTTTTCTGTCAAAGAATAAATTACAGATATTTAGTGAGTGCTGAGTACAGGTGAGACACTGTGTTAAATGCTGTACTTAAGCAAGCCCTTTGGCACTAAATTTTTTAAAAGTGAGTTTTAGAATTTAATATTTTGCAATTGCAGTATATTTGGAGAGATTACTATTTTCAGAGTCCCTTGGATTTATATTTTTACCCAAAATCAAATGATCCTTAATTTTTTAAATGGCCTTTGATCATTTAGGAACTGACCAGCTAAATAAGTTCTTAATGAGACCTATTTTAAGGGCTATTGAAAATATCAATTAGTAGCCTTACTGAATTCATAGATGAGGAGAATATCATGTTAAACATGTTAGATTTTTTTTTTCTTAATTATCATGGAGTGCTGAGGTCTGAGGATATCAGCTAGGATGGGATTTCATTACAGAGTTGGAGTAATAGCCTGAATAGAATCAGTAGAGAAGTCTGAGGATAAGTGATTGGTAAACAGTAGTTCTAAAAATACTCTAGGATATATTTAATGTATCTGTTACTATGCTTTCTTATAATACCTGAATAAAAATAAAACAGTACCACATGACACTGTACAGTAATCAAGTAGAAATTCACAGTAACTGATTTGAAAGAAGCATTATAGCGTTTACAAGAATGAGTATAGGATATAATTGAATAGAGATATTCAAATAATAATAAATAATTATTTCCTTGTGTAAATGAATCCATGTATGATATTTTATTTTCTGATCATACCAAAATATTTTTGCAAACAGTTAAGATAGCAAATACTATGAATGAGATATCTAAGAAGTAGAGAGATATTTCAGATTATGGCAGAAAGTGAAGAAGAATTAAAGAGCCTCTTGATGAAAGTGAAAGAGGAGAGTGACAAAGTTGGCTTAAAGCTCAACATTCAGAAAACTAAGATCATGACATCTGGTCCCATCACTTCATGGCAAATAGATGAGGAAACAGTGGAAACAGTGGCTGACTTTATTTTTCTGGGCTCTAAAATCACTGCAGATGGTGATTGCAGCCATGAAATTAAAAGACTCTTACTCCTTGGAAGGAAAGTTATGACCAACCTAGACACCATATTAAAAAGCAGAGACATTACTTTGTCAACCAAGGTCTGTCTAGTCAAGGCTATCAAAAACACTGGTTTTTCCAGTGGTCATATATGGATGTGAAAGTTGGACTATAAGGAAAGCTGAGTGCCAAAGTATTGATGCTTTGAACTGTGGTGTTGGAGAAGACTCTTGAGAGTCCCTTGGACTGCAATGAGATCCAACCAGTCCATTCTAAAGGAGATCAATCCTGGGTAATCATTGGAAGGACTGATTTTGAAGCTGAAACTCCAATACTTTGAGCACCTGATGTGAGGAGCTGATTCATTTGAAAAGACCCTAATGCTGGGAAAGATTGAGGGCAGGAGGAGAAGGGGACAACAGAGGATGAGATGGTTGGATGGTATCATTGACTCAATGGACATGGGTTTGGCTGGACTCTGGGAGTTGGTGATGGACAGAGAGGCCTGGTGTGCTGCAGTTCATGGAGTCACAGAGTCAAGCATGACTGAGTGACTGAACTGAATCTCCTAGTATATTTGAATATGGATTTATAATTCTAAAGAGGTTTTCATGTTTATCTTTCTTGATTTTTCACAAAAAATATACGAAATACAAAGCACATTTTTATTATGACAGCCATTTCAAGGATAGAACAAAGAAGGCTCAATGAAGTTTCATTGTCTGCTCAAGGCCAGGCAATGAATTATCATTGTTATTCCTCCTAGATTTTCAACTTAAAATATTCAGCTGAGGAAACTATGATTCATTGAGAATTTATTATTTCACAACCATAGTTCCAGGCTAATTTAATTTGTTAAGTTGAAAATCACAAGTATAATTTATTTTTTTTCACTTTATAGATTGAAAAAAAAAGTTTGAGAACTACAGTAATATATTATTTGAACCAATTTATAATGATAAAACATTAAAATATGTCCATTTCCCCCCATATTTCCCAGGAAGGTGATATTATTTAGAAATTCAGCCTATCATGGAGAAAAAGAATAATTTTGAAATGTTATTATAAAAAGGACAATTACTTCCATCATTTTAAATTTAAATTTGTAAAATATGGGTAAGATGAATGAGACATTGTTATCTAACATTTCTAAAATTGTGTTAATGTTAGTTGCTCAGTCATGTCTGACTCTTTTGCAACCCCCTGGGCTGTAACCCACCAGGCTCCTCTGTCCATGGAATTCTCTAGGCAAGAACACTGGAGTGGGTAGCCATTGCCTTCTCCAGGGGAAAAATTAAGTGTAAGCCAACTACCAATTCATTAATTCAGTTAAATTTAATTCATTTTTCTTTCTCTTTATTCCTCCTTTTTCTCTTCCTCTTCCTTCTCCCTTTTGAAGTACTATCAGTTTAGTTCAGTCACTTAGTCATATCCAGTTCTTTGCAACCCCATGGACTGAAGCATGCCAGGTTCCCTGTACATCATCAACTCCAGGAGCTTGCTCAAACTCACGACTATCAAGTCGGTGATGCCATCCAATCACCTCATCCTCTGTCATCTCCTTCTTCCCCTGTCTTCAATCTTCCTCAGCATCAGGGTCTTTTCCAATGAATCAGTCCTTTGCATCAGGTGTCCAAAGTATCGGAGCTTCAGCTTCAGCATCAGTCCTTCCAATGAATATTCAGGATTGATTTCCTTTAAGATGGACTGGTTGGATCTCCTTGCAGTCCAAGGGGCTCCAAAGAGTCTTCTCCAACACCATGGTTCGAAAGCAACAATTCTTTAGCACTCAATTGAAGTACCATCAGTTGACAGATATTTGCTTAAGAGATTTTGATAATCAGAGAAAAGGACAACTATTAGAGAAACTTTCAAAATATTAGTATTTGATAATTATTATTTAGTTACTGAATTGAGTTTTAAAAATTTCATGAAAACAAAATATCTGAAAAAATAAATTACTATAGACATATTCACCAGAGAAGGCAATGGCACCCCACTCCAGTACTCTTGCCTGGAAAATACTATGGACAGAGGAGCCTGGTAGGCTGCAGTCCATGGGGTCGTTAAGAGTCGGACACGACCGAGCGACTTCACTTTCTCTTTTCACTTTCATGCATTGGATAAGGAAATGGCAACCCACTCCAGTGTTCTTGCCTGGAGAATCCCAGGGAAGGGGGAGCCTGGTGGGCTGCTGTCTATGGGGTCACACAGAGTCGGACACGACTGAAGTGACTTAGCATAGCATAGACATATTCTTCATTTTCTGTTGAAAGATTATCTCTGAACAAATTCCAGTGGTTGACTCTGTAATTGTATAAGATTAGAAGGTTGAGAAAAATGTATTATATAAAAAAACTGACAACTTTTAATTATCTTACAAATGTTTATTGAGATCCCATTATGTGTCAGCTGTTATGCCTAGAAAGTGTAGGATTTTAATAATGTATCAAAGTACCTATTATCAATAATTGACTGGGAAGGAATGCATTGCCACTTTATATATATATATATTTAGGGGGCATATATTTATATATATTTAAGCACATACTTAAGGGAACCTTTTGCTAGACTGTTCTCAGTGAAGGGCCAACTTTAATCTCTCACTTCATGTGATCTGTCATTTACTATATGGTGTCTGAAGGCCTCTGGAGATGTATTTCTATAGGTCTTATTTCACAAGACAAAATATATACCAGGATCGCTTAACTCAGAATGAACTTCAATTCAACACAGACTTATTAACCTCAGGGTATGTTGTCAAAAACAAAGTCTAAATGTTCTCCATTTAGTGTATTACTTGATTTTTCAGCTAATATTGTCCCTAAGAACTTACTTTCACTAAAAGAGGATTTAAAAAAAAATGTAGCACACTCTGTTTTGTGCAGATATTCTCTCTAGAATCCGTTTGGTGGTTTGAGTGCCTTTGTTCTCATAAAAGTTTTAATAACCATCATCTGAACCTAATTTGATTGAGTGCATTCTTCAAGGTCCAAATCTAAACTAAACTCTAAAATTGAAATGACACAGAAAATACTGAGCAAATAGTGTCCCGATGAATTTGCAGGACTTTTTTAAGGAGTGCACACAGAATGTGAGATGGGATGGGAACCAAGAAGGGAACATCTGTGCAGCCAATAACACCTGCTAACAGAAAGATCAACGGGCAGCTGGATGACACAGGAAAATTGCACTTATTTTGAGAACAGATACTCTTGTCATTTCTTGAAATACTGAAAAACACACTTCTTAACTGTACCATAGTCCATTTAAGATGTAAAGAAAATGGTGTGGTTTAGGTTAAGAATTGAAATAGAATACAACTAAGTATGATCAAGATAAAAATAAGAAGAAATGGAAACCCCTAGTAAAAGTACATCACAGGAGATGTCTTCAATGTCTCATTTAAAAGAAAGGTAATTCTGCGAGAATTTGGTCTATTATATGTTTGATCTATTCAAATATGACAATATCTTAATTGTAAGCTTTGTTTCAGATAGTATCACATGCAGAAGCCTCTATTTTGGTAACCAATATTCTCTAGTGAGCTCTTATGATATACTCTTACTTTTAGAACTGATATCCTAACATATTTCGGCTCATAATAGATTATACCTGACAGTCTGCTCAAAGCTTTTCCTTCAAAAGACAGTCTCTTTGCCTTATAGTGGTTGTGGGTGAATCTTCACTATAGATGTTTTGCAGTTGTCTATAACTTTGTTAGATCAGTTGAAGCCGAGTTTTCGTCTGTCTTTAGAGTGTGTCTGTATCCGTTCCAATTGAAAAATTTTTGCCTAAGTTCCTAGACAACAGCTGTATGGACTGAAAAACATTGACCTTATTAATGAATGTCTTTCTCAGCACAGTGTAGAACAAGGGGAATAAATGTGATGCATAAACTAGCAAGTCCCCAAGAGAATACTGTTTAGCCCCCAAAGGTCAGTTGGAAAGATTTAATGGTTTTTGTTGTTTTGTTGTTAGAAACACAGATGAACAAATCATAGTAAGGTCTAGTCTCTGGTCTGCCTTAATTATGTCACTTAGCTTTATTTATGTCCTACTTTATCCCTGATAGCTCAGTTGGTAAAGAATCCACCTGCAGTGCAGGAGACCCTGGTTAGTTTCCTGGGTTGGGAAGATCTGCTGGAGGAGGGATAGGATACCCACTCCAGCATTCTTGGGCTTCCCTTGTAGCTCAGCTGGTAAAGATTCCACCTACGGTGTGGGAGACCTGAGTTTGATCCCTGTGTTGGGAAGATCTGCTGGAGAAGGGAAAGGCTACACACTCCTGTATTCTGGCCTGGAGAATTCCATGGCTTTTACAGTCCATGGGGTCACAAAGAGTTGGACAAGACTGAGCTACATTCACTTTTCACTTTCATCTCAAAAATCTAGAAGCCAGATGTGAATGCACTTGGTTTTTAACATGCCTCTAAGTACAAAAATGAGGTAATTTAAAATATCTTGTGTGGTGAACATATTTTTAGGTATATCATAGTTATAAGGCTTGTGTAAGATCATTCTATTTTAAAATTAACTTAAAGTTAAAAATAGTTAAATACAGTATTTTTTGTATTTAATACCATCTAATATTTTAAATTTCAATAGTAAACATAATGACAATTTAGAATTTGTTTAAATACTCATAGTTAGTATATATAAGGCCACTGATCTACTATACAGGTACCAGAATGTGTGTTAGTAAATTTAGATCTTTATAATTCCAACAACACAAGAAATGACTCTGCACATGGACATCACCAGATGGTCAACACTGAAATCAGATTGATTATATTCTTTGCAGCCGAAGATGGAGAACCTCTATACAGTCAGCAAAAACAAGACCACGAGCTGACTGGCTCAGATCATGAACTCCTTATTGCCAAATTCAGACTTAAACTGAAGAAAGTAGGGAAAACCACTAGACCATTCAGGTATGACCTAAATCAAATCCCTTATGATTATACAGTGGAAGTGAGAAATAGATTTAAGGGATTAGATCTGATAGATAGAATGCCTGAAAAGCAAAGGAGAAAAGGAAAGATATAAGCATTGGAATGCACAGTTCCAAAGAAAAGCAAGGAGAGATAAGAAAGCCTTCCTCAGCAATCAATGCAAAGAAATGAGGAAAACAACAGAATGGGAAAGACTACAGATCTCTTCAAGAAAATTAGAGGTACCAAGGGAATATTTCATGCAAAGATGGGCTCGATAAAGGACAGAAATGGTGTGGACCTAATAGAAGCAGAAGATATTAAGAGGAGGTGGCAAGAGTACACAGAACTGTACAAAGAAGATCTTCATGACCCAGGTAATCACAATGGTGTGATCACTGACCTAGAGCCAGACATCCTGGAATGTGAAGTCAAGTGGGCCTTAGAAAGCATCACTACGAACAAAGCTAGTGGAGGTGATGGAATTCCAGTTGAGCTATTTCAAATCCTGAAAGATGATGCTGTGAAAGTGCTGCACTCAATATGCCAGCAAATTTGGAAAACTCAGCAGTGCCCACAGGACTGGAAAAGGTCAGATTTCATTCCAATCCCAAAGAAAGGCAAAGCCAAAGATTGCTCAAACTACCGCACAATTGCACTCATCTCACATGCTAGTAAAGTAATGCTCAAAATTCTCCAAGCCAGGCTTCAGCAATACGTGAACCATGAACTTCCAGATGTTCAAGCTGGTTTTAGAAAAGGCAGAGGAACCAGAAATCAAATTGTCAACATCTGCTGGATCATTGAAAAAGCAAGACAGTTCCAGAAATATATCTATTTCTGCTTTATTGCCTATGCCAAAGCCTTTGACTGTGTGGATCACAATAAACTGTGGAAAATTCTGAAAGAGATGGGAACATCAGACCACCTGACCTGCCTCTTGAGAAACCTATATGCAGGTCAGGAAGCAACAGTTAGATCTGGACATAAAACAACAGACTGGTTCCAAATAGTAAAAGGAGTACATCAGGCTGTATATTGTCACCCTGCTTATTTAACTTATATGCAGAGTACATCATGAGAAACTCTGGGCTGGAGGAAGCACAAGCTGGAATCAAAATTGCTGGGAGAAATATCAATAACCCCAGATATGCAGATGACACCACCCTTATGGCAGAAAGTGAAGAGGAACTAAAAAGCCTCTTGATGAAAGTGAAAGTGGAGAGTGACAAAGTTGACTTAAAGCTCAACATTCAGAAAATGAAGATCATGGCATCTGGTCCCATCACTTCATGGCAAATAGATGGGGAAACAGTGGAAACAGTGTCAGACTTTATTTTTCTGGTCTCCAAAATCACTGCAGATGGGACTGCAGCCATGAAATTAAAAGACGCTTACTCCTTGGAAGGAAAGTTATGACCAACCTAGATAGCATATTGAAAAGCAGAGACATTACTTTGCCAACAAAGGTCTGCCTAGTTAAGGATATGGTTTTTCCAGTGGTCATGTATGGATGTGAGAGTTGGACTGTGAAGAAAGCTGAGCACCGAAGAATTGATGCTTTTGAAGTGTGGTGTTGGAGAAGACTCTTGAGAGTCCCTTGGACTGAAAGGAGATCCAACCATTCCATTCTAAAGGAGGTCAGTCCTGGGTGTTCACTGGAAGGACTGATGCTAAAGCTGAAACTCCAGTATTTTGGCCACCTCATGAGAAGAGTTGACTCATTGGAAAAGACTCTGATGCTGGGAGGGATTGCGGGCAGGAGGAGAAGGAGATGACAGAGGATGAGATGGCTGAATGGCATCACCGACTCGATGGACCTGAGTTTGAGTGAACTCTGGGAGTTGGTGATGGACAGGGAGGCCCAGCGTGCTGCAATTCATGGGGTCGCCAAGAGTTGGACATGACTGAGTGACTGAACTGAAATGAACTGAATGCATTTGAATACTCCCTTTTCATTTCTCCCACATTTGGAGGTACTACTGAATTTAATTCCTGTTGACTGTGTGATTTGATCTAAAAAAGACATCACAATGAAACTTTTCAAATATTGATAATAAATTAAATTTTCTGTTCCAAACAAAACATTCTCCATGGCTTTATGTTTGCATTCTGCCAGTTAAGTCACTCAGTCGTTTCCGACTCTGTGATCCTATGGAGTATACAGTCCATGGTATTCTCCAGGCCAGAATATTGGAGTTGGTAGCATTTCACTTCCCCAGGGAATCTTCCCAATGCAGGGATCGAACCCAGGTCTCCCACATTGCAGGTGGATTCTTTACCATTAGGCCACAATGGAAGCCCAAGAATACTGGAGTGGGTACCCTATCCCTTCCCCAGTGGATCTTCCTGACCCAGGAATTGAACCAGGGTCTCCTACATTGCAGGCAGATTCTTTACCCACTGAGCTATCAGGGAAGCCCTAATTGTAGACAAAAGAAGCAAATAACACACAGGCATACAAATAACAAACAAAACACAAACAATAATATTCATTATTCTAGTTATAAACTCTTAACACTGTCCTCTGAGTGTACAATATTACAATCCATATATTCCACTTTATATTTTCCTCCAAACTGTTACTCCTTCTAAACTATGTTATTCCACACTGTCCTTTCTCTTTTTAACTTTCTTTTTATTTTCCTTCAATATCATTCCCTCTTATTTCAGTGGGGAAAATTAATACATTACAAAGGATCCTTCATATGAAACTCTCTCCCATTGATCACATCTATAGGACCTAGAATATTCTGCTTTTCTTTCCTGTACACTGGAACATACTTGATGCATACCTGGTACACTGTCTATACTTCTATCTCAAGCCAGTTTCTTTCATTCTGCACTACTTTCCTTCTACTCTTGCCTATTTAAAAACAAGTTTCCCTCTTTTTATCCCATCATACTTTCTCTTTTATATATAATTTCCATAGGTTTTTAGCATGCAATAATCCCACCTCATATGTTAGCTATATATATATATATATATCTATATATATCTTGATGTCAATTACTGTTTTCTTTGCTTCACAGAAAAACTCATTACAAAAGTCTTCTCTCCTCTGAATCAATTCCTCTCATCTAGTTCTATCTTAAGCCACTTTAGTTATTCTTTCTCCCTTGCTTCTTCACCAACACCACTCTTACTAAGGTCAAATCAGTCAAATATGCTAAATTCAATCATCAATTTTTGTTTCATATCTTACTTGAACTCACATCATCATTTGTCACAGTTGATCAGTCTGTCCTTAAAAAGGTTTTTTCACTTCACATCAGGGATCCCACTCACTCCTGGTTCTGCTTCTACCTCACAAGCTTCACCTTCACAGCCTCCTGTATGTTCCTTCCTTGTATCATTGAACTGCAAACCTAGGAGCACCCCAGGCTCATCCTTCATTCACTTTTCTGTGTTTACATTCATTTCTTAGATGAACCCATCTAGTCTTGTGGCTTTAAATAGCATTTATACACAAATTCCTCCCAAATTGTATCTTCTACCTGACCTCTCCCTTCAACTTCAGACTTGAATATACAACTATCTGGACACATCCTCTTGGATGTCTTTTAGCCATAAAAACTTAGTAAATTTGAACTGCTCAGATATTGTAGTTTCTCACAATATTGAGTCAAAATCCTTGATTCCTCTCTCTCACATCTACATCCAATAAGTCAGCAAATCATGCCAGATACAACTTCAAAATAGTAAGAATCCAACTACTTACCACCATCACCTGCAACTCTCATTGAAGACATCATTCTCTTTTTACCTGCTTTTTGATTATAATAACCTCTAAATTTATCTCCTAAACTACACCCTTGTCCTGCTATTCTCATCATAAGAGTCAGAGTGATCACTTTTTTTTACAGAAGTATATTATTTGTGTTTAAGTTTTATTTCTCTGTTCAAAACCTTCCAATGGCTTTCCATTTCATCCAGAATGAAAGCTAAATTTCTTCAAATAGCCTATTAATCTCCACATTATCTGGCTCTGATAACTCTCCTTCTCTGTATTTATCAGATATTATTTCATATTCTACTACTCCACTTAAACTGTGTTGGAGACACGAACATATCGAGATTCTTGATTTGTAATTGATTATTGACTAAATCTGACTGATCTAACAATTCTAGCTTATCTACTATCGTCCAAATATAATTGGGTTATTTTAGTTTGCCCCCCAACAATTAACATTATCTGAGATCAGAAATACAATTGAAGGAATTATATGTACAGTTCTTTTATCATTTATTCTTACTTTCAATCTTTATTTCTTTATAATCAGAATTTGCAGTCAAATCTCCTTATTTATCAACACAAGCCATTCACATATCCAATATATATCATGATGGACTGAATAATTCTAAGTTCTCCCAACTCAAGGTACACAGTCAAATTTATCCAATGTTTAAAAAGTGACTATCGACAGCTTCATAACATTTTATTTAATTCTTTGTTAAAATATGAATTTCATTAGAGAAAATTAAAATGTCTCTCTTGGTGCAGTTTGAGATGCCTTTGAAGAATTCTAATCTGGCATAAAACAGAGCTAGACTTAAACTTATTTCTGCCATGATTTATCAAATCTATAAAATCTATAAAAAAGAAATGTAGAATATTGAAACCATTGAATAAAGACTTTTTACATGTGTATAGTGAATATTAAAAAAAAATCTAGCATTTGTCACAATTTTATTTAGTTGGTAACAGTAAAGAAAGCAACTTACAGCAAGAAAAATTCACTGCCTATAACTTTTATAATTAATTCAAATTTATACGTTCACAAAACTTTTAATTTATTTATGGACTGAGTTTCTCAGCACAAGAAAAAGAGTAGGCATTTCTGAATTTGTTCACTTGTTTTTCTTTTAACCAATATTTATAACTCTTCTAGTTAGATGAAGCAATCTTATTTTTGTTTTCACTATTTTTCTATCAACACTAAGCTGATGGATTATTCTTCTTGATAAGCTAACCACAAAGGATTGGGAGATTTTTCTAAACAAAGAATGATACATTAAAAAAAAAAAAAAAGAATGATACATATAGAGCAAATGAATCACTACTAACCATTGTAGGGCTGTTGGCCAAAATTTCTAATTGAATTATTTTCTGTTGACCTAGTATAAGGACCCTTAACATAGATCTCTAGCATTAGAAAAGGCACCAGCAGTTGATTTGACTTGGCACTTAATTTGTATCCTTGTCTTGAATTATTTCATAAAATATCCTGATTATAAGAATCTCACCTCTTTCCACTGTCATATTATTACAGACACTGTAGGTCCCTACATGTCCCTTTGCCATTGTCACTTCAAAGAGCAGTGGCCCAACTTTGAACCATCAGCACTTGTACTTTTTTGCCAGGTGTTTCCACTCAGAGCTCCAACTCCCTTGCTGCCTGGTGGTAGGTCAGACATGGCAGGGAATTAAGCCTTAAAGCTCTAACCTCAACCATAACAGAGGGGAGGTACTATATAAATATTCCAGCTCCCTTTCCATTTAATTGAGATAGCTCTGAGGTGTGTTTTTTATCCCAGTTTCTGAAGTTTCTTCAATAGGAGTCAACCCTAGTCACCTACATGGGAGCTGGCTTCACAGCACACTCCTCAGGGGCTACCTTCCTTTGCTTGTTCACATCTCCGTTCTCCTACTGGTGTTTTCCTTTCATTCCTTACTCCTGCCCTAATCCTTGCCCTAGGGTTTGTATCTGGGAAACCCAAAATAAGATACACCTACCAAAATGCATTGAAAAGATGCTAACACTGTGCACAGCTCAGAGTATTATACTACTATTATAATATTGGGAGGACAAGAAAACCTATATAGTTCCTATCAAATATAATCACATACTTACACCTTCCAGATTTTGAATCACTTACATGAAACACTTTGTTGTACTTTTTTTCAAACATTATGCAAAATGTCATATTAGGTTTTCAGTATTTAATTATTCTCAGTGAACTAGATTACAAAAGAATATATTAACTAAGTATTGGGATTACATGAGTTTTAGCCAGGTAGGAAAGGAGTGGAATTTGGTAGTGAAATGAAGAAGGCTAACACAGTGAGAAAGATATTCAGAGGGATTCAAATCACAGAAAACAATCCTATACATTGAGCCTCCAGAAATAGCAGCCCACTGTGCTCGAAGGATTGCTGTGAATATTGTTGCTGCTATTAGCCTTCAATTTGGACTATAATGGATTTTAGACTCTACAAGACTGCATCTGTTCCTAAGCATATCCACATGTTGAGAGAATATTGCCAGGTAGTCACTTAAAATATTGTGAAGTTTCATGTGACTCTATTTTCTCTGAAACTGTCTGTAAAATCACAGAAAAGCTTTATAAGACTGATAAAGATATAACGTGTGACTTTTGTTTGTTTGTTTTCTTTTTTAAGGTCTAGACAAATCCTTTTATCTTGTCTCAGAGGACTCTGCATTCAACTGGCTATGGCCCTTGGGTATTGTCTTCTAACATAAGATGTCAAGGCAAAGCATGACATCCCCAGTCATTTTGACATTGATTTTATAGGACCAATACGTTTATTTATTTATTTATTTTTACTTGCAACACCAGAGAGTTGCTTTCTCTGACAGTGCCTCAAACAAGTACTGAGACCATATTTCTGTTCACCTTACCCTTTCTAGCAGTACCTGTCATAGAGTCTCCAAAGAGTAGGCACTCAGTAATGCTGCCAACTGACAAAGGCAAAATGCCCGTAGTCTTCCTATGGCTTACGACCTCCTGAAAGAAATGTAAGTCACTTTCATTCCACGTAATACAAAACTGCCTATGAGCACTGATGGAAGAAAGGTTTGTAGCAGCTAAGTTTCAAGTGTATTTCTCTAGAAATCTCCTGGTCTGGAGCCCTCATTTCAAGAACATTTTTTAAAAATTGGCTTGTGAACAATATATTTTTCTTAAAATTTTATTTTCCCCTTTATTATTTAGGATGATTAAAAGCTTCTTCTTTGTGGAAATGAGAGCACTTCAGCAATTTCCACAGGATTGTATAAGGATTTCTGTTTGCACATGGAAAAACTCTAAGGCCCCACCCAAAGCCAAATTCCCTGCTCAATAGAATAAGCATGTGGAAAGAAAATGCCTTCTTCCCTCCTTGCTCCACCAGAAAGCAATTTGTTGGACTAAAAAGATAGCAGGACTTAGAAAACTAAGGTGTAAGTCTACCTCTTATCCACATTATGTACTTTTGGTCAAATTATTTTATCTCTTTGAATTTCGGTTTCCAAAGAATAATATCTGTCATCAAATACATGTTGCAAGGGTTAAAAATAAGGCATATGTGAGAGCATTTTCAGTGTCTTATCCATGATGGTAGCTCTGTGAATGGGACTGGTATGTGAAGTTCCATGGGCTCAAGTCCTCTGGACTTTGCACAACTTCTAGCTCATCCTGATCTTCCTGGCAGACACCTAGTCTCTCTTTATGTCATCATTCAAGCCTCACATTCTTAAGTTTTCCTGGAATCCCCCTGGCAGAGTTAAGCACCTTCATCTCCCTTTGAGAGCCCTGTTCATCTTGAGTCTCATTGTTTGTTTGCATCAATGATTTCCTACAGCTCTCTGAGCTCTTTGATAGCAGGAACTGTGTCTTTTTATCTATCTGGCTCTGGTTCATTATACATTGCTGTCCCCTAGTATGTACTATATGACTATCTGGTGGTTGAATGTACATCAAGCAGGTGAATAAAAATGACTAAAAATGTTTATAAACTGTACACCGAGATCATCATTCATCATTACATAGGTGGGATATGAACCCTTTTAGAAAGTCTAACTTGAATGGTGAAATTTTTCCTTCTATAGAATGTCTTGGTAGAATGGCCAAGTTGTCCCTTTTTGTTTGATTTTTGGTGTCTGATAAGCTGACTGGGGGATGGAAAGAAAGAGAGAACCAGAATGACTACAAGTCGGAAGTAATGAACATCACCCTATTCTATGTCCTGGGTACCAGCAGAATGCATGACACTGAATAAATGCTAAATAGTATTTTTAAATGAATTGGCATCAGTCTTCTTTGTGACTCTGAGTAAATGCTACATTATATTTTAAAATCAATAAACTTCAGTCTGTTTACAAGAACTGAGATTTTGGATGGAATAGTCTGGTTATTTTGGAGAAGGCAATGGCAACACACTCCAGAACTCCTGCCTGGAAAATCCCATGGAGGAAGGAGCCTGGTGGGTTGCAGTCCATGGGGTCGCGAAGAGTCAGACACGACTAAGCGACTTCACTTTCACTTTTCACTTTCATGCATTGGAGAAGGAAATGGCAACCCACTCCAGGTTCTTGCCTGGAGAATCCCAGGGACAGGGGAGCCTGGTGGGCTGCCGTCTATGGGGTCGCACAGAGTTGGACACGACTGAAGCGACTTAGCAGCAGCAACCGCAGCAGTCTGGTTATTTAGATGCTTTTTTTTTTTTTTTTAACATAATGTTTCTCTGAAATTCAGGTTGACAAATCTGCATTTCTGCCACCACAAGCCTGTATTTACCCTCAGTGGTATATAAGTGGTTGCTTATTTTCTGCAAACACTAATAATATCTTTAGACCACTTCAATAACTACCAGTAAGTCCCTTCTCATTTCCATACATACTATGTATCATTGGCAGCATCAGAGCCATCAGAGTGCAGAGCCAAGCAATCTTCTGTTGATTGATACTTTTGATAACACCCTGCTGTTTATTGAAAGAACTTTCATTGATTGACTGCTCCAGGTGTTTTCTGATGAAAAGATGGATTAAATAGGAGGGTTGGCTCATTGTTGGGTCCTTTTTATAGTGCTGGGTAATATGAAATCCTTATATGACCTACTTCTTATTTGTACAGACTTTTTCCTACTACTGCTTTTTTTTTTTCATTCTTAAAACAATTTCCCAAGTAGTTTAGTGATAAAGAAACTGCCAGTGTAGGAGCTGTAGGAGATACGGATTCAATCCCTGAGTTAGGAAGATCCTCTGGAGAAGGAAATGGCAACCTACTTCAGTATTCTTGCTTGGATAATCTCTTGGACAGAGGAGACTGGTAGGGTACAGTCCCTGGGGTCGCAAAGAGCCAGACACAACTGAGCATGCACATATATTTGGTTATAGATAAATATAGATTCATAAAATTATCTATATACATATAATACTATATAATAACCTTCAAATTTCCTTTTCTTATAAAAAGACCTGACTGAATTAGAGCAACACTAATGGCCTTTTTAAAAAAAGCTTAATTACCTATTTTAAAACCATATCACATTCTGAGGTACAAGGCATTAGGGCTTTGATGGTATGAATTGAGGGGGGAGGTACAAGATTCAGGCCATAAGAGGTTATATAAGGGATTATCACATTTTGGGGGAAGTACATGTAGAAGTGAAACATGATATCTGCAATTTATTTCAAATGGTATAGCAGGAAAAAAGTACTGCATGTCTATGTGTATGTATGTTTATTACCCACATTCACACAGACATACATATACATTTTCTTTCCACCTCTGTCTCTCTTTCCTCTCTCTTTCTCTCTACTTTCTAGCTCATCCTCCCTTCTCTCTAAGGACAACATTTTAACAATTGATGAATCTGCATAAAAAGGTAATCTTTTACCTTAAAATTTGAGAATTTTCAAAATAAGAATTGGAGGGGAACAAGAAATATAAGACATGATTCTATCCTGTAAGAATCTTACAATCTGGTTAAGAAAAGGAAGGGATACGTAGATGAGTCTCAAATAAAATGGTAAACGGTGAGATAATAGGTGCAGATTACACAAAGGAAAAGGAGGAAAAAGAATCTTTTATTCACTCTCCTCCTTTATCTGAGAACAGAGCTAATTACAGAGAAATTAAACTGCAACAACCAAATACGATAGTGTGGCAGAAATTTAGCATTTCTATGTGGTCATTACCAACATTTTCCATTTTATATATGTGATCAGTACACTAAGAGTACATCCTGAGAAACACTGGGCTGGAGGAAGCAGAAGTTGGAATCAAGATTGCTGGGAGAATATCAATAACCTCAGATATGCAGATGATACCACCCTTATGGCAGAAAGTGAAGAAGAATTAAACAGCCTCTTGATGAAAGTGAAAGAGGAGAGTGACAAAGTTGGCTTAAAGTTCAACATTCAGAAAACTAAGATCATGGCATCTGGGCCCTTCACTTCATGGCAAATAGATGGGGAAACAGTGGAAACAGTGGCTGACTGTATTTTTCTGGGCTCCAAAATCACTGCATATGGTGATTGCAGCCATGAAATTAAAAGACGCTAACTCCTTGGAAGGAAAGTTATGACCAACCTAGACAGCATATTAAAAAAGAGACATTACTTTGTCAACAAAAGTCCGTCTAGTCAAGGCTATGATTTTTCCAGTGGTCATGTATGAATGTGAGAGTTGGACTATAAAGAAAGCTGAGCACTGAAGAATTGATGCTTTTGAACTGTGGTGTTGGAGAAGACTCTTGAGAGTCCCTTGGACTTCAAGGAGATCCAACCAGTCCATCCTAAAGGAGATCAGTCCTGGGTGTTCATTGGAAGGACTGATGTTGAAGATGAAACTCCAATACTTTGGTGGCCACCTGATGCAAAGAGCTGACTCATTTGAAAAGACCCTGATGCTGGTAAAGATTGAGGGTAGGAGGACAAGGGGACGAAAGAGGATGAGATGGTTGGATGGCATCACCGACACAATGGACATGGGTTTTGGTGGACTCCAGGAGTTTTTGATGGACAGGGAGGCCTGGCGTGCTGCAGTTCATGGGGTTGCAAAGAGTTAGACACAACTGAGTGACTGAACTGAACTGAACACTAAAAACACTTTTATGTAAAGTTCCTTAACATTTTGCTTGTTCTGGTGCTCATTTGACATATTTAGGCTCTATATTAGATAATGGAAATGTCCATACTGGGTGAAACTTGCTGTTTGTGGACATCCCTATTTTAATCTTTAGCTTCTAATAATAATACTTAATTCTTTTGATGTTAAGAGATTTTTTTTGAATGGAGGACTTCCCTGGTGGCTTAGAGGGTAAAGCATCTGCCTGCAATGCAGGAGACCAGGTTTGATCCCTGTGTCAGGAAGATGCCTTGGAGAAGGAAATGGCATCCCACTCCAGTATTCTTGCCTGGAAAATCCCATGGACAGAGGAGCCTGGTAGGCTACAGTCCATGGGGCCCCAAAGATTCGGACACGACTGAGTGACTAGGAGAGACTAGGAGAGAGAGAGAATAATACTTAATTCTTTTGATGTTAAGAGATTTTTTTTAATGCCAGACATTCTAGTAAGAACGTCTCATTTTTTAATTGTTTGATCCTCAGAATAGGCACATAAAAATATTTTTTTCCTCCATCTTGCAGATGAGGTAATGGACCCATGGTAAGTTTAAATAACTTATTCACAACTAATAAGCAATAGAATCAGAATTTTAACTTAGTCTTTATTGTAAGCCCATTATTTAGTCAGGCTTGTTTACTGTAAGAACACAGACCCCTGAAAAAATGGTAACTAATGATGTTATTAATTATTAAATACAGAAATTCTCAAGAACATCCAAAACCCAAAGTTTAATAAGCATTCATAGAGACTAAAGCTGGATATGGATTTTGTTATCAGAACATTTTTTTCAGGATAATTTTCCTTCTTTCTCCCACTAACAATCCTGGTTTACAATCCCAAGAGAAATATATTTGATAAATTTTGGTTATTAGTTTATGTATAAGATATGTATTGGTTACTCTTGGGCCAACTCCTATTCTTGTGATTAAGGTGGTGATTAGGAAGGATTAGTGTGAGGTCACATAACATAAAGTATATCCATTTGCATCCATCCTCTATTGCAAGAACTATGGGAAGAAGATCACGATCAATTATGACTGTTAGAGTCTATTAAAACTCAGTGATTTTATAGGTTTTGTTCAGAGCTGTTTGTAAACTTTATCTTCACAATAAGAAGTACAATGATTGTGTTCTATTTCTACAAGAAATAGAACAAGTACTGTCTACCCTAGTACTACCCAGGCTCATGCTCAGTTGCTCAGTCGTGTCCATCTCTTTGTGACCTCAGAGACTGTAGCCTACCAGGCTCGTCTGCCCATGGGATTTCCCAGGCATGGATACTGGGAATCCAAATGGATTGCCATTTCCTCCTCCAGGGGATCTTACTGACCCAGAGTTTGAACGTGTATCTTCTGCATCTCCTGGCAGGTGGATTCTTTACCACTGAGCCATCAGGGTAGCCCAGTACTACCCATACTCTTATCACTGTTGTCACAACCAATCATGGATTATGTTAAAAATTTCACTGAGATTTACTGTAACTTTCCAGAAGCACTGTAACTAGAACTAATTATAGAATTCCACTTAAATTTTTCCATGCAAGAGTTATGTAGGAAGGGTAGTATTTTCCATTTTGTTTGTTTGTTTCTTTCTTTCTTTTTTTTTTTTTTTAATACTCAGATTATGCCCTGCCTGTTTGGGCCACTGCAGCATATTGGGTTGATGTCCTCAGAGAATCATCTGTTCTGATTGTAGTCTCAACAAACCATTTAGAATAAAGACAGGAATATGATAACACCTGTGTGAACCAATTGAATAATAAGAGTAGAGTCCAGCCTCCTGTCCAAAATAATTTATCTCTAAATGCATTATCTTAAGCTTGCTCATTTGAACATCCTATGACATTTTCCTGCCAAGCTCTAGGTTCTTGAGTTTTTCCTATAGTTTGTGCATAATGATTTAGTATTTCACTACTATTTTTAGTAAAAGCTTAGTATGATTTGCTAACTTGGAGATATTAATGTGGTGTTTCTCTCTTAACCATTTATCTCAAATGTAAAATAAGATTTATTCTGGAATGGATCCTATAGAGATTTTTCTTTTTTATGTTTCATCTGGAGAAGTTTTTATCTTTTTCCTTTGTCATTACTAAAACGGATCTTTATTCAGACACAAATGGTAAGTAGTTTTAAATATACAGTTTCACAAAATTCCTCATGAAAATCTTAACTCTATTATATCCATTGTTGACCTTTTATTTGAAAAATGGATTTATATTTTCTCAAAGAGTTCTCAACATTATGCAGTTTAGAGCTAGTTTCTGGCATATATGTGGGATTATGAGAACTTCATGGCAGATGGATGACCCTTCTTTGACTTTACCACCAGTACGTAGCACTGTGTTTGCACATTACTGAGGCTCCACAAGCATTTATTCCATTGAAGTTGTATTGTGCCTCTTAGCAGCATCTTAGTTTTTCTTCTGTAACCTAAATTTTTCTATTAATATTTGGATTCATTAGCTTATTTAGCATGGAAGTGAGGTTCATCAACTATACCTACCCTCCCCCCACCCATCGGAAATCAGAATTATTTGGCAAAAACTTATCCCTACAGCAAACTGACATGTATAACTTGAAAATCACATCTTAAATTACACTGTTTCCTATCATTATTCCCAAAACCTCAATTAAAAATAAATAGTATCACGTGAAATAAGAACTGTGGAACAGTGGAAAGAGAAAATCATGTTTCAGTTGAATTTCTTCTGTATACTGAACAACAGTATAGCTCATTTAATTCATCAAAATGCAGTCTTAATCAGGCATGATTTTTATATTTTCTCTGGTGAAGAAGCTGAGGCTTATAAGTTAAGTAACTTCCTCAGAATCAAATAGTTACTTGGATCAGAGTTGAAATTAATTGATCCTGGACAAATATTAGTTGGGTATTTTGGGGTGAAAATTCATACTTAATGATATTAGTCAGATACTTAAAAATTAGAAGTAATTTATATCTAATTGACTGTAGGCTTATTCCATAAAGATTATAGTCCTCGTTTTTTTTTCAACTTTTTAAAAAATTGAAATATAGTTAATTTACAATGTTGTGTTAGTTTCAAATGTACAGCAAAATAATTCAGTTATAGATCTATATTCTTTTTCAGATTCATTATAAGGTAATTATAATATATTGAATAAAGTTTCCTGTGCTATATAGTAGGTCTGTATTGTTTATTTTATACATATAGTATATATATATAATAGAATATATATATGTTAATCCCAAATTTCTTATTTCTTCCTCTGTCCCCCAACTATCCCCTTTGCTAACCATAAATCTGTTTTCTAGGCCTGTGAGTATATTTCTGTTTTGTAAGTAATCCTTGCTTTTAAATTGCTTATAATCTAGTATTGGATTTTAAATACCTTGGGGAGTATATTTCATGATAAGTGAGATTATCTTTCACAAAGTTTGATAATATTTTCACAAAATTAATTTACCTAAACTCATTGCATTAACTTTAACCAGTTAACTTTCATAGTGATTATACTCAAATGAGCATTTATGTGCACACTGGTATAGGTTCTAACAGAAATGGAGAAATTTGTCTTTAGAAAGCTTCTCAGTACTCTTGATTAAAAGAGAGGGAAGGAAGAGAGGAAGAAGGGAAGGGAAGACAGAAAAAAAAAAAACCCTCAGATTATGGGATTTTAGAGCATTAGTCTTTGCATGGTTACATAACATGGTCACATTAAAAAAAGTTTGTGAAGAAAGTGAAGAGGAACTCAAAAGCCTCTTGATGAAAGTGAAAGTGGAGAGTGACAAAGTTGGCTTAAAGCTCAGCATTCAGAAAACTAAGATCATGGCATCTGGTCCCATCACTTCATGGCAAATAGACGGGTAAACAGTGGAAACAGTGTCAGACTTTATTTTGGGGGGCTCCAAAATCACTGCAGATGGTGATTGCCGCCATGAAGTTAAAAGACGTTTACTCCTTGGAAGGAAAGTTATGACCAACCTAGACAGCATATTAAAACACAGAGACATTACTTTGCCAACAAAGGTCCGCCTAGTCAAGGATATGATTTTTCCAGTGGTCGTGTATGGATATGGGAGAAGGCGATGGCACCCCACTCCAGTACTCTTGCCTGGAAAATCCCAGGGACGGGGGAGCCTGGTAGGCTACCGTCTATGGGGTCGCACGGATTCGGACATGACTGAAGTGACTTAGCAGCAGCAGCAGCAGCAGCATGTATGGATGTGAGAGTTGGACTGTAAAGAAAGCTGAGCACCGAAGAATTGATGCTTTTGAACTGTGGTGTTGGAGAAGACTCTTGAGAGTCCCTTGGACTGCAAGGAGATCCAACCAGTCCATTCTAAAGGAGATCAGTCCTGGTTGTTCTTTGGAAGGACTGATGCTAAAGCTGAAACTCCAGTACTTTGGCCACCTCGTGCAAAGA
>NW_011494902.1:10161702-10167108 GCF_000754665.1 Bison bison bison | reverse complement strand
TGACTCATTGGAAAAGATCCTGATGCTGGGAGGGATTGGGAGCAGGAGGAGAAGGGGACAACAGAGGATGAGATGGCTGGATGGCATCACTGACTCGATGGATGTGAGTTTGAGTGAACTCCAAGTTGGTGATGGACAGGGAGGCCTGCTGCTGCTGCTGCTGCTAAGTTGCTTCAGTCGCGTCTGACTCTGTGCGACCCCTGAGACGGCAGCCCACCAGGCTTCCCCATCCCTGGGATTCTCCAGGCAAGAACACTGGAGTGGGTTGCCATTTCCTTCTCCAATGCATGAAAGTGAAAAGAGAAAGTGAAGTCACTCAGTCATGTCCGACTCTTAGCGACCCCATGGACTGCAGCCCACCAGGCTCCTCTGTCCATGGGATTTTCCGGTGTGCTGCAATTCATGGGGTCGCAAAGAGTCAGACACGACTGAGCGACTGAAGTAAACTAGACAAATTCAGAAAAGGCTAATATTTACTGGGGCTACTGCTGCAGCAGGAAGGAGCAAAAACAAGGAACACATTTTCTTGCTCGTTCAATGAGGCAGGGATAATTGGCTCCTTATATGGGATGAGGGTAGGGATGGGTCTAGGGTTCAGGCTGGCAGGGTGGCTTAGGTGATCTGCTCACCCCCTTGGTGGTGCTGTGTGGTTTTCTTATCTTTTTGTATCTTGTTTATAATTTGCCCCAACTGCACATGTATGCAGTTATTTTTAGTCCCTTATAGTTTCTTTGTATTTTGTTGCTTAGGAGACATTTTCTAAGTGTGAGCACTGCAGCGAAGGGTCCAGGTCCCAGCCTTCTTACAAGGGTTATCATCTTTATTTACAAATATAGGAAAAACGATGAATAATGTACTTTTATCAATTAACCTTTCACAGTCTCTCAGCACATTAGGGCTCTACCTATAGTTATTTCAATGGTCCAAATACTCTGTAGAAACTCAAAAATACAGTTGTTATTGCTGTTACTTATCAGACAAAACTATTTTATATACTATAGAGACAACTGATTTTTTTTTTTTCTAAAGCTTTTACCTTCTATTTGGAAAAGCAAGGTAGAAAGTCTAAATGCCATTTTTTATATTAATATTTATAAGTCATAGTTAAAAATTCACACAATAAAAGCTATAAAGGTTTTAGTTTTTTAAGCTTAAAAAAAGAGAGAGAGAGAGAGAACTGGAAAACATTGGGAGGAAAACACTAGGAGGAAATTGAGCACAGCACATGTCCATAAACGAAGAGATCTGAAGTTTTATACCAAATCTTGCAATTACTTATCTGTATATGATCCTGGGCAAAAGCACTTTATCTCTCCAGGTCTTATAATTTAGTAATCCTACTATTCAAGGTGGAGAAAACATAATTTCATTAGTGTCACGCGAGTGTATGTTCCTCGGTTCTTTGTCTCGTCACAACAAAGATTTGGAGCGACGGACATTAAAGCCCTCGGCGCGTCACAGCTCTCGGGTCTTGGACAAACTGTGCTACAGCTCTTAGGCAAATCAGTGTTACAGCTCTATTTTATTTAGAAGATAGCAGGAGAGTGAGAGAGAGAGAGAGAGAAAGAGAGAGCGTTCGCATACGCGGGAGATGGAGTCCGAGAGAAAGCGCTTTGGCTCCTCCTTTTATATGTTTTTTCCTCCACCTGGGCCTGCCCTATGCAAATTGGGCTTAGCCAGGAGTGCTGTTTGTTCTGCCTGAAGTTTTCACTCTGGTCCTTGGACCTTCCTTGGACCTTCCTTGTCTTTTAGCCACCGCCATTTTGGACTCCTTTTCCCTACTCTACCTACCTAACATTTAGGGTAGTACAGATACAACATTAACTCAGAGTTTATTTTTATTTGGTACAATTTACCACTGCATTTTTAACTTTATTTTATTTTTTTTTGATAGCATCACTTGAAGTAAATGTTTGTTAACCATTCCTCATTTCTGGTTAACAGACCCACTACTTAATATAATAGTTTGAAAGTGGCCTTGAGAAGGCCACTTCTCACATTCCCTATGAGGAGTTTAAGGCCATGTTTGAGCAAAGAGAGAATGTTTCTTTCTTCATGGTTGCTTCATTACTTTTCTCTGTCTCTCTCTCCTCCATACCTTTTATCTTTATCAGTATCTCTGTTTATCTTCCTCTCTCCTGACAAGCTTTTTCTGCTGCACTCATACATTCCTTAAACATAGCTAACCAGTTCCCTGAATGTATCTGTCATTCAAGCCAGAAGTCACTACGAGCTTCCTGTGTCATATTTTAAAAATAAAATCAGAAAACCTGATTCACTCGCAACCAGTTTTTTGGATATCCAATGGCTAGCTAACCAACACTGGTCTAAAACAGGGAAAGGAGTCAGGGTTAGGAAGGACTACAGTGTAAAGGAAATTGGGCTATAGGAGCTAAATCTTGTGGGGGATGGACTTCTTCCTTGAAGAAAACAGAAGGAAAAAAATATCATGGACTGATTTAAACATTCCAAACTAAGTTTCCTAATCATAACATTCTGTATTTTGCTAAGAGTATCAGTGTTCATGGTGGACAATACAGTTTATTTAGGATATCCTGGTTACTGGTCAGTTGGATATTAAGTCATAAAGCCTTAAGTTAGCTCACTAGATCACTGAATCATTTTCATTCAGCTGCACAACTTTCATCTTTCTTTTATAAATATTTGAAAACACTTTTGCCTCACAATTTAATTTCTAAAGATGCAAAACCCAATTTTAGTGAGTATGTAAAAACTGTTATTTGGATAATTTACTTTATGGAATACAGATCTTCCTGGACTTATAATGGGGTTATTTCACAATATCCATCAGAAACGCATTTAATATTGCTATCCTACCAATCATCATAGCTTAGCCTAGCCTGCCTTTAACAGTCTCTGAACTCTTTATTAGCCTAGAGTTGAGCAAAATCATCTAACACAAAGTCTTTTAAAAATAAAGTGTTGAATATCTTATGTGATTTATTGAACACTGTATGAAAAGTGCAATACAGAATGCCTAGATGGGTACAGAACGGCTGTTAAGTGTATTGGTCATTTCCTCTCGTGCTCATGTGATTGACTGGGGATGTGACTGACACCAGTGCCCAGCATCATTTGAGAGTCAGTATCACATACAGCTAGCCCAGGAAAAGATTAAAACTCAAATTTTGACGTACATTAGCACCCCCCACCCCTGCCCCCACTCACACACACACTTATCTACAAAGGATACATTCTAAGATTCTTACTGAATGATTAAAACTGGGGACAGTACTGAGCCCTTTATGTACCCTTTTACTGTCCTGATGAGTGGGTAACATACACAGCATGGAGTGCTGACAAAGGGATGATTCACCTCCCGGGTAGGACAGAGCAAAGCAGTGTGAGGTTTTATTACACTACTAAAAATGGTTCATCATTTAAAGCTTATGAATTATTTCTGAAATTTTCAATTTAATATTTTTGAACCACAAATGACTATGGTAGCTGAAACCTCACAAAATGAAACCATGGATAAGGTGGGGATACTATGTGGCTTCTAGTCACTGATTATCACTTTCGTACTATTGAATTGTCAAAAAATCATAAGTTGAACTATAATAATTCAGGGATTATCTATATGCATATATATATATTTTTTTTTGAAAGTTTGATTGGCAGATGGAGATTGCATTTATTTATAATAATTCATTGCTTTTATTCATAATGGAATATGAACTTTGTTATTCTACTTGTGCTGTTTCCTGTGCAAAGCAAAATAAAGTTTGGGAGCTTTTATAGAGGAAATTAGTTATGTATGGATGTGAGAGTTGGACTGTAAAGAAAGCTAGGTGCCAAAGAATCGATGCTTTTGAACTGTGGTGTTGGAGAAGACTCTTGAGAGTCCCTTGGATTGCAAGGAGTTCCAACCATTCCATCCTAAATGAAATCAGTCCAGAATGTTCACTGGAAGGACTGATGTTGAAGCTGAAACTCCAGTACTTTGGCCACCTGATGTGAAGACCTGACTCATTTGAAAAGACCCTGATGCTGGGAAAGATTGAAGGTGGGCAGAGAAAGGGATGACAGAGGATGAGATGGTTGGATGGCATCACTGATTCAATGGACATGAATTTGAGTAAACTCTAGGAGTTGGTGATGGACAGGGAGGCCTGGCATGCTGCAGACTATGGGGTCACAAAGAGTCAGACATGACTGAGCAACTGAGCTAAACTGAACTGATTGAAGAAATTATATATATTGTAATCTTAGCCTTCTGAATTTGCCAAGTATTGCTAAAAACCATTGATTACTCAAATAACTTTTCCTTTCATTTAAATAAAATAAAATTAATGTGCAGTAGTTGCATATATATTTTTTAAATTTCCAACTTTCCTAAGTAATAATTTCATAATACATTTGTTGTCTGTGGAATATTTGACTTCTTTTTCCTGTAGTTTTGATAGGTGTTTCAGTTACTATTTGTCTTAACTGTGAATATTTATCACATAAGAATTTTCCAGTTATAAATGTTAGAAAACTCCATTCAAATCAGCTTAAGCAGAAAAGATGAAATTTAATGACACAGATTTCTGAATAAACAAGTGGTGCTTCCTTTGGTGTGGCAGGATTTAGGGTTCTAAAATATGTCCTTAGGACCTCTGTTTTCTCCATTTGGTTTACTGAACAAATCTGGTTCACTGATACTCTAATTTCCAGTTAGTTGAACTGTTAATATCTATTAAATATTTTAAATTCACATTTAATGGTGGAGTATTCTCCTAAATAGTTTTTATGCACTCTGTCAAAGTTCCAAAAGAAAAAAAAAAATGAACCAGTAGGATTTATATAAATGTATATTTTTTTCCTAAGGAATTGGCATATACGGGTGTGGGTGCTAGCTAGTTAGATGAAAATGCTTAGGGCAGACAGTCAGGAAGGCAGGCTGGAAGCCTTGAACAAGGGCTGATGCTACAGTCTACATTTAAAATTTCTTCTTCAGGGAAGCTTTGGTTCTGCTTTTAAATTTTTCAACTGATTAAATCAAGCCCATCCAAATTATTGAGAATAATCTTAGATGATAATTATATATACAAAACATCTTCTTAGTAACAGCTGAATTGGTGTTCGATTGAACTGGAGACTATCAGATCAGATCAGATCAGATCAGTTGCTCAGTCGTGTCCGACTGTTTGCGACCCCATGAATCGCAGCACACCAGGCCTCCCTGTCCATCACAAACTCCCAGAGTTCACTCAGACTCATGTCCATCTAGTCAGTGACGCCATCCAGCCATCTCATCCTCTGTTGTCCCCTTCTCCTCTTGCCCCCAATCCCTCCCAGCATCAGGATCTTTTCCAATGAGTCAACTCTTTGCATGAGGTGGCCAAAGTACTGGAGTTTCAGCTTTAGCATCATTCCTTCCAAAGAAATCCCAGGGCTGAT
>NW_011494902.1:10151212-10161602 GCF_000754665.1 Bison bison bison | reverse complement strand
ACTGGAGTTTCAGCTTTAGCATCATTCCTTCCAAAGAAATCCCAGGGCTGATCTCCTTCAGAATGAACTGGTTGCATCTCCTTGCAGTCCAAGGGACTCTCAAGAGTCTTCTCCAACACCACAGTTCAAAAGCATCAATTCTTCGGCACTCAGCCTTTTTCACAGTCCAACTCTCATGTCCATACATGACCACAGGAAAAACCATAGCCTTGACTAGACGAACCTTTGTTGGCAAAGTAATGTCTCTGCTTTTGAATATGCTATCTAGGTTGGTCATAACTTTCCTGCCAAGGAGTAAGTATCTTTTAATTTCATGGCTGCAGTCACCATCTGTAGTGATTTTGGAGCCCAGAAAAATAAAGTCTGACACTGTTTCCACTGTTTCCCCATCTATTTGCCATGAAGTGATGGGACCGGATGCCATGATCTTCCTTTTTTTGAATGTTAGCCTGTTAAATTGATATATTAAGTTGAATATTATAGACACTGATTTAGAAGAAAAATGTCATGAAGGTTGAGCAGCAGACAATAACCTAGGAAATTTTCTAATACAAGATTTACATAATTTTTTCTCTTTGAAAAACGAGTTGGCCTCCATGTTAGAAATTACTAAAATTGAGAAGAGATTACCATGATTGAATAGCCTGTGTGGCTGTGTTTAGTTATTTAGTTGTTTCTGACTCTTTGTGACCCTTTAGACTAGGCTGCCAGGCTCCTCTGTCCATGGGGATTTTCAGGCAGGAATACTGAAGTGGGTTGCTATTTCCTTCTCCAGTGGATTGAACCTGAGTTTTCTGTCTCCTTCATCGCAGGCAGATTCTTTACCTTCTGAGCCATCGGGGAAGCCCCTTGAATAGCCTACTATTTTTAATTCTTTGAGTATGACACTAATAAGAATTTGTTAGTAGACATTGCTTCTATCAATTAACAATCTGCAATTACCCAAGCCGATCATCTCTGAGTATTTCTTCATAAGTTATGATGCATATTTATCTTCAATAATCTTGTTCCCTATTCCCTCTATAGGTAGAGATTAGATATTTTAGAATCCCCTGTTGTATTCCCAGAATCTTGAGCTCAGGAGATACCAAATGAGTATATCTAGGAAGAAATAATGAATAGGGATGAGGAAGGAAAGCTGAATAAAAATATTTTGCCATTGTTAATAATGTGAATAACTTAGTGCATGTATTGTCTCTTATTTGTGAAGATTCATCTTCAAGATGAATTTCTGGAACAAATATTGTTGGATGAAAGAGATTTTACATGCATATTTAATTTTGTTAGGTACTCCCCAAATTCCCACCACAGTGACTGCAGAAGTCGGAGATTTCAGCAAGATATCTAGATGATTATTGTGTACAATAAAACTTGAGAATCACTGTTTAGAACATGGATATTTACCTTTGGGAATATTAACTTTTTGTCCAAAAACACCTGTAGGAATATGTATCTGCTGGCCTACTTGTCAATTTGCACAGCCTGCAAAACTAGCTATGGATGGAGCCCCTAAAGGTCATCCCGGTCAAGAAACCCTAGTCTGAAAGCATCTAGCAATTATTACAATCCCTGTTTTGCCAGGGCTTTGGGCTTCCGTTGTGGCTCAGCTGGTAAAGAATCCATCTGCAATTCAGGAGACCTGGGTTTGATCCCTGGGTTGGGAAGATCCCCTGGAGAAGGGAAAAGCCACCCAGGGCAAGGCCAGTATTCTGGCCTGGATAATTCCATGGACTGTATAGTCCCTGGGGTCTCAAAGAGTCAGACGTGACTGAGCAACTTTCACTTTCCCTCATAGCTCATTTGGTAAAGAATCTGCCTGCAATGCAGGAGACCCAGGTTCAATCTCTGAGTCAGGAAGATCCCCTGGAGAAGGAACTGACAAACCACCCCAGTATTCTTGCCTGGAGAACCCCATGGGCAGAAGAACCTGGCAGCTACAGTCCATGGGATCACAAGAGTCAGACACGACTTAGCGACTAAACCACCACCGCCACTGTTTTGCCAACAAAACAAGAACAGTCCTTTCCCTTCATCAGCTTCCTTTAGCCTCTGAAGTCTTAGCCACACTCAGTCTACACTTGATCCTGCATTTCAATTTAAAACTAAACCAAGGCATTTGAATAATGTCACTTATAAAGAAGTTATTTTACAGGATGTTTGCCTTATTTTTCCAAGTATATATCTGCTTTTCACAGCTAGGAAAGTGAATATCAAAGAAATCTTTATTCTCTACATTGTGGTTTTATCTCTGTAACCATATGATTTTGTCATCATTGCAATATTATCAAACATTTTATTCCAACAGCAGACTGAGACATGCACACACGTATAAACAATAAATAATATATTAAAAATTACTATGCTGCAGTTAAGCTTCATTTTCACCTTGCTGCTTTTTCCTCCATTTAGTAAGAATTTAAAATAGAAATTGACAGTTCAGCTAACTGGTAATTAGCATAGCAGTGAACCAGATTTGTTCAGCAGTCCACAACTTCATGGATACTTACCTTAGCTGCTTCTGAGACAGCCATCTATGTTATTTCATCTCAGAAAAATGCTTTTATAAACCAGTAGGACACCCTAAGTGTGGAAATTAGGTTATACATCTCTGCATATTTCAAAGAACAACTTTTTGCATCTAATATATTACTGCAAATATTTTACTATTCCACATGAATCAGGTATATTGAGCATGAGCTTTTGAGTACTGACATCCTGCATTCTGACCCCTGAAGGAGACCTGAGATAGTGTTGCCCTTGGTCATGGAAAGTAATATGCCCAAATTGTAAAATCCTTTCCTCATATTAAATTCAATGACACCTTGCAATCTTGTGCTTGGCAGATTTCCTGAGAAAAATCTGAAGGCTCAGTATATTCCATAAATATATTTTGTGAAATTTGTTATAGAGCTAGAATGCTCCTCTCTTAATCACCCTTGTTTTCACCCAATTAACTGTCAAGTCCTGTTGATATAGACCCCAAAATACTCCTTGAAATTTCTCTCTTCTTTCCCATTTACCCCTGTGCTAATGCTTATCTACCATACTGGTATCTCCTTATCTAATCTTCCAACATTTTGAGTCCATCTTCCTCACGGCACAGTATAGTCTTCAAATTCATGTTGATTATATAAATATCCTACTTTAAACAAAGAAACAAAACTTTGCTATATTCTGGAAGTAGATGGTCTAAACCCCTTAGAGATACATGCAAATGCTGTTATGATCTGGTATCTACAGGTAGGTAGAAATTAATATTGAGATTTCATTAAAACTGAAAATTGGCCAGATACAGGAATACCAGATCTTACCATGATCTACTATCACTACTCCCTTACTATGATCTAATATCACTACAAGTTCTCTAAAGAGAATTATGTACAAAAGAGGGCAAAGCAATAAAACTGAGGCCAAGCAATAATTTATTATTAACTAATGATTTAGGAGCAAAGAATTCCAATGGGCTATGCTGGATAATGTGGAAAACCAACTTATTTTCATACCCTACAATAGCCTTATCCATATTTTTTGCCCTTTTAACATGCTTTTAAGTCTGAGTTTTAGATTTTCTTTTCTATTATGAGGGGATGAATGCAGAGCTTATATAGATATATGTAGAGAGACAGAGAAACAATATAGGCAGATACATGGTTTAGTCATGAGTATATAGTCCTGAATAAAGCAGATATAGTCTTTTTCCTCTTGGAGATTTTAATCTACTTAGTAAACAGATCTTAAACTAACCATTGTATGTGTATGTGTGTGTGTGTGTGTGTGTTTGTATCTGTTTTATGCAATTAAATAAGAAAGGATGTGACAAAAATACAGAATGCCAAGAGATTTTATCAGGCAGACATAACTGATACGTGAAAAATAGGAAAGATCTTTCACAGAAATTAACATTTAAGTTAAAAGCTAAAGCCAATTTTGGAATAGTGTGATAGAAATTATTTTCCAGACTTGGGGACAGGATATGTCCCCTGGAGAAAGGAAGAAATGGAGAAAGGAAGAAATTGTGTAGATTGTTTAATGAACTGAAAGATGGCCAAGTTATTTGAATTATATAGAAGAATACTATTAGATGTAGCTATTAAAACTGAGAAAGTATATCACCAGACAGCTGGAGAGATAGGTAGAGACTAAATTATCTGACTGTTTGGGGCACTGTTGAGAATATGAAGTTTTATTCTGATTGTTATCAACAGTTGTATGACGATTTTAATAATACATAATTTAACTTGAGAATGGGTGCTGTCATTGATACAGTCTATTAATGAGACTCTCAAAAAAACATGAGATGTTACAAGATAAGAAGAGAGTAGTATTCTGGAATTAGTATTCGAGGAGGCACTGATTTTAGATCTACTCCTGACGTTCTTATAAGAAGCCCACATCTTCTGTGACTACTGGTAAAGGATGAGCTCAAGAGATGCTAAATTTCAGTGAAAGCAAAAAGGTGGAATTAACATTCAAAGTTTAGTCTTAGGATATTGGGCATTTTGTGATCATAGGAGATTCAGAGGGCAGGTCAGAAGTGTTTGGGTAGGAAGAGAGGATGTTGTGTCTGTGGACAGATTTTAGGCTGCCCTGTACTTTAGGCAGAGACCTGTGTAAATAAGGGTGAGGATATTGAAAACTTACATCTGGAGTATAGATGGGTTTATAAGGTTTCAATTACAGCTTGAGAAAAATGGCTGCCTGAAAGTCAAAATGTTAGTCCAAGTACATCATTATCTTTTAGGTGATTAGATGTGGTAGTTCCAGTTTAAGTGTAGTCATGTGTAAGTGGTAGACATGAATGAGTAAATATAAACCAAGTGTCAGGCAATGCCAATCCAGGGAAATAGGGTTAGTTATTTATCACATTGTGTCCCTATCCGTGTTAAACATTGATGAAATAGCTATGTAATAAAGATAAATAGAAATAATAATGGGGGCTTCAGAATCTGCCTGTAATGCAGGAGACCCAGATATGTGGTTTGATCCCTGGGTCGGAAAGATCCCCTGGAGGAGGAAATGGCAACCCAGTCCAGTAATCTTGACTGGAGAATCCCACTGGAGTTGGAAAAGAGTCAGAGATGACTGAATGACTAAACAAAAACAATAATAATAATAATAATATGCAAATCTTTTTACTTTTCTTTTTTTTTCCTTTCTTTGTTTACAGTGGCAAGCTTATTAGTTGCTGAATTAGCTTCTAGCTCTCAGAATATGGAAAGATGAAAAACAAATGGGAATTAAGCTTAAAAGATAAATTTGCTTGAAATAATTAAAAAAAATGAGTTACAGGCAGGGTTAGGATAGGATGGAGATTGATAAGAGTTCATATTTGAATTTGTGAAAGTGTTTAGAGAGCTTGGAATTGGGAAGAACATTTGAAAATCTGTTGATATGTCCTGAGTAATATATTGAGTTTTTAAAAAATGAAGAAAGATGATTTAAAAAAATTATTATCCGTTATTAATATCTTTCTTTTCTGTTTTCATGGGAGATTACAGAAAAAAATTCAGATGCTTTCTATTTATATATTGATATATATTTATGCCATGTTGGGGTTACATGAGGGTTACATGTGAACATTATAAAATGATTCCTTTACGTAGAGTTGGCATTTCAATATGTTTTTCCTAAGACGGTATAAGTTTTGATTGTTCAGAATCTTTAGTACAAGAGTTATCTGAATCTTTAATATAAGACATTAAACAATGTAGTGTTTTACTTATGGTGCATTAGCTTCCAAGTACAGAAATACCCCACCAAAGCCACTCAAATGTACGCAGATCTCCAAGAGGCTATGGTAACTCCCATGTGTGTACCTACCTGAGCACAGGAAATTAAAACAGACTCCTAGAGGATTTCTTGGCCAAAGACTGCATGGCTCCTTCCATCCTGTTTCTATCTTGTGACTCCTCTATACCTATGAACATGATCTAGCTATCCTCCTCTCTGTACCCCACCCCACCTCACCCCACCCCACCCTCCACCCATGTTGGCACAGATGCCCACTAGGTGAGCTCCATATTGTTTGGTATGGATTCATGAGAGAAAGGGTCTTAGTGATTCAGCTTAGCCTATAATTTTATTTTGCTTGCATCAAATCTCCCCAAGGTGGTGGTAGGGGGATAGGGAAGGGATAATATTTCTGCATAGGGATGCCACTCTCAGGAACACTAACTGAGTGGGACAGATTCAGGTAAATGAGGATGTTAATTGAGTAAGCCATGTTGACTGATATATCTAATTCATTAACACTTCCAGCAGAGTTATTAGTGGGAGTGTTTCCAGAATATAGAGTAGCCAGCTGTATGTCAAGTTTAATTTCTGTGTGTTTATGTATGAACTGAAAATGAAATTCAAGAGAGATTTTTCAAACAATGAAAGCAAAAACCCCAACCAAGTAAAAATCAATAAATCACTGTCTTGAACAATCTTGGCTAAACAGAGAAAATAGTTTATGTATCTTCCACATCCCTTAAGTAGCAGGAGCTAATAGAAATTGAATTTAAACCTGTTACTCTGAAGACTCATTACTCTTTAATATTCACAATTGAATTTTAGAATTACAATGATAAATATTTAATACTTTAACTTTAATTCAGAGTATACTTTAATTACTCCATATAATGTAGAAAATCACTTTCTTGTTCAATTTCTGTAAACACAATGGAAGAAAAATAAAGTATTAATATTGATGCTTTTTGGATAACATAGTTATTTTTAAAACAAGATCAAAAACTGATGTTTCTAGTGTAATTGTTGTTAAGAAAAATACATATATTTTTCCTGAAATGTGAAGATATGAAGTTCTCTAACACCTGATTAAAAACATGGAGAGTGTGTTAGGCCCTTATCAGAACAATGATTTTTTTTTTTTTAATTTAGCAATATATGGCTTTTGAGTTTTATGCCTCATTCCCTTATTTATTTCTTAACCAAAATCTTGTTGTATAACCTCATTTTTAAACAGTTAAATGAATGATAGATAATTACATTGTGAGAACTCTAAAATTTTCTAAATTCCATCTTTAAGCTATAACCAAAATGTTAGCAGTAAGAATGATGACACAAAGCCGGAATTGACTATATAGTTAAAGGATATGGAAGGGGACTTCCCCAGTGGTTCAGTGGCTAAGACCCTGTGCTTCCAATGCAGGGTGCCGGGTTTGATTCCTGGTCAGGGAACTAGTTTCCACATGCCACAACTAAGATTGAACACAGCCAAATGAATGAATGAATACTTAAGAAAAGGTTGCAGCTTTATTTAAAAAAAAAAAAAAAAGATGCAGCTAGGACTCTGGTATGTTTAAATTCCCCTTTGTCATTTTGGATAAAGTACAAAAATATGGAAGAATCACTTAAAGCAGACATAACTTGAAAAACTAAACCTTATTTTTATCAGTTAAAGGGGAAAAAAAAGCACACCTTTTAAGACATCAGTATGTATAACAATTGCTTTTCTTTAAAACGTAAGGATGATTGGGGCCATAACTCTGTAAGCACAGTGCTCTGTCACTGTCGGTCAGTGCTCCCTTTGTGACTTTTGATTTATGTCTGGCAAGTTTACCGACAATACTCAAAGTTTCTTACTCTCCCCAATTGTATAAAATACTTACATGTCTATAGTAAGATAGTCATCTAATCAACAGGGACATCAGATAAAATCAGTTTCCTATGTGAAATGAGATAAAGAAGCCAATATGACAAACTCCTATTTACTCCAGCTGTCAAATTACGATTAAGGAGTTGGATGAATAGTTCAAAGTTTGAAAGACATTTTCCTTTCCTTTATGAACTAATAGTTAAGCATACATTAGAGACAGTAGTTGGGATGTTGTTTCACTTTAATTTTTGTGTTAGTGGAAATTGAATAGAATGGCATTCAAAAAGGAAGTTAAGAACAAGAGAATAAAAATCTCAATTTAATTTCTTCTACTTTATAGAGAATAAAGGAATAATTGATACCATAGGAAAGAACAGGGCAATAGGAAATGTGAGTATTGTAATCCCAAGAGAATGGGGTATAGGACAAATTTGGGAATGATCTCCACCAGCCACCATGAGTTTCATATGCAGACTGCTACAAAGGCAGCTCCGTGGCTGTACTAGAAGCAGCAGAGGATGCTTGGTTTTTGCGAGAGGAGATGCTGAAAGGATGACTGAAAACCCTGGAAATTAAGAGTTAAGTGTTCAGAAAACACTGAATAAGATGGGATAAAGGAGATTTCAAACCACCAACTGTGCTTCATTTTAGGGAATTTCTTGAATACAGCATAGGCTTACCATTGGTTTCTAAACCCAGAGGCATAAATAATAATGCATAAAGCTATTACATTTCAGTTCAAAAAGCAAAAAGTAATCTAATTATGAGAAAAATGAGGCAAACTCAAGATAGGGATATTGGAGATTTCTGTGGTGGTCCAGTGGTTAAGACTTTGCTTTCCAATACAGGGGTGTATGTTGGATGTGTGTCGAGGGGCTAAGATCCCCACATGCCTTATAGCCAAAAAAACAAAACATAAAACAGAAGCAATATTGTAACAAATTCAATAAAGACTTTAAAAATGGTCCACATCAAAATGTATTTTTTTAAAAAATAGAGATATTCTTCAAAACAATTCATGTTTACACTTTAGAAATAACAAAAAACAATGCAAGGCTAAATGATTATTCAAAATTAAAGGAGTCTAGAGAGAAGGACTAATGCTGAAGCTGAAACTCCAATACTTTGGCCACCTCATGCGAAGAGTTGACTCATTGGAAAAGACCCTGATGCTGGGAGGGATTGGGGGCAGGAGGAGAAGGGGACGACAGAGGATGAGATGGCTGGATGGTATCACCGACTCAATGGACATGAGTTTGAGTGAACTCCGGGAGTTGGTGATGGACAGAGAGGCCTGACGTGCTGTGTCCATCGAGTTCATGGGGTCACAAAGAGTCAGACATGACTGAGCTACTGAACTGAGAGAGAAAAGACAATTAAGTGAAGTATATGATTTTGGATTGGATCCTAAATTATAGAAAAAGAAATTTTTACTGTATAGAACATTATTACTCAACAGGTTATATTTGAATAAAATCTACATATTGTATCAGTGTTAAATGCATCAATTTTGTTAGATGTACTATGGTTATAAAAGAGAATGTCCTGGTACTTAGGAGATGCACACTGAAATCTTAGTTGAGGAGGGCCATCATTTCTGCAATTTAGTGTCAAATTGTTCAGCTGGTACTAAAAATGTCCAGAGGAACAAAAGTTGAAAAACTGGTGAATCTAGGTAAAAGGTATACACATTTATTCTACAATCCTTACAACTTTTCTGTAAGTTTGAAATTATTTCAAAATAATTCATTAAAAACAAAAAACAAGACAAATCGTGTTATGGCTCTGACAAGCTTTTCATGTGGACTTGGGATCTATTTCATCTGTAAAATAGAAATAATCTGACCTTTCTATCTCACAAACATTTATTAAGATCAGTGAGATAATGGGATTTGTTCTTTATAGGAAAGAAAAGAGTGATTTTATCAAACCTTAGCTCTACTTTATCATGAATGAAATTTAGTTATGTTTCAGACAATTAAATCTGTAGCTTCTGTTTATAATTATAATAGTCATACATCAATTAAACAATGCCCTTGGAATGAATCTTTTCTCTGTAACAGTAGGAGATAATTTTAAACTAAAATTAAACTGTATCAAAACAAACAAAGAAACATCTACAGTCATAATGACAGTCATAATCATGTGACTATGGATGTTTATTGCTTGCAGATTTATGTTCTTCGTGCTGCTGTCCTGGAGAACACTTTCATTTCTTGAATTTCAATTATAAGTGAACTGAGCTTATCATAGTCAGTATTCTCAAAGCTGGGGAAGTTTAATTTGATGGAAGGACCTTCTTTTATATCACCACTCAGCACTGTTCTGCTTTGCGCTGGAAGTACAATGACAAATTCTTCACTGTTTCTTCTAGCTCAATGCTATTTCACATACCCAAAGTCTTCTTGTTCTTTTGGTTTTATGTTTTCATTAAGACAGCAACATTTTGATGAATCATATATTTATACTTTTCTTTCACACTTTTCTTAAGCTTATTCAGAGTTGCCTCAACCAGTTTTATTATGTCCTGCAATTAAGATAAGAATCACTTGAATCATCCCTGCAATAATAGGTTAGTATCACTGAAAATCTCTTGGACAAATTGTTTACATTTTTCCAACCTCCTTTATTATCATCAGGTTCATTTTTCCTCTATAACTAAACTTTTTTTTTTTTTTTCTGACAGAAATGCCAAAAATCACTAGTAGTCTAACAAATACTAAACTCAATGACATCTTCTTGATTTGTATTCTTTTTTTTTTTTTTTTTAATCTTTTTTTGTTTTGTGAA
>NW_011494902.1:10071659-10151112 GCF_000754665.1 Bison bison bison | reverse complement strand
GCGACCCCATGGACTATACAGTCCATGGAATTCTCCAGGCCAGAATACTAGAGTGGGTAGCCATTCCCTTCTCCAAGGGTTCTTCCCAACCCAGGGATCAAACCCAGGTCCCCTGCACTGCAGGAAGATTCTTTACCAGCTGAGCCACCAGGGACACCCAACTGATCCAGCCAGCCACTCCAATTCTTTATCAGGGAACTTGTCTCCCTTAGGTCTCTATAAGAGTCTGTGTCTTTTACCAGGCTTTCCTGGTGGCTCAGATGGTAAAGTGCCTGCCTACAATGCGGGAGACCCGGGTTTGATCCCTGGGTTGGGGATATTCTTTGGGGAAGGAAATGGCAACCCACTCCAGTACTCTTGCCTGGAAAATCCCATGGACAGAGGAGCCTGGTAGGCTACAGTCTTTGGGGTCACAAAGAGTCCGACACAACTGAGCGACTTCACTTTCTTTTTTTCTCTAATCTTATTTGGTCTTCTTTCTTCAAAAATATGCCTCCAGGCTTCTTGTTTTGGTACTCTTCTCTTTTTGTCTTTTTAGGATCACATCTAGTTAAGTCACCTCAGGGTGACTTGAGAGAAATTCTAATCTTGAGACTCATCTTTCCTATTCAGCCTCATGTAGATAGTTGGAACCCCCTTCTTCATGTCACTATACATAGTCTATATACAACATGCTAAACACAGGGGGCCAGAGCCTCCGACTCTCTGTGCCAAAGCTGAGCTACCTGCACAGCAGGATCTATCTGGTCTGTGAAATGGACCAGTTGGAAAAGAAAACTATAAAAGGACAGGCATTTTGGTATGAGGTGAGAGAGTTTTTATGATAAGAACAGTGGACAGTGTTCTATAGCAAGAAACAGATCAACTGTTAATCTTAATAGTAACTTAATTTAAGATGACCATGAACAAATTAAGAAGTGAAGAAAGAGAAGATGAAAGATGGAGGCAGGAAGAGATTGTGGTAAAGGTGAGAGAGAGGGAGAGAGAGAGGAAGGAAGGTAACTAATGAGCCATCATAGGAGTAGAAGTTTGAGTATTTAGCATGACAATAAAATGTATAATATGCCCCTTTATTTCTTCTTCACTGGAATAGAAATCTCTTTACCTGAATGGAATGTCCCTTGAAAAACATTTTTTAACCTATCATGATAGGTTTTTTTTTGTTGTTGTTTTTTTTTTTTTCAGGAGAAATTAAGATGAAACTTATTTTATTTTTTAAATTATTGTGATAAATTGATCTTTCAAAATATTTGGGGGAATATATACTCATAATAAAATCTGGCTCACATTACACATGAATTAATGTTTAAAAATTGATCACAGCTTCCCATAGCAAAAGAGCTAAATTAAAGCCTAAATAATATTCCTTAGTATTGAAAGATACCCCATACTGTGAGCTGATGCAATAGTGTTGATACAGGTAACTAAAAACTAATTCACCAAGTTTGCAAAATTGAATATTCTATACTCTAGGTAATCTTAATTTTGCTCAGTCACTGGAAATAAGATTATTCTGGAGATGGTTTTTAAATGAAGGCAAGATAGTCCTCCATTTAGGAACACAATTTACTCTCATGAGTAGATAATCTTGTTAAAATATTGTCAGGTTAATTGAAATTGATTTCTGTTTACTAAACATAGTGAATACTAATCAAATATTAGACACTGAGGTGTTAGAGGTATTTAAACCTTTGACACAGGCTGTTAGTACTTCATAGAAGGATTTCTTATCTCAGACATCAACATTGCTTTTCAGCCTTTTCTTTGAAATATATAAAGAGAAAATGAAAGGAAATGGACTGCATTATCTTTATTAAATTTTGTCAGTTGGGGATATTTGGGAGAATTTGGGATTGGTTTGGGGGGTGATTATTTATTTTCATTGCTATAAATGGCACATTTGCTTGCATCATTGAGCTCCACATAATAGCTTTTATAGGAGACAGACATTACGAGGCAATTTGAAAAGCAGGTTGAAGATAAAGCCTGAGAGCTCACATGCCCTGGCCTGGTTACTTGGCTCACTTCTGAAGCTTATTCCAAATGGACTATACAGATCTCCTGTGGTACCAGCTCTATGAAGCTTAAAGAAACATTTCCCCTAATACAAAAATAAACCCACCATAATCATTCGTTTTGGGGAAATTTTACAGTTGTTAGTTAACCTGCTCCCTTATGCCCTGCAATATTCATTAGCAGATTTCCTTGTTTATGAGTGATATTATATGGAAATGGTTATGGGAAGCTAACAGATGTAACCACTGAAATAAATTAGAAGGAAAAGTTCTGTGTTTTACAGATGGTTCTATTGAATATGCTGCCCCCACCTTTCCACTTTAACATTTAGTTTTCTTTCAACAGAAAACTTTTCTTTACCGACTATGGGAATGTGGCCAAAGTGGAGCGATGTGACATGGATGGGATGAACAGAACGAGGATAATTGATTCTAAGACAGAGCAGCCAGCTGCACTGGCACTAGACCTAGTAAACAAATGGGTTTACTGGGTAGACCTTTACTTGGACTACGTGGAAGTCGTGGACTATCAAGGAAAAAACAGACATACGATCATCCAAGGCAGACAAGTAAGTACAGTTTGGTTGGAAAATGCAGCTAAGGTAATAAAATGAATGATCTCATCCTAGGAAGAAGACTGAAAATTGCAGTGTTGAAAATTTCTTATGAAGTCAAGCTGCAGTGGGTCATAAAAATTGATATGTTTGCTATATAGAAGAATGTTCTTTTCATAGTGCACTCCATAATACATGATGGGGGAGGATTTGCTGTCCCTCCTTCCCTCTATTTAAAACAAAAAACAAACAAAAAAAAACAGCACACAAAACAAAAACCAACAGAAATAAATCAAAAACAGCCAACGCAACCAGAAATTCTATGCTAGTAAGAAAGAAAAATGTTAGACTAGGACAGATGTTATGACCTACTTACTAAAAACTAATTTAAGTATTTCATTTGTAAAAACCTGAACTATCATTTGTCCTATGTGGCACTGAAGATATATATATATATCTTATATATATATATATATATGAGGAGGAAATGGCAACCCACTCCAGTGTTCTTGCCTGGAGAATCCCAGAGACAGCGGGGCCTGGTGGGCTGCCGTCTATGGGGTCACACAGAGTCGGACACGACTGAAGCGACTTAGCAGCATATATATAGCTAATAATGCAAATGGTGGCTCACAGAAGTGTTATTATTATTTTAATATGTTGGATTATTTATATTTTGCCTTCTGAAGTGTTTAAATATTTACTTCCCAGAATAAGAATTTTGTGAAAGGCACCAAGGTCACATTTTTTCTCATTTGTGTTTTTTTTCCTTTGCTGAATTATAAGTTTTTGTAAATAACATTCAGTTAAAATTGAAAAAGATCTCTAAGTGGAGATGTCTTATTCACTAGAATGCTTTTGAAATTCAATTTTATCTCACTGATCTTACTAATTTCATGTGAAATTCTCATTCTATAGAACTGCAGTAAGTGGCTTTCTTTGCTTTCTTCTATAATGCAAGGTACAAATGCTATGTAATTTTCATGTCAAGTTACTTTTCCTTTATAATCAGCATTTAACAATGAAATAGTTTCACTTCCTTGGCAGATAAACAAATGCACTAATCTGATCTGGGTGTCTAAAAAAATGCATCCAATATTAAAAGTGAGGCCACTTATTTTTCTCTCACCTTCAACTGCCCTCAAAATCTTGATTTCTTTGGCCATCTTTAGTTATGACCTTAGAGCACCTAGTCTCTGAAATGATTATGATGTACCTTCTTTGGTGTACATGTAATTGAGATTTCACACCATGAAACAGGATGAGGAATTCAAATGATCTTCCCCATGGCTACTTTTAAAAGGTTTTTTTCTTTTTTAATGTCTGAAGTTTTTAATTATCCATTTTTCCCCATTTCTATTGCCTGTGTTCTGCTGGTTCCCTAAACATATGTTTAGTCTGCCACTAAGTATTCCAACATAGATACAATTTTGTAAGAATTTGTCCTGTAATCAGAATGGCCTGTATACCACACCTAGTTCCTCCCACCTCTGCTGGGGATAGTAAGCAGAATAGCACTGTAGGTACTTTATGGTAAATAAATCCTTCTGAAGGCAAGCAGGGAGGCAGAGAGTAAAATTTGATCTTTATTGTAGTAACATGTTTTCTACCCTCATCAATTGCCACCTCTATAGTCATGCTTTCTCTCTTGGACTGTGGATTGGCAACTGAGTAGACAGCAATGTGGGTATGCCATGACCTCACACTTCCAGATGGTTGGTCCCACACTTAGAGCAAAGCATGGATAAAATAAATGGAAATTAATGGAAGACTTTAGCTTGTTTATAACTTTTATAGGAAAAACGTATTGCCCAAATCAAAATTGGGTTTTTTATATATATACATCATATTCACTATATATGTGTATATATATACACATATATAGACATCATATTCACTATATATACACATATATAGTGAATATGATGTCACTTATGCAGAAAATATTATTGATAAATACACACATTCCTTCCTTTATGACACGTGGTTTAGTAGCTAAGTCATGTCCAACTCTTGCGACCCCTGAACTATAGCCCCCAGGCTCCTCTCTGTCCATGGGATTCTCCAGGCAAGAATACTGGAGTGGGTTGCCATTTCCTTCTCCAGGGGATCTTCCCAACCCAGGAATCAAATCTGGGTCCCCTGCATTGCAGGTAGATGATTTACCAACTGAGCTATGAGGGAAGCCCTCCTATGACACTCAGTGGCGACCTTATGACACTTACTGGGGACTAATACTAACATAAAAAGTGATTACTGAAGTTTTAACATAGAATGATTCTCTCCCTTAATTTCTAATTTGTTGCCTAGACATGAAGAATTAAAATATGTCCAAAAACAATATGAAAAACCAGTCTTCTTTTAGTCAACATCTTACATGAGAGGATCACAAATTATAATGAAGGGTCATGTAAGCTAGGAAGATAGCAAATCAAACGAACTAGCAAGATTTCCTAAGTACAAATGTTTGTGATTTTGTTCTATAATTTTTTTTAATAACAAATCATAGATAACTCTCAAATTCTCTTAACTAAAAAATCTATAATAAAAAGTGGACTGAAAGTGCAATATAATGCCAAAGAATACCGACAAATGCTTTTTCATCAAAATCTCTACAGCAATCAATTGATAGATCTACCATACCCTGGTCCAGAATCATTTTAAATTAAATATAATACAAGGAATTCCCAAAGGCCTTGCACCTAGCATGTGTCCTGTTGTATGAGAAAATCAGTATACTCATTCTTCCTTAGCTTTACTGGAAGCTTTCCATCAATTCAAGAAGTCTATTCTTACCCATAATCCCTAAGACATCTGCCAAGTAGGAAAGTTATGCTGTTAACTGTGAAGTGTCATGGAGAACAGTAAACACTGCTATTCTCATATCACAGAGTTTCATGTTCATTATAAATAGACTTTAGAAAGAATGCAATTTCTGAGTAGAGAATGCTGACGTATTATTTATAATTGTTCTAAATATATGATTTCATTGTTTATTAATTTCCATGCTGGGAATAGTAGTGTAACCTGTATTTTTTTTAAATGGGATTTTCAAAGGTGCTTTCTCATCAGTCCTTTCATAGGCAAAACCAGGATTTTATAGATTATGTATATCCATGATTATATAAAAAAGTGGCCCACAAAAATATCTCAAATTGTATGTAACAATGCCATAAGCATATTATTGAATATGCTTGAAAGTTTGATTCTCACTAGCCCTTGAAAAGTAGCTACTGAAAATGTTTTCTTCATGAAACATGGGGTTCTTAAGGCAGGAATACTGAAGTGATTTGCCATTCCCTTCTGCAGGGGACCACATTTTGTCAGAATTCTCCACAATGACCAGTCCATCTTGGGTGGCCCTACACAACATGGCTCATGGTTTCACTGAGTTAAACAAGGCTGTGGTCCATGTGATCAGATTGGTTAGTTTTCTATGATTGTGGTTTTCATTCTGTGTGCCCTCTGATAGATAATATAAGAGACTTACTGAAGCTTTCTGATGGGAGAGACTGACTGAGGGAAAAACTGGGTCTTGTTCTGATAGGCAGGGCCATGCTCAGTAAATCTTTAATCCAATTTTCTGTTGATGGGCTGAAGAAGCTGAAGTTGAATGGTTCTGTGAAGACCTACAAGACCTTCAGGAACTAATACCCCCAAAGATGTCCTTTTCATTATAGGGAACTGGAATGCAAAGTAGGAAGTGAAGAAATACCTGGAATAACCAGCAAATTTGGCCTTGGAGTACTGAACGAGTAGGGCAAGGGCTAATAAGAGTTTTGAAAAGAGAATACCCTGGTCATAGCAAACACACTTTTCCAACAACACAAGAGAATATGATACACATGGACATCACCAAATGGTCAACCAAAATCAGATTGATTATATTCTCTGCAGCCAAAGATGGAGATGCTCTATACAGTCAGCAAAAACCAGACTGGGAGTTGACTGTGGCTCAAATCATGTTTGCTTTATTGCCAAATTCAGACTTAAAATGAAGACAGTAGAGAAAACCACTAGACCATTCAGGTATGACCTATATCAAATCCTTTACAATTATACAGTGAAAGTGGCAAACAGATTCAAGGGATTTGATCTGATAGACAGAGTGCCTGAAGAGCTGTGGACAGAGGTTCATGACATTGTACAGGAGGCAGTGATCAAGACCATCCCCAAGAAAAATAAATGCGAAAAGGCAAAATGGTTGTCAGATGAGGTCTTACAAATAGCAGTAAAAAGAAGAGAAGAGAAAGGCAAAGAATAAAGGAAAGATAAACCTATTTGAATGCGACGTCTAAAGAATAGCAAGGAGAGATAAGAAAGCCTTCCTCAGTGATCAATGCAAAGAAATAGAGGAAAACAATAGAATGGGAAAGACTAGAGATCTCTTCAAGAAAATTAAAGTTACCAAGGGAACATTTCATGAAAAGATAGGAACAATAAAGGACAGAAATGGCATGGACCTAACAGAAGCAGAAGATATTAAGACGAGGTGGCAAGAATACATAGAAGAAGTATACAAAAAAGATCTTCATGACCAGGATAATCACGATGGTGTGATCAATCACCTAGAGCCAGACATCCTGGAATGTGAAGTCAAATGGGCCTTAGGAAGCATCACTATGAACAAAGCTAGTAGAGGTGATGGAATTCCAGTTGAGCTATTTCAAATCTTGAAAGATGATGCTGTGAAAGTGCTTCATTCAATATGCCAGCAAATTTGTAAAACTCTGCAGTGGCCACAGGACTGGAGAAGGTTAGTTTTCATTCCAATCCCAGAGAAAGACAATGCCAAGGAATGCTCAAACTACTACACAATGGCACTCATCTCACATGCTAGCACAAGAGTGTTCAAAATCCTCCAAGCCAGGGCTCCACAGTATGTGAACCATGAACTTCCAGCTGGTCAATGGTTTTAGAAAAGGCAGAGGAACCAGAGATCAAATTTCCAACATCTGTTGGATCATTGAAAAAGCAAGAGAGTTCCAAAAAGCATCCATTTCTGCTTTTTTGAGTATGCCAAAGCCTTTGACCATGTGGATCACAACAGACTGTGGAAAATTCTTCAAGAGTTGGGAATACCAGACCACCTGACCTGCCTCTTGAGAAATATGTATGCAGGTCAGGAAGCAACAGTTAGAACTGGACATGGAACAGACTGGTTCCAAATCAGGAAAGGAGTATGTCAAGACTGTATATTGTTACCCTGCTTATTTAACTTATATGCAGAGTCCATCATGAGAAATGCCAGACTGGATGAAGCACAAGCTGGAATCAAGATTGTCAGAAGAAATATCAATAACCTCAGATATGCAGATAACACCATGCTTATGGCAGAAAGTGAAGAAGAAGTAAAGAGCCTCTTAATGAAGGTAAAAGAGGAGAGTGAAAAGTTGGCTTAAAACTCAACATTCAGAAAACGAAGATCATGGCATCTGGTCCCATCTCTTAATGGCAAATAGATGGGGAAACAATGGAATCAGTGAGAGACTTTATTTGTAGGGCTTCAAAATCACTGCAGATGGTGACTGCAGCCATGAAATTAAAAGATGCTTACTCCTTGGAAGAAAAGCTATGAGCAACCTAGACATCACATTAAAAAGCAGAGACAACACTTTGCCAAAAAGGTCCATCTAAATCAAAGTTGTGGTTTTTCCAGTAGTCATGTATGGATGTGAGAGTTGGACTATAAAGAAAGCTGAGCACCAAAAAAATTGATGCTTTTGAACTGTGGTGTTGGAGAAGACTCTTGAGAGTCCCTTGGACTGCAAGGAAATATAACCAGTCCATCCTAAAGGAAATCAGTCCTGAACATTCATTGGAAGGACTGATGCTGAAACTCTAATACTTTCGCCACCTGATGCGAAGAACTGAGTCGTTTGAAGAGACCCTGACGTTGGGAAAGATGGAAGGTGGGAGGAGAAGGGAATGACAGAGGATGAGATGGTTAGATGGCATCACCAGCTCTATGGACATGAGTTTGAGTAAGCTCTGGGAGTTGGTGATGGACAGAGAAGCCTGGTGTGCTGCAGTCCATGGGATTTCAAAGGACTGAGCGACTGAACTGAACTGAATGAAACATGAATACAATTCTCCCCATACATTTTAAACTGCTTTATCTACTACTGCATAATGTATTATTTTTATAGAGAAATTTATATTAGTGAAATGTTGAATTCTTTGAGAAAAAATAAATGATAATATGCTCATGACTCTCCTACTATGGGAGTTTTCCACAGTAGTAAAAGCAATTTTTTTTTTCTTTCAAGTTGAAAGCAACATAATTAAAAAATCATAGTTATTTTTGCACCTTTTTATAGGTCAAACATCTGTATGGTATAACTGTGTTTGAAGACTACTTATATGCAACTGATGCTGATAACTTCAACATCATAAGGATAAACCGATTTAATGGTAGTGATATTCATTCATTAATTAAAATGGAAAATGCTAGAGCAATCCGAATCTATCAAAAAAGAATTCAACCAACAGGTAAGATTCCAAGACTTCTTCATAGCCGTCATAATGGTGAATTGAATGGAGATATGACTCTTGTGCCTTTGTGTGGTGTCAAAGTGGGTGAGCCATAAATTCTCTGTTTTGATAGCAAAAATGTACATGTCTGCATGATAAAATATAATAGAGCTCCCTTCCAAAGTCTAAATGACAAATTGTTCAGTTCCTAGTGGATCATTTCTACAGCCATAGAATTGAAATGATGGCTGGATTTAAATTCAGGAAGGAACGTTCACTCTTGATGTATGTATACAGAAAACTCAGATGCTGATGCTAGAGTTTTTATTTTATCATTCTAGGAGACAACCTTCAAGTCAGGTGACTTTCTTGCAGTATCTGTCTAGTTTTTATTTCAGTCACTTGGGGGTCTCTTGATTAACTTCCCAACCATTCCTTAACACAAGTTAATTCAAAATAATTTTTACCAAGAAGGCTGCAACATGGCTAAGTATCCCTGAAAAATTATTTTGCATTGTAAGTTAATGATGCTTGTTCATCAATACAACGTAGGCTCAATTATATAGAGAATAATGTAACATACAAAACTACCACCCGAATTTTCATTATCTTTTTGTGCTTCAAATTAAAACTAATTTAGAATTATTTATCTATTAACATAAATTCAATTTAGGCAAAGTATTGTTACACATATGTTTTCAGGAAATTCAGAGTTGGGATTCTGTAGATAAAGGTTTAAATTTGGTCTTATTAATTTACCAATTATTTTTTGATCATTTATTAATACTATGTGCCAGGAACTATTTTATGTACATTGAGAATACAGCTGAGTAAAACAGACTAAAACATTATTTCCCTTATAAGATTTGCATTGTTTCAAAAAAAATACATAATATTTTTCTTTTAGAGTAAGTAAATTATTATATTAGAAGATAATAAGTGCTATGGAGAGAGAGAAAGTAGATGAGTGTCATGAATAGGATTAGTTTACAATTTTATATTTAATGATCAGAGGAAATTGCATTGAAAGATAAAATTGCATGAAGACTTGGAGTAATTAAAGAAGAGAGACAGGTAGAAAGATCAGTCAGCTCAGTTGTGTCCAACTCTTTGTGTCCCCATGGGTTGCAGCACCTCAGGCTTCCCTGTCCATCACCAACTCCCAGAGCTTGCTTAAATTCACGTCCATCAAGTTGGTGATGCCGTCCAACCATCTTATCCTCTGTGGTCCCCTTCTCCTCCTGCTGTCAATCTTTCCCAGCATTGGGTCTTTTCCGGAGAGTCTGTTCTTCACATCAGGTGGCCAAAGTATTGGAGCTTCCGTGAGGAAGAGCATGCTTGGATAGTGGATAGTTCAGTGAGCAGTAAGGAGACCCATATGTCTGAAGCAGAGCAAACACAAGGAAGAGAAACAGGCAATTAAGTTGGAAAAATGAAGGAGAACAATAACTAGTAGGACCCCACAGACAGTTATAAAAAAGTTTGCTTATACTTTGCATGACATGCAGTCCTTAGGTAGAGAGTCTCAAAACCTGACTTAGTTTTTAAAGAAACCAGTAGGGTTGCTGTGTTGACCGTAGGCTATGGGGAACAAAGATGGAAGGTTAGAGATGACAGTGGATTGGACCAAGATGGTAGCAGTGACGGCGGTGAAAAGTAGACTGCGGATATACTTGAAGGTATAACCAACAGGCTTTCCTGATGAATTTGATATGAGTTGTACATTTAAAAGAGAGACAAAGGTGATGACAATGTGTTGAGCTGAGTAATTGGAATTACCAAGTTATTTTTGAGATTTAGGAAAACTAAGTTTGGAGCTAGTTGGATGCAAATAACATATATATATATACACACATATTATTTTGAGTGCCTGTCATAAATTCAGGAGGAGATATCAAGAAGCTATTTGAATATACAAGACTGGATTTCTGGGGAAAGTCCTAGCTAGACATAGCAATTGAGCATCATTGGCATATACATGACAATTTTTTTCCTTTTAAAAGAAAGTAAAATGGATGTGATCAGCAAGGAAGTAACTATATATTAGCCGTTGGATTTAACAGTGTGAAGCTTGTAGGGATCTGACAAGTGCAATTTTGTGGTGAGGAGAATGTCTGGTTAGAACAGATCTGAGAAAGGAAAGAAATAAATTGTACAAAATGAGCATGGATAACTTTGAAAAGTATTGATATTACATGAAGCAGGGAAATGGGGAGCTGATTAAAGGGTTGCTTGGGAATTAAGATTAAAAGTAGTATTTTCCCTCCAAGATGCAGAAGCAATGGCAGATTTATATGCTGATGGGCATGATCCAAAGGAGAGAGCAAAAGTAGTGAAGAAAGTGAAAAAGTGCAGACTTGCTAATTAGCTGACAAAAGATGTTCTCTAGTGTAGAAATGGGGTGTGATTGGAAAGTAAAAGCAATGCTTTTGGGCAAAACAGATAGTTAAACTACACTACAGCTATCTTTTCATTTGTAGAATGTGGAACATAAAAAGCATAGCATAGTTTTCAAAAGCACATAAGTTTTAATATTAGAAAAAAATTATCATATTATTCATCACAATTCCAAGTGGTGATTAAAAAGAAATGTACTTACAATCATATAAAAATCTTACTGATTTTATTCCTTTTTTCTTTGACCTGTGTTTCTTTTCTCATCTTCTCCGCCTAGTGCTTTTCCTATTTTTGTTTTGTTTTGTTTTTTTCTAATTTCTACACTCATGAAATATTCTACTATTCCATAATACCTACATGCAAACTCAACCTTCTCCTTTAACAGTTACAATGCACACACACACACACAATTCATGTGTGGGAAGGTTCTCCAAATGACAATGAACACAAACTTGAAAAAAAAAATGAATTCAGCACTTCTCAATAAAGGTGATCACTGAATCACATTTATTCTAGCTTAGTATGCTTGTGTGCTTAGTCATTCAGTCATGTCCAACTCTTCGCGATCCTCTGTCCATGGGATTTTGCAGGGAAGAATACTGAAGTGAGTTTCCACAACAAACTGTGGAGATTTTTTAAAGAGATGGGACTATCAGACCACCTGACCTGTCTCCTGAGAAGTCTGTATGCTGGTCAAGAAGTAGCAGTTAGAATCGGAAGGAGTACATTAAGGCTCTGTATTGTCACCCTGCTTATTTAACTTCTATGTAAAGTACATCATATGAAATGCAGGACTGGATGAAGCACAAGCTGGAATCAAGATTGCTGGGAGAAATATCCATAACCTTAGATACGCAGATTACACCACCCTTACAGCAGAAAGTGAAGAAGAACTGAAGAGCCTCTTGAAAGTGAAAGAGGAGAATGAAAAAGTTGGTTAAAACTCAACATTAAAAAGACCAAGATCATGGCATCTGGTCCCATCACTTAATGGCAAATAGATGGGGAAACAATAGAAACAGAGACTTTTTTTGCACTCCAAAATCATGGCAGATGGTTACAGCAGCTGTGAAATTAAAAGACACTTGCTCCTTGGAAGAGAAGCTATGCCAAATATAGATAGCATATTAAAAAGCAGAGACGTTACTTTGCTGATAAGGGTCCATTTAGTCAAAGCTATGGTTTTTCCAGTAGTCATGTATGGATGTGAGAGTTGGACCATAAAGAAAGCTGAGCACCGAAGAAGTCTTTTGCACTGTTTTGTTGGAGAAGACACTTGAGAGTCTCTTGGACTGCAAGGAGATCAAAGCAGTCAATGCTAAAGGAAATAGCTGAAATTCTAATACTTTGGCCTGATGCGAAGAACTGACTCATTTGAAAAGACCCTGATACTGGGAAAGATTGAAGGCAGGAGGAGAAGGGGACCACAGAGGATAAGATAGCTGGATGGGATCACCAACTCAATGAACATGAGATTGAGCAAGCTCCAGGAGTTGGTGAGGGACAGCAAAGCCTGGCGTGCTACAGTACATGGGCTTGCAAAGAGTCAGACACTTAGCAGGGTCAGTCAGTCAGTCATTAAGTCTAATAGTGGATTATTTCAGAAGAAATCCTTTTCTGCTTTAACTATGAACCGGGGTTATTTTAGCAGTATTTTTTTGTATTTGTCACAGATATGTATTTTTTTTAAGTGTGATAAACATGTACCAAAAAATCATGTTACTTTTATTTGGTTTGCATGTTCACAGGTTAGATTAATATAAAAGCATTTTACCTCTTACAATTTTTTTTAAGGTAGCCTTAGGAGTATTTGGGCAAATCCCTACCTTTCATGGGGTTTAAACTCTTTTCCAATTGATTATGATATGATATAGTTGGGTAGATAGATTATTTGTCTAGAATTCCCTCTTATGTGCTGTCAAAGTTTCAACATACTGATGCATGTAATTATATTTCCTTTGGAGAATTTCAAGCATGCTGTTTTTCATTTGTTGTAGTCAGAAGCCATGCGTGTGAAGTGGATCCATATGGAATGCCAGGGGGATGTTCACACATCTGTCTTCTCAGCAGCAGTTACAAAACACGGACCTGTCGCTGCAGGACTGGCTTCAACTTGGGAAGTGATGGCAGGTCATGCAAAAGTATGTTATTGAAAATCAAACATTTGCCAGCAGCTAATGCTTCAGAGCAGGATTCTTAGTATTAATTAGGAGCATCAACGTCAGTTAAATGTGAGCTATCACCAGGTCAAATTCGCTGTGAAATGTATACTAGACATTTTTCTCAAAATCAATATTTAGGTTTATTTTTTCTTTTGTATGTGCATGCTAATGTGAATGAGAAACCTAATTGGACTGTAGAGTCACTAAATTTATGGATCTTTGGGAAACATACGTTAGGGAAGATTTTTAGGAAATCCTTTCCTTAATTACCTAAAAAATGTTTGTGATCTAATGAGCCTCAATTATTGGTTGGCCAGATTTTCTCTTTTCTGAACCAAGATGCTGCTTCTAATAATAGATGTGTTGTTTAGTCCAACAGAAATCCACATAAAGTAATACTTCACCTTACCAGCATTGGGGGGTGAAATTTATTTTATTATTTCGTTTTCCATGTAACCAGAGCTATACTAATTAAATATTAATCTTTTTAATAATTTTGTTGAAAAGCTTTCTAGTAGCTAGACCTTTGTTTTATTTCTGATATATGCCAAAAATTTCATTGTTCTTAATTGTTCATAATCAGATATAGTATTAATGTTCCTCATAGAGATGGTATCCATGTCGAGACTATCAGTCTATTTCCCAAATACCATAATTTTTAAGGTTATGATGTCTGCTTTTTACAGTGTATATTTAATTGTTCTTAACTTTTGTTAAGTTTAAATTTTGCACAAGTATAATTAAGGTCTTCATAATCAGATATAATATTAATATCCCTCATAGAAATGGTATCCATGTTGAGATTAACAGTCTTTAAATGTTTTCCCAAAACCATATTTTTTTATGTTTATCTCTCTTTCATCATGACCTTTTTTTTCTGTCTGTTCTCTGTTTCTGTGGTCACTGTCCTGCCATCTCTTTCTTTCTTGCCATTGGCTTGCTAAAGATGGTGAGATGAGACCTCTAAATTTATTATAATTTTAAATCTAAGTGGCTAGAATTCATAGCATAAGTACTGTTAAATTAAGAACCCAAAAGGCTTAACTGTGATAAAATATATGCATTTTTGTACTGTTTAAAATTTCTAACTTTGTAGCAAATGCTAGGAATATTATAGTGACACCAACTCTGATGTTCACGAAGTCCTCTAGATAATTGAGGACACTGTGTCTGAAGCCTCAAGATAGGAGATGTGTGTGTGTGTGTGTGCATGTGTGTGTGTGTGTGTGTAACCAGCCTTTAAGCCACTCTGGTCACCACTTGGAAAGTGATGGCATGTTATACAAAAATATAAACATGCACACTTATGCATATATAAATATACATGCATGTGTAGGTGTGCATATACATGTTTGTTATATGGGAAAACCAAACCAAAAGCCCCTCTTCCTTTCCTCTTGATATACACGAAAGAAAAAGACTGATGTGGAAAAGTTGCGTCGTGTTAAGTCGCTTCAGTCAGGTTCGACTCTTTGTGACTCTGGACTGTAGCTCTCCCGGCTCCTCTGCCAATGGAATTTTCCAGGCAAGAATACTGGAGTTGGTTGCCATTTCCTCCTTCAAGGGATCTTTCCAACTCAGGAATCCAACAGCCTCCTTTATGTCTCCTGAATTGGCAGGTGCATTCTTTATCAGTAGTGCTCCTGGGAAGCCCTCAATCATGGTAAATTAAATTAACATTTAAATGAATAGAAACAATAATATCTATTTTAAGCAGAAAGAATCAAACACAAATAGATAGGTACTTAAAAAATCATTGAGGTGCCTGAATCAACAGCTTCTAGACTGACTCAGGGATTTTCCTTTTATAGCCACCACAGATTAGCCTGGCTTAAGCTGAAACATCTACCACCATCAGAAGCTAGGGCATCAGGAGGCCACCAATGGCAATGATAACTTCAAAAACACCATTTTAGCTGAGTTCTACTGACTAAGAAGTTTGCAACATAACTATTAGCTTCAGAAATTAAATATACTGGCAAACAAAACAAAGCACAATCAAAAGAAGCCTTTTTCCTTGCCACTTGATATACACAATAGAAGATTAATGTAGAAAAATTCAGTTTCTCCATTAGATGAATATCAGCAGAAGCAGCCAAATATGGTCTCATTTTCACATTCCAAACTCAAGTTAGTATATCTTGTACTAACTCAACTTGGATTTAGGTACTTAAATAAAAATTAGAGCCATGGCTATATTAGTGTCTGAGGAGTGTAATTTTTAGTTTTCAATTGTTTATAATAGAAGAAAACACATTAGAAGAAAGTTAAGGTACCCAGTGATTGAAAACAAACAAACAAACAAACTGAATAAAACAATAGGAAAACAGTTACCATTTTTGTTTAAAATATGCATGTACATGTACACACGTATTAAACTGATTAGGTCTACTGATTACTAATTAATGCATCAATTAAAAATAAATATATGTTAGCAGAAATAAATGTTAGCAAAAATGAGTATTGAGAAACCAGTGTTCTTATGCATCACTAATAGAACTGGAAAATCTATATATAATATAATATAATATATTATATATTATAAATTGATATCACTATTGGAAAGACATTTGATAATACATACAAAAGACACAAAACTGATAACATCCTTTAGCATCTACTTTTGACTAAAGAAATCCATTGTAAATGCATGTGTGATAACAAAACCCCAGAAACCATCTAAATATCCTACAATAGGTAAGGAGCTGACTATATTATATTGCCTCTCTAACAATATACTGCCATTGATACTGCCTCTCTAACATGATACTGCCATTGAAAAGAATGTTTTGAAGATCTTTTAATAACAGAAAAAAGTATTGTTAAATTTTTTTAAGTGCTAAAATGCATACTTAAGATCCCATTTAAAAAATAAAGTATTCATATAATGTTGGTAGGAAATTCACAGGAATGTTAATTTTCAGAAGAATTTACTTTTTAATAGTGTACAATGATATTGTTTTAAAAAAATAAAAAGAAAGGTAAACACTGAGCGGTTGTAAGAGTAATGAGGAAGAAGAGGGCTGTTAATATTGTTCAACCAGTAATTCCAGTTCTGGAAATATATACTAAGGGATCACCTAAGAAAATATATAAAATACCAGGTTGAAAAACTGCATATCTAAGTGTTATTATAATAGGAAAATAAAACCAACTGAGGAATGATTTGACAAATTATCATATATTAGACTGACCCTACTTAAGAAATGTTAAGACTTAATGGATCAACATAGAATATAATTTTAATGCTAACATTTAGTAATAAAAACAGAATGCAAAAGTATCCTCTTCTTACTAGTGTGCATTAGAAAAATAGCTAGATAAATTAAAAATAGTCACACAGAGGCATATAATATATCCATGAAAATGAATAAGAACTATAACAAGCAGAGATGAATATCAAGTATATAATAATAAAATCAACTCATAGCACACATGCAGTTCAAACATGCAAAAGTCAAACTATCTACTGTTGAGAAATACAAACAACTTATGTGCCAAAACTTCTAAAAATTACATGATAAACAATATCCATATTATTGTATATAACCAGAGAAATTGGTTGTCTCTGGGATGGAAAGGAATAGATTTTGGGACATGTGCATGCATTCTAACATCCTGGAGATATTCTTAAGATCTGTGCTAGGTACATGAGATATGTTTTATTTTTATTCTTTAAATATTAAAATTATATATACTATATATTTAATATGGGCTTCCCTGGTGGCTCTGATGGTAAAGAATCCGCCTACAGTGTGGGAGACCTGGGTTCGATCCCTGGGTTGGGAAGATCCCATGGAGGAGGGCATGGCAGCCCACTGCAATATTCTTGCGTGAATAATCCCCATGGACAGAGGATCCTGGTGGGAGTCCATGGGGTCACAAAGAGTCAGACATGACTGAGCAACTAAGCACAGCACCATATTCATTAACACTAATTTTGAAAGAAAATAAGAGAGACCATATATAAAATGATAATATAGTTTGCATTGAAGGTGTTGTGTTTATGAGTAATTACTTTGTTTTTCTTTTTTCTCCAAATTTTAATAATATAGTTACTTTAAGTTAATAGGAATTACATTTATGATATATTTATCCAAATATAATAGTAATATATCTTCAGTTTTAATGAAACTTTATATGTTTTCCTTTCTGTATGAAATTTTCCCTTCAAATTATATAACTAAACTAAGTATAATGTGCCCTACCAATAGGAGAGCCTTGCATGTAGTTTCATATAAAAGTCAAAATAAGTTCATTCGTTCTGTAGAAAAAACTTCCTTGATTCTGGCATTTTAACCCAGGACACAGATTTTTGTTTTCTTTAGTTTTTGATAAAGACTGTTTTGTATGTCAGTTACTGGCAGACAGCATTAACCTCTAAAGTTCTAATTAAGATATGGAAGAAGAAGTGATGCTGTAACTGGCATTTGATTTCATTTCTTAAAGAAATAAATCACATGTTAATACAAACTAATATATTCGGTGCAAGTTATGTGATAGTGTATGATTATTTTTGCTTGTTAGTCTGCAATGCAAATTCTGAGTAGGGGGCATGTTTTAAATATTCTGAAGTTTTCAACATTTTCAAACATAATGAATGCTACAGTTAGTATCTACAGATGTGTTAGATAGATTATAATGAGTTGTAAAATTAAATGTGCTGGATGTTTCCATAAATGTCCATTTTACACTTACAAGTTATCAATTATTTATCATGTTTTTGCTACATAGACAGTTACAGACTGAAGAACAATTAACTTAATATAACCTATTCATGGAAGTAATTTCTGTTTGAATTAAAGTAATACAATTAGCTGGCTGGCCTTCTTACATCAAGATACATTTGGCATATTTTAGGGTTTAATTTTTGGTATTGAATTTAAAAAACACTAATTGTGCCAGTTAATTAAACAGTGGCATTATGCATTGTAAAGAAGATTAGGCAGTATCAGTTGTTTATGTTTGTAATCTTTCTTCTGCAGGACCAAAGAATGAGTTGTTCCTCTTTTATGGGAAAGGACGCCCAGGAATTGTTAGAGGAATGGACTTGAATACCAAAATAGCTGATGAATACATGATCCCCATAGAGAATCTGGTAAACCCACGTGCTTTAGATTTTCATGCAGAAACCAGTTATATCTACTTTGCTGACACCACCAGTTTCCTAATTGGCCGGCAGAAAATAGATGGCACAGAGCGAGAAACCATTCTGAAAGATGGTAAGTGACAATGCGTAACACAGATTTCAGACTGCCCACAAACAAAGCATTTTAAAGGATAAATCTAATGTCTGTCAAGCTAAATTTAAGAAGAATCCAAGTGACTGTTGATTTAAAAATATTTGTTAATTTCATTTTCTTTAGTACTAATATTTCTAATGCTTTTTTCCACATACCAGCTTATTAAAGCTTTCAGTGTAAAATAGAATTGCAATTGTCCTCTATGCTTTAAATATTATGGGAATTAAATTAAGCAATGTATCCACTTTCATGGGAAATGTAGATTTACACTTTTATGTTTACAGTGCTATACAGTAGAACATAAGATTTAACAGGACATCAGAGACTCTTTTAATACTTGGTTCTTACTAGGATATTGGTCATGTTGCTCAAAGTGCATTAAAAATATCAGTGTCCCCATTGCCATCACAATTCTTGCATAGTGTTTTTTATTTTATAAGACATTGCATATTGAGTTCTTTAGAGTTACTCTTGAAATGTCCAATTATCTGCAGATAAATTTTTGTATCTATTTTTATTATAAATACATTGTTATTGCATATATTTAAGTATATATGCATATACTTTATTAAAATCAGTGAGTTTCATGAATTGCTTGGTTTAGAACAACCAATCAATTAACAAAATTGTATAACTTTTATATGAGTAGAAAACATCTGTAATAATCAGGCACACTATATCTTTGACAGCTAGTTACCTTTAGGCATGTTGCTAATGATTCTGGACTTGTTTCCTCACATATACAGTTTGCTTACTTCTCAAATATTTAAAAGCTGCTTGATTTAAGGACATTGATCATATGCTTATTATATGAAGGACACTGTACTAGCTATCAGAGGAGATAAAATAAATGTTAAGAAATGGCTACTGTCTTCAAGGAGTTCATAATCTACCTTTGGAGATAATATAAGCATCTCCAAAATATAAAGACTTTGTAGCATTTAATTTAACAAGTTCAGAGCTGGCCCAAAGAGATGCATGATTAATGGAGAATGTCTTTGTAGTAAGAATACACAGGAAGTAAGAGATATCTTTTTTTCAAGATTTTTTTTAATGTATATATATATATTTTAATTTGGCGGCATTTGGTCTTAGTTGTGGCACATGGAATCTTTGTTGAACATATGAGATCTTTCACTGCGGTGCACACAGGACTCTCTGGTTGTGGCACAAAGGCATGCAGACTCGGTAGCTGCTTCCTGACAACTGGGATCATAGTCCATCACCAAAGATCAAACTTGCATCCCCTGAATTGCAAGGCTCATTCTTAACCACTGGACCATGGTGGAAGCCCCAGAGTTGTCTTTATGTGGGGATTCTCAGAGAACTTTTTTCTGAAGAAAGTGGTATTTGACCTAGAGCTTAAAGGAAGAATGTCAAAGGGAAGTGGAGGATACTTCAGCATCAGGAATTCCATGAGAAAACAAAACACCAAAAAACATACCCAAGAAAGAGGATGAGAAGAACGTTAAATAGGTCACTACTGTAGGTTTAATTTACAGGTAATGATGACAGAGCAGCTGTGGATCCCAAAGGTGGTGAAATCAGAAGCCTTAAAGGTGAGGTGAAAGGGCTTGGATAGAATCCTGAAGGGGTAAGAGGAAATCATTTTTTAGCCAAAGGAATAATGATATTCAAAATATCCAAAATATCCAAAATAAAGATATTTTGGAGAATCAGTCTGATAGTGGAGTAGAGTGAATCAGATAGTGGAAGAAGAGAAAAGTAGAGAAAAAGTAAAGAAAAAGTAGAGAAAAGTAGGGAAATAGACTAAAATTATTTACAGCATGAGTGGTAGTGAATGGTGGTGTCTCCTGTCTTGTAGAGGAATTGGGGACAGCCTAAGAAGATGATTCATTCACTGCATGTTCACTTTAATCCAAACCTTTAATGATAAAATGTATACCTTCTGCAAGTGACAAATGAAATCCTAAAATGAAGAATATCCTTGTTTTTGTCTTTTTTATAGTTTACTGATTAAGGCAATATAAATTTACCATGACTTAAACACCCAAGGAGTGTCTGATTAGAGTTAAGATTTTTACTCTAAATTGAACGAGGTAGAGGCTGTCTGCCTACTTTTCTCTGAAATGCAATAACAGATACTAGGAACCTGACAATTTTAGAAGGACAATGAACTTACATATTCGAAGTACATGCATTTGGATTGCTCTCATTTTGATGTAAACATTTTTAAGAGGGACTGAAATGTAATATAGAGGATTCTTGGTTTCTTTTCAAAAAGTGTCAGTTCCTGTGCTATGAATGAATGTTCCAGCTAACAGTTCTAACTTTGGTAACCATATCTTCTCAGTGACATTGGGGTTTTGTATGTTCTTCCACAGCAGCAGAGGTCAACTCAAATAGCTGTTTGACTGCCAGGCATGTTCTGTACAGTGTCTACAGTGTTGCGTTGGCAGCAGGAAGGTTATAAAAACATTTTGTTGATTGTCATACCTGAATATATATTCAGCATCTTGATAATCCTAGAGAAGGTATAGCTTAATATCATTTTTGTTAGTTTATATTATTTCTTATCAGTAAGGAGAATAATAATAGACATTATGCTATAAGATTAGCATGTCAGAACAGAACTTACATTTGGCAAATGAAAACTTGTGATTCTTGCGATCGGAAAAGTTAAGTTCTGTATGTGTTCACTCATTTAACTAGATTGTCTACCAACTAACCTGAAGACTGAGAACTAATGCTTGGTTTGACAAATGATTTTGTAAGCTTAATAGAAATTCTGAGTCTTAGATAAATTTGTACAGTTCAAAGTACTAGGCTTCACGATTTTGCTGATTTTACATCAAACGTAAACATCTTGGTCATATCCTCTACAAGCTCAGATTCTTTGTATATAAGAAAAAAAAAACAGCACTTCAAGGAAAATACATATCTTTATTCATTTTTTGGATTTTGTTTTTCTCTTATTTTATTGAAAACTACCTAAATGTGACATACCTTATAGTCTTTGTGTAATATTGTGAATTAAAACAGTATATAGTTAAATAAGTAAGAAAGCAAAACTTACGCATTTGAGGTATTTGCAAATATCTCAGTAATTATGGAAAATATCTATGAAATGAAGACATATTAGTGATTAAAAAAAATATAGACTTTCTATAAGGACAAAATATTTACCAGTCTTTATTTTGTTTTACTCTTCATTATTTTTGCCAAATTCTGGTAGCATTTATACTCTTGATCTCTTTTAGTTAATTACTAGATTTATTTATTTGTCTGGTCAATGAATATTCATTGACTGCCTTCTCTGAACCAGGTGCTGTTCTAGGTGATGGGGACGCTGCAGTAAATAGCTTGAAGCTTCATATTTAGTTACATCCAAGTGGTGAAAAATAGATATTAAATAAACACATAAATGAACAAGATAATAATAAATGTTCTAAAAAAATAAAAAGATATCAACAGGAAGCAAAAATAGATGAAATGGACAGATAATTGAGATTAGTCATTCTTTGGGCTTCCCTTGTGGCTCAGATGGTAAAGAATCCGCCTGTAATACGGGAGACCTGAGTTTAATCCCTGGGTCGGGGAGATCCCCTGGAGAAGGGAATGGTACCCACTACAATATTCTGGCCTGGAGATCCCCTGGAGAAGGGAATGGATACCGACTCCAGTATTCTGGCCTGGAGAATTCCATGGACTGTATAGTTCGTGGGGTTGCAAAGAGTCAGACAGTTACCAAAAGAGTCGGTCCATTACAGTCATTCTGTTAACTGAATTAGGTTTTATGAACGCTCACTTGAACCTCAACCCAACCCAGCCCACTGCCTCAGTGGGGAGTGTTCTTCTCCCATTTGGATCTGCACAGTCAAAAATGAAACTTAAGCTGAGATTGAAGCAACACAATCATTATTCAATTTCCAGAGAATGGAAGTTAATCACAAATCAACTTCTTGCCCAAAAGGCTTTTTTTTAATTAATTGTTTTTAATTGGAGGATAATTGTTTTACAATATTGTGTTGGGCTTTGCTGTACAGCAACATGAATCAGCCTTAGGTATGTGCTTGCCCCTCCCTCCTGTACCTCTCTCCCACCTCCCACCCCATTCCACTCCTCTTAGGTTGTCACAGAGTACCAGGTTTGAGCTCACCCAGGGGACAATTAGGGCAAGATTTTAAGGATAAGGCTAACGAGGGGGAAGCATATGTACTGGTTTTGTGGGAATAGGTGGGTTCTTCCTGGAATTAGGGTGTTATTCTTTTCTATCCTTGAATGGTCCTCTGGTCTCTCTCGGCTGGAAGTGGCTCACATTATCATGGACAGACAGGGGTCTTACAAATACAAGATGAAATGCAGGGTGACATTTGTCTCACTTTTGAAGTTGAACCAGTTTGCAACAGTTTTCTTATTGTGGGACTCTTGTTTCTGTGCTATGAACAACTAGAGGGTATGGTTAGTTGTGATTTTCTGCAAAGTTTTCTGGAGGGAAGGCTTCCCAGGTAGAGCTAGTGGTAAAGAATCTGCCTGACAATGCAGGAGATATAAGAAATATTGGTTTGTTCCCTGGGTTGGGAAGATTCCCTGGGAGATGGCATGGCAACCCGCTCCAGTATTCTTGCCTGGAGAATCCCATGGACAGAGGAGCCTGGTGGGCTAAAGTCCATGGGATCACAAAGAGTCAAACATGACTGAAGGGACTTAGCACACATGCATGCACTGGGAGGGTGGGCCTGGGGTATGATTCCAGGGCAATAGCCTTGGTAACAATTCTTATGGATATAATCATTACTTTCTCTAACAGAACAAGACAAATGTTCTTTATAAGATTGAATTAATGTTTATCTTCTTGGTGTCTTATCCAAGATTCATTTTTCATGGCAGAATAAATTAGAATTTCCAGAAGAAAGGGAAAATATGAAAATGATAACTTAGTATTCAATTTATAATTGCATATATTCCATTAGTGCAGTACTTGTTTTTAAGCTATATAAGTTAATTCTACTGGGATATGTATATTCAAATAGAAGGCATGTTAAACTAATCTTTCACATTGTTTCATAACTTTAAAGTATATTAAAACAAAACCACTCAAAACCTTTTTCCTGAGTTTGAAAGTTATTAATGCCTGCAGCTACAACAGAAAAACTGTAGTTTCAATAGCTCCCATAATTAAACTGTAGCCTTGAGGTCACCAAGTTTGTGTTAATTTGTAATAATAGCCACAGGAACTAATGCAAAGTCTATGCTCTTAGCACTTTGTTATCCTGACCTTACATATTAATACTTCTTAAGGTAGATTCTACTTGATTGAGATCTGGAGTGAGTAGACATCTCCACACCTCAGAGTCTTCCTTTAGCTGAAGACAGGATCCATTAAGTTAGAGAACAGTGAATAACTTCGGGCAGCGTGTAAGATAGGCTTTCTTTTTTGATAGGAGTAGAAATGTAGCCATGAGGAAGAGGAGACAGTCTCTCTGGCAAAACATCTTCCAGTTGATGTGTTTAAATCTGTTGGCATACAATCAAAATATCAAAGCGTGTATTTATGTGATTTTTTGTGATTGCTTGTCCAGCATCTGAAGGGTTAAACTGTATTCTTCACTCAGTCTCATCTCCAGTGTCTCCATACTGCTCTGGAGTATTTTAGAATCCAACAGTTCATCCAGATTTGTGTTGAAATATATGATATTATACCTGAGCCATAAATTATTAATTGATACTCCATCATTGTAACACTTACCTGCTACCACAACTGCCACCACACACACACACACACACACACACAAACACACACTCACACACACACACAACCACCAACTTAAGACACACCTCAGAACTCTAAAAATATTCCCAGGCCTCTATTCTAACCAATACTAGGGTAGCCACTCAAAACAGATTATAGGATGTGATCTGTCTTCAAATGACACCTACCTGAGAGTAAGAATATAATTTTTGTTTCTGGAGATCACCATTTGTTCTTGGATTCCAATGAACTTTACCATTATATAAATCTTTAAGAATTTCAAGTGTCTCATTGAGTGTTATAGTTGATGAAATAAACATGGTGAGATATCATCAATAAATTATGAAAGTTAGAAAGTTCCCTTGAACATAACATAGTCATTATGCCTTGCAAAACACTTTAAAATTAAGAACAAGCCTTTATTATCTGCTATTAGATTGCAGGTGAATATCAGTCTCATTTTTCTGTCGTTAACTCCAACTTTTTCATAAAGAAGAACTCTAAAGACTCTGGGAGATGTAGACTCTGACCAAACATTAAAGGAAATAATGAATACATTTGTCAGCCATGAGACATTTCCTAATTAAAACTGTGAAGTAGAGATTTGCAAGCATTTGCAACTCTTGAGAATCTAATGGATATTGTTGTCCTGCTGAGTAGCAAGGTTATGGCCTGTTTGTACACACTAACTCTTGTTGATTATCAATAAGATGTTTTCCCAGAGTTTGCTGGAGATTTGAGTCCTGAAAACATTGGTTCAATTCATGTTTAGTTTATATATTTCTCATAGTTATTGATGTTTCTCAGGAAGTGTATGTGATATTTGGGGAAAAAAAAAACTTTAAGCCAATAAATGTCTTTTTTTTCCCCTGAAAAGTTGGCATTAATGTGAGATCTAGGTTCTAAAATATATTAATTCATAAAAAAATAGAATTGGCCATGTGGCTAATAGGTTACTATAAACATAAAAAACAGCTTTCCCTTTGTTTCTACCCAGTACAGGAATATATACATATGCACAAGCATGGACAAAGAGCTTACACACACACACACACACACACACACACAAGCTAAGAATAGACTTAGAAGTTTCTGTGAAGTCCACTATGAAAAGATCAAACATGAAATACTTCATAATCTCCAAAGTACCAATGAAATATTATTACAAATATGACTGTTGCATTAAAATTATGATCAGTACAACTTTTTGCACATTAAATAAATTTCAAGTTTCAGCATGAATTGAAAGAAATACATCCAACCTAGTTGCTTAATTATTCTTAGCATTAAATAATCTTTATTACTTCAGAAACCACTTGAGAATCCTCTGTTAACCTAGGACTGGTATTATAATCATTGACTATAATTGTGCTTTTGCTTAGGTTAATACAAATTTCTGATGAAAAATAAAAATTTGATGAATCAGTCTTGGCAGATTTTACTATGAGAGATCTAAAATGGATATGCTAGCTCAAATTGTGGTGACAGCTAATACCACAATACAGGCTGAGCAAGTTCCCTTGAAACTAGTCTTTTTGAGAGGATTTTAAGGGAGTGGTAATAGTCATTGTCTATATAACAAATAGGTTAAATAATGTGACTCTAACCTATCTAAAGCATAATTTTATTTTTGCCTTTTATTGACTGTTAAAATGTATTCAGTAGAGTGAATATTCCTACCCTATAGAAAAACTTGGTCAAATCCCAGTCCTTTCTGCAACAGCCAGATCTCTCCGCATGTTAAGTCAGATGCACAGCCTCAGTTTGGTAATTAGCACGCTCACTCCACCTTATACACATATATGAAAGGCAAAGTGTTAGTCACTCAGTCGTTTCTGACTCTCTGCAATCTTACCAACTGTAGCCTACCAGGCTCCTCTGTCCGTGGAATTCTCCAGGCAAGAATACTGGAGTGGGTTGTGATTTCCTTCCCCAGGAGTTTCCAACCCAGGGATGGAATCTGGATCTCCTATATTGCAGGCAGATTCTTTACCATCTGAAAATTCAGTGTATCATCAAATCTTCCCACTCATGTTGTTTTCTGGCCAGAAAAAAAGGAAAGAAAGGTAAATTTGGTTCATTCTTTCTGTGCCATGCATTTCTTTTTCTTGCAATGCCTCCTAGCTTGCTAGTGAGTTTCCAATGCCCACTCACTTCTCAGCATTGATATGAAGAGGTGAGAGAGTATGATTGGTTAGGAATGATGGTGAACTGAGTGAAGTGAAGTCGCTCAGTCGTGTCCGACTCTTTGCAACCCCATGGATGGTAGCCTACCAGGCTCCACCGTGCATGGGATTTCCCAGGCAAGAATACTGGAGTGGGCTGCCATTTCCTTCTCCAGGGGATCTTCCCAACCCAGGGATTGAACCTGGGTCTCCTGCATTGCAGACAGACGCTTTACCGTCTGAGCCACCAGGGAAGCCCCTAGGAATGATGAGAGAGCAAAGGACTTATGTGATCTAGTTATATTATAAATTGACCTCTCTCTGAACCAGTGATGTCTTTAAAAGTCACTGTTGGGGCATGTATATGTGTATGTGTCTGTGTGTACATATGCAAGCTATTTGGAGGTGTTCTGCTGGATCTCTCTAATTACATTTCCCTTGGCCAAGGTGCATGTAACTCTGTGTCCCTGAACAACCAGTCCCTGTCCTTCTTCTTATTGTTTGAGTCCCTGTAACCAACCAGATTGCAAACATCCTGAAGGTAACACACTCCCCTGTGAGATCCACATTTGGCCCCCCAGATGATTTGTAAACTCTCTGCCTCAATCTGGGAGTTCAAATAGAACAAATCAACCCCCACTAAGTATTCTGCCACCAGAGTCTACTTTAGCTTTGTCAGATGTGAGACTTTCTCACGTGTGAGTTTTGCACATTTGGAAAAAAACAAGAATTCAAAGGTCTCTTACATACCCAAGGCAAAGCTCCATCCCTAAGAGTTGAAGTAAAAAGCACGCTTCCATTCTCTCTTTCCTACCACCTTGGGGGATTAAAGGATAGGGACTAGAGAATAATAGAACGGCAACATCTCTCTCCAAAGAAATCTCCTTAAACTCTCCCTTTACATCAGGGGTCTCCAACCTCTGGGATCTAATACCTGATGATCTGAGCTGGGGCTGATGTAATAATCAGAAATAAAGTGCACAATAAAAGTTATGTGCTCAGTTCATCACGAAACCATCCCCACGTCCCTGATCCATGGAAAAATTGTCTTCCATGCAACTAGTCCCTGGTCCCAATAAGGTTGGGGACTGCTGTATTACACCATTCATCTGATTGAGGTGTTGAAGAGTTATGGAAACAATTGTGACCTAGTTGATTATAAAATATGAGGACTTTCCCCCTCATACTCACTTTGTTTTTTTTTTTTTAAATCCTTTTGACTTCTAATCAAAGTTTTAACATCCCATTACAAATGTTACAGTGAATTACTATTATTCCTAATTCTGCAGCAGTGATCAACCAAGTTGCAGGATATTCTAATAGTCATTAGGCAGTAGTCCAAATGACACCTGAAAAGGAAATATAAGAAAAATAACAGTAAGACTATTTTGAAAATTCACTTATAGGTGACAACAAATAGTATTTTCACTAGTGTTTATCCTCCTAGCTTTTTTTAAAATCAGGTTTTAATATCACTTTAATTCTTTTAAACTTTAAAACTGATTTTTCAAGGCTTAAATTTGTCTTTACAAATTAATAAGTATAAATAACAACATGAAAGTACACGCAAATATCTCTCAAGAATCTCAAGATGGTCCCATACCTGGACATGAGGTGAGAAAGCAATCTCTCACCCTCTTATCCTTTCCTCCAAATTGTAGCAATTCAGATGTCACTTTTGCCTATATTTGTAATTGTAAGGAAAACCAGATTTGACATATTTTCTAAACTTTTGCATTTCAGTGAACAGTATCATCTGACTTAATTTTCTGTACAAATTCTTCAGAATGACAAAACATATAAAGTTGTATGTAAAAATTAAATTATTTTCAGTTTCAGATTGGCACTAGCTCTCAAGATGGATGGGAAAATTGCTTATTTACTATGCATCACAAATCCTACAACAATTCATGTTAATCAGGTCCCATTGCTTATACTGTTTTAACTCACACCCCAAAGAAAATTATGTTACTTTTGGAGATACCAGTCATGATTTGTGAATCATGAACATCATTTGAACAACTGAGTTATGGGAACTATGCCCTAGCTGAGGGAACGTATGGTACTTGGCCAGGAGTATATACACCCCATACCTGTTCCATCACAGATTGATTTTAAGGCAACCTTTTTGCCAGATACATTTAAAAGCAAAAATCTTGGATTAAATGACCCCGCAACTTTGAAAAGCATTTTGAACAGATTGAGGAGTTTGACAGGTTCTTATAAAGTTATACATACAATTCTTGTATTGGCACTTTCAGAAAAGAAAACACATGTCCATATAATAATAGTTGTTATCTGGTATCATGTAGACAAAACTCTTTACCCATTTTTTAATGTCTTTTTTATTAACCAGATGCTGAATTAACTGGTAATTTGTTAGGTCCAAAAATGGCTGCAAATTTGACTGTAAACACTTATAGTTTTCTTTTGATAAACTCCTGTATTTTAAAAATCAGGTTCATTAAACATAATTTATAAATGGCAAAATTCACCTTTTTTAGGTAAAGAGTTCAATGTATCAGTTGAGTAACCACCACCGGAGTCAAGTTGAAATAGTCCCATCACCCGAGAAAGTTCCCTTAGTTTCTTACAACCACTGAATCTGATTTCTATTCTGACATGTTTTATTTTTCTGTAGTTTACTTTTTCTGAAATGTCAAAGCTATAATCATAAAATGTATAGCCTTTGAGTTTGGTTCACTTTACTTAGATAATGTTTTTAAGTTATTTATTTATTTATTTATTTTTGTCATGTTGGTGAGTGTATCAGACATATACTCTTTTCATATAGGGTTGTATTTTACTGAATGGATGCACCACAAAACTTTTATTCTTTTCCAAGTTAATTTTCAATTGGCTTGTTTCAAGTCTGGTCAGTTTTGAAGAAAGCTATTATAAGCATTTGTATACAGTACATTATATGGGCATGTGTTTTCTGAAAGTGAATTGCATGCTAATACAAGAATGGTATGTATAACTTTATAAGAAACTGTCAAACTCTTTAATCTGTTCAAAATGTTTTTCAAAGTTGCGGGGTCATTTTGCTTTCTCAACAGCAAGGGAGGAGAGTTTCAGTTGTTCTGCCTTCTCTCCAGCACATGATATTATCTGTCTTTTTATTTTTTTTTTCCATTTGAGTCTCTCTGATAGGTGTATGTTGATAACTCATTGTCTAAATCTGAAGGTCTCCATATCAAGGTCATCTTAAGGTCTGATTCTATTTACAGCTTTGCCTCTTTGGTTGACCAGTTTATCTCAATCGGTTGTTTGTCTTCTCTTGCTTTCTGTCTGTCTCATAATTATTCTTTGAATTTCAAATAGTATATGTAGGGAAACCTTAGAGACTTAAATAAGTAAAATTATCCAGGAGCATTAAGTATATCTCTCTGTCAGTGTGTTAGTGTGAAAATTTGATCAGTCTATTCAGTCACTGGGCTGCATTTGGATGTTGTTCTTATTATAGTTACCTTTGGTAAACCAAACCTTTCAGATTCTTTTAGCAATGAGTTGATACTACCTTGTACTTAGTGTGCACCCTAGATTGTGCCTGCTCATTCTTCAGCTTTCAGTACTCCCTGTATAGCTGCTTCATTGAGGGGTCTCTCTCCACACTCTTGCCCTCTTTTTGATGGTAGACTATCATGATCTGTTTTTAAGTGGAAGACTCATGGTGGGTGGAAGAGGGATCCTCCATTCTCTTGGTCTGGCCTGTGGTCTTAGATTCTGTGGTTCTGAGCTCTGGAGATGGAACTTTCAATGCATCTCCTCCCTTGTCAGTCAGTGTCTGCCATAAAACCATAAGAAGTCTTGGGTAGGAGATAATCTTTTGCTCCTTACCACAGAGTGACAAATCTCTGTGTTATTTTTGTTTTGTTTGTTTCTTTGTTTAAATCAGTCCAGAATTCTGGGTCCAAGTAGCTTTACTGTACAGCCTCTAGAGGCAAATAGCTTTGCTCCAACATTTCCCTGAGTGTCACCTTACCTTTGTTTTGGATTGTTGGTAGTAATTTCTTACCTTCTCAAAGTGCTGGGCTAATGTTGCTTATTTCAAGTAACAAACTCATGGTGGGACCAAGGGTATTTCTTACTCTACTCTCTGAGTCACATGGATTTGGCTTCTACTCCTCCCTCGATGACAGTTTCTCTCTGCGGTTCACCTTACTTTTGGTGAAGGGAAGTTTTCCTGCCCTTTTTCTAGGGGCAGATGACTTTTTCTTCCTATTCCCCCCTCACAGGCAGAGGACCTTTATCTTGCTTCTAGGAATGAGATAGTCTGCTTCCCCTTCCCCAGTGGTTTAGGGGATTTCCTTTGTATGAGAGGAAAGTCTAGCGAACAGGTTGGGTTTTATGTGTGTGAGACACACAGGGTTCCCTCTCAGTTCTCTTACTGTGCCTTCAGTTTTTCTTTTGTGAACTCAGTGACAGGAGTCTATTGTATAAAGCTTTCCCAATAATTCTTAACTCTCACATTAATTCACACTTGGTTTTAAAAAGTTTTTACCATTTTAGCTTTTTAAAAATACTATTTTTATGGCAGTTACCTCTTCCTCCTTATATTATGGAAAAGGTATCATTCATGTGCCTTGTTTTTGCTGGAAGAGGACTGCCATTCTGGATTTCTTTTCATGTTTCCTTGGAATCCCAGCTTTTATTTGGACTCAACAAAAATTGTAATTTTGTGGATTATTGGTCTTTCTTTTATTGTTTTGTGTTTCAATATTCTTTTATGGCTTTCAGCATCCAAAGTGGAACCTAATTCTGCAAGTCTATAAGTCCTTAATAAAAATGAGAATTTGAAGAATGAGGTTGAAATATTTTTAAAACTGCTTTTTCTTCCTTCACCTTAGCATTAGAATCAATTTTTAAAAGTATCTGAGTTCTACTATGGATACATATGAATCCCTTGTGATGCTTTTAAACATCCACAGTTTACCCATAAAGGCATTTCACTTGAGGCAAAAAGATTTACATGTATTCTACTTTCGATAAACTCATTTTGTATTACATTTTAACTAAAAAATTATTGAAAGTAGTGATGGACGTTTTGACTTTGTGAAAAGGAAAGTTGATTAATGCATTATATTATCAGAAAAAATATGTTATTATTAAAGAGATGGTGAAGGATGATGTGATTAAGGGTTATCTCAAAATATGATTATTATTTATTGCTAATATTTCTAGTCTTATACCTATATAAAACATTTAATTGCTAAAGATTTCAGACAGTAGTTAAGGTGTTTACTGAAAATGTAGCTGTCATTCTGAAAGAGTTTTCATTCAGTTTGAATGCATCTGTCAAATTATAAATGGGGTGAAGGATTAAACATAGGATTAAGCAAACGGTTCGCCCTAACTTTGCCCTCTTTGTCCACAAAAAAAAAAAAAAAAAATCACTGAAAAATGCTTTTTTTAACAGAGTAAATTGATACCAGCACTGCAAAATTGAAGAGTATATCATCATTGATCAGAGTTGATGGGAATTTCTTATCTAGAATTCATATGGGACCACATTGACTAGACTATGAACAATCATAACCTAAAATATTGTAGGTGCAAACTTCAAATATATAGTCACTATGATCCCTATCAAAATACCAATGCTATTTTTCACAGCACTAGAACATATAATTCTAACTTTTTTTTTTTTAAAGTACCACAAAACCTCTCAGTTAGCAAGGCAATCTTGAGAAAGAAGTTCCAACTAAAAATAACTTTACACAGTGAAGAAACTCATCAACAAAATGGAAAAGCATCCTAATGAATGGGAGAAGGTATCTGAAAACAATATATTTGGTAAGGAGTTAATAATCAAAATTTATAAAGAACTTATAGAACTCAACATAAGAAGTTCTATTAAAAACTGGCAGAGAATCTCAATAGACATATTTCCAAAAGAGACAAATAGCCAACAGACATGTGGACATGTGTTCAACAGCTCTAATCAGTTAGATGCAAATCAAGCTCACTAAAAACCATTGTATACCTGTCAGAATGGCCATCATCAAAAAGATAAGAGAGTGACTGCAAGAATGTAGAAGAAAGGAACCTTCATACATTGTTAGTTGAAACAGAAACTGGTATAACCCCTATGGAAGACAATATGGAGCTTATTTAAAATATTAAAAATAGAAGTACTATAGATCTAGCAATTTTATTTCTGGATATTTACCAGAAATAAGGGCTTCCCTGGTGGCTCAGATGGTATAGAATCTGCCTGCAATGCAGGAAACCTGGGTTTCCCTTGAGAAGGGCATGGCAACCCACTTCAATATTTTTGCCTCGAGAGTCACCATGGACAGAAGAGGCTGGCAAGCTACAGTCTGTGGGGTCGCAAAGAGTCAAACATGACTGTGCAACTAAGCACAGTACACAAGAAATAAAAGCACTAATTCAAAAAGACATAAGCACTACAATGTTCATTGGAACATTATTTATAGTAGCTGAGACATGGGAGCAAGTGTCCAAAGATAAATGAGTGGATAAAAATTATGGGATGTACATATGCACATAATGGAATATTATTCATCCATAAAAATTAATGAAATTTAATCATGTGAGCAACACTGAGTAACATGGGTTGACAGATAGTACTGTGCACACACAATGGACTATTACTCAGCCATGAAGATGAGTGAAATTTTGCCATTTGAAAGAACATGAATGGATCTTGCATAGGAACCTGGAATGTTAGGTCCATGAATCAAGGCAAATTGGAAGTGGTCAAACAAGAGATGACAAGACTGAAGATTGACATTCTAGGAATCAGTGAACTAAGATGGACTGGAATATGTGAATTTAACTCAGATGACCATTATATCTACTACTGTGGGCAGGAATCCCTTAGAAGAAATGGAGTAGCCATCATAGTCAACAAAAGAGTCCAAAATGCCATACTTGGATGAAATCTCAAAAATGACAGAACAATCTCTGTTTGTTTCCAAGGCAAACCATTCAATATCATGATAATCCAAGTCTATCCCCCAATCAGAAACATTTAAGAAGCTGAAGTTGAACAGTTCTATGAAGACCTACAAGAGCTTCTAGAACTAACACCCAAACAAGATGTCCTTTTCATTATAGGGAACTGGAAAGCAAATGTAGGAAGTCAAGAAACACCTGGAGTAACAGGCAAATTTGGCTTTGGAGTGCAGAATGAAGCAGGGCAAAGGTTAATAGAGCTCTGCCAAGAGAACACACTGGTCATAGCAAACACTCTCTTCCAACAACACAAGAGAAGACTCTACACATGGACATCACCAGATGGTCAACACCAAAATCAGATTGATTATATTCTTTGCAGTCAAAGATAGAGAAGCTCTATACAGTCAGCAAAAATAAGACTGGAAGCTGACTGTGGCTTAGATCATGAACTCCTTATTGCCAAATTCAGACTGAAATTGAAGACAGTGGATAAAACCACTAGACCATTCAGGTAGGACCTAAATAAAATCCCTTATGATTATACAGTGGAAGTGAGAAATCGATTTAAGGGACTAGATCTGATAGACAGATTGCCTGATGAACTATGGATGGAGGTACATGACATTGCACAGGAGACAGGAATCAATACCATCCATAAGAAAAGGAAAGCCAAATAGGCAAAATGGCTGTCTCAGGAGGCCTTAAAAATAGCCATTAAAAGAAGGGAAGAAAAAAGCAAAGGAGAAAAGGAAAGATATACCCATTTGAATGCAGAGTTCCAAAAAATAGCAAGGAGAGACAAGAAAGCCTTCCTCAGCGATCAATGCAAAGAAATAGAGGAAAACAACAGAATGGGAAACACTAGCGATCTCTTCGAGACAATTAGAGATACCAAGGGAACATTTCATGCAAAGATGGGCACAATAAAGGACAGAAATGGTATGGACCTAACAGAAGCAGAAGATATTAAGAAGAGGTTGCAAGAATACACAGAAGAACTGTACAAAAAAGATTTTCATGACCCAGATAATCACGATGGTGTGATCACTCACCTAGAGCCAGACATCCTGCAATGTGAAGTCAAGTGGGCCTTAGGAAGCATCACTACGAACAAAGCTAGTGGAGGTGATGGAATTCCAGTTGAGCTATTTCAAATCCTGAAAGATGATGCTGTGAAAGTGCTGCATTCAATATGCCAGCAAATTTGGAAAACTTGGCAGTGGCCACAGGACTGGAAAAGGTCAGTTTTCATTCCAATCCCAAAGAAAGGCAATGCCAAAGAATGCTCAAACTACCACACAATTGTACTCATCTCACACGCTAGTAAAGTAATGCTTAAAATGCTCCAAGGCAGGCTTCAGCAATATGTGAACCATGAACTTGCTGATGTTCAAGCTGGTTTTAGAAAAGGCAGAGGAACCAGAGACCAAATAGCCAACATCCGCTGGATCATCGAAAAAGCAAGAGAGTTCCAGAAAAACATATATTTCTACTTTGTTGACTATACCAAAGCATTTAACTATGTGGATCACAATAAACTGTGGAAAATTCTAAAAGAGATGGGAATATCAGACCACCTGTCCTGCCTCTTGGGAAACCTGTACACAGGTCAGGAAGCAACAGTTAGAATTGGACATGGAACAACACACTGATTCCAAATAGAAAAAGGAGTACGTCAAGGCTGTATATTGTCACCCTGCTTATTTAACTTATATGCAGCATGCATCATGAGAAACGCTGGGCTGGAGGAAACACAAGCTGGAATCAAGATTGCCAGGAGAAATATCAATAACCTCAGATATGCAGAACACACCACCCTTATGGCAGAAAGTGAAGAAGAACTAAAGAGCCTCTTGATGAAAGTGAAAGAGGAGAGTGAAAAGTTGGCTTAAAGCTCAACATTCAGAAAACTAAGACCATGGCATCTGGTCCCATCACTTCATGGCAAATAGATGGGTAAACAGTGAAAACAATGGCTGACTTTAATTTTGGGGGCTCCAAAATCACTGCAGATGGTGAGCCATGAAATTAAAAGACGCTTACTCCTTGGAAGGAAAGTTATGACCAACCTAGATAGCATATTAAAAAGCAGAGACATTACTTTGCCAACAAATGTCCATCTAGTCAAGGCTATGGTTTTTCCAGTGGTCATGTATGGATGTGAGAGTTGGGCTATAAAGAAAGCTGAGCACCAAAGAATTGATGCTTATGAGCTGTGGTTGTGGAGAAGACTCTTGAGAGTCCCTTGGAGTACAATGAGGTCCAAACAGTCCATCCTAAAGGATTCAGTCCTGGGTGTTCATTGAAAGGACTGATGAAGCTGAAACTCCAATACTTTGGCCCCCTGATGCAAAGAACTGACTCATTTGAAAAGACCGTGATGCTGGGAAAGATTGAGGGCAGGAGGAGAAGGGGATGAAAGAGGATGAGATGGTTGGATGGGATCACCAACTCGAAGGACATGGGTTTGGGTAGACTCCGGGAGTTGGTGATGGACAGGGGGGCCTGGCATGCTGAGATTCATGGGGTCACAAAGATTCGGACAGGACTGAGTGACTGAACTGAACTGAACTGAATGGATCTTAAAGGAATTATGCTAAGTGAGATGTCAAAGAATTACAAATACTATAGGATTTCACTTGTATATAGAGTCTACACAGACAAAAAGCCAAATGCACAAACATAAAACAAAACAAACGAACAAAAATTTATAGATACACAGAATAAACATGTGATTGCCAGAGGGGATAGATGTATTTGGGAGGAGTAATGGAGAGTGAAAAAGTTGGCTTAAAGCTCAACATTCAGAAAACGAAGATCATGGCACCAGGTCCCACCACTTCATGGGAAATAGATGGGGAAACAGTGGAAACAGTGTCAGACTTTATTTTTGGGGGGCTCCAAAATCCCTGCAGATGGTGACTGCAGCCATGAAATTAAAAGACGCTTACTCCTTGGAAGGAAAGTTATGACCAACCTAGATAGCATATTCAAAAGCAGAGACATTACTTTGCCAACAAAGGTCCATCTAGTCAAGGCTATGGTTTATCCTGTGGTCATGTATGGATGTGAGAGTTGGACCGTGAAGAAGGCTGAGCGCCGAAGAATTGATGCTTTTGAACTGTGGTGTTGGAGAAGATGCTTGAGAGTCCCTTGGACTGAAAGGAGATCCAACCAGTCCATTCTGAAGATCAGCCCTGGGATTTCTTTGGAAGGAATGATGCTAAAGCTGAAACTCCAGTACTTTGGCCACCTCATGCGAAGAGTTGACTCATTGGAAAAGACTCTGATGCTGGGAGGGATTGGGGGCTGGAGGAGAAGGGGACGATAGAGGATGAGATGGCTGGATGGCATCACTGACTCGATGGACGTGAGTCTGAGTGAACTCCGGGAGTTGGTGATGGACAGGGAGGCCTGGCGTGCTGTGATTCATGGGGTTGCAAAGAGTCAGAAACGACTGAGCAACTGAACTGAACTGAACTGAAATGTGTAAAGAGACCTGAGAAGTACAAACTTACATTTATAAAAAGCAAGTCATGGAGCTGTTATAAACATCATAAGGAATATGTTTAATAATATCCTAATACCTTTTGGAATAGATGATTACTAAATTTATGATGATATCTTTTTAATGTATGTAAATATCAAATCACTATATTGTATACTTGAAACTAATATAATATTGTATGTCAACCATATTTAAATTAAAACGTTCATAAGGTAAGCTATAAATACAGATATAAACAGAACTCCAAACTGATAAAATGAGGAAAACAATATTTTTTTTCTGGCAAGACATTTCATTTTTTATAAGTATATTAAATATTTGGTAAAGTTAATAAACTGTTTTTATAGTGTTTATCTCAGGAGGGCCACTTCAATGATTATACTGGCATCTGATTGTCCTCTGAAAATACTTACAACATGAAATAAATTTATATCCTATTGAAGTAAGAATTTAAAAGAAAATAGATATTACAAACAAAGAAATGCAATTATTGGTAAACATATTAAAAGGGAGGTTTAATGCAGTTGATGAAACTATGATCACTTTTGGTCACATTAATATAAGTATTTCTTCAAATTTACCTCTTTTATGAATACTACTTTAGTTTCTTTTTTGCCTGCTAAGGCCTTTGCCCAAATATTCGTAGCATTAAATTTCTCCCATCTATGTTTTCATCAGAGCTATTTTCTAGAACAAAAAGGGTTTCTTTTTGTAGGATATTTGTGCTGCATCTTTGCCTCTTATATTTTCACAAGCATCTATCACAAACTGTCATTCATGACTTAATTAACTGTTAAAACTAATAGCTTCAGGACCAAATTTTTGTAACTTACACAGACTTAAATATTTTGGCAAGTCTTATAGAACACTTCACTATAAGACTACTGTATTATTATAAACTTAAAATGTGGAAAAGGAAAAAATAAATTTTGTTTCATAGCGCTTTAAAAAATTTTAAGTTATCGAATCAATACTGGAGTGCATTGACATTTCCTACTACAAGGGATCTTTCTGATCCAGGATCGAACCCACGTTTCCTGCTTGGCAGGCAGATTCTTTACCACTGAGCCACTTGGGAAGACCAATGTGTTCTAAATGCTAGATAATAAATGCAAAATCATTTTAAAAATAATTTCTATAATAATTATGTTCTAGAAAACTGTGAAGTTCAGATTAATTTGAGTGTTTAAATACATGGATAAGAAGCAACTTTCCTAATAGTTGTCAGGATACTGCGGATGGTAAACCAGATGAGATAAGTATGATTATTACAATTACTATACATTCTTTAGAAAAAAATAATCAAAAACCTAGAAAGATATAATATTTATCAAATGCCTAGTTTCAAACTATAAGCACCTTAATTATGGGAAGACAAATCTATTTCTTATTAAACAACTCTTTGAGACTGCTCTTGGAATATTAGATAATTTGCTATTAAAGTGATACTCAATTTTCTATCTTATCTCAGAAAAATTTTTCCCCTTACTCTGTTTTCTGTCTGTTTTTGTTTACTTTCCCTTTACTCTTTGAATTAAGAGCTGTTGCCCTGTAGTAGCAGAATACAAATTACTCTTTATTGAATAAAATTGACCTATCTGTGCATTACTGGCATTCCAAATTCACTAGTACATTCAACTTTAGAATATCAAGAACAGAAATCATTCACTCCAGTATTCTTGCCTGGGGAATCCAAGGATGGAGAAGCCAGGTAGGCTAAAGTCCTTGGGGTCGCAAAAGAGTTGGACACAACTTAAGTAACTAAGCAAAAATGATAAAAACAGCATGGGCTTGGTGATGATGAAAATAACAAAAATACATCCCTTATGAGGAAAAAAAAAGAATGGAAACTATTTACTTCTTATTGACCTTTTCATCACATAGCACTTTTTAAGTAGTAATATTTTCATCATCCAGGGTATTTACTAAAAGAGAAACACTTCCCAAATTTTACTTTTAAAGCTCCTGAGAATACTGGTGGCATATGTCAAACCATGGGGTGTGATATATATTTAGCCTAATTAAGACATATGTCTCTATATGAAAGTCTGTGTAAGTTCATATGTGTGATTTTTCTCTCTGATTCAGTTATTTGTAGGTGGTACCTATGAAAAACAAAATATTTTTTTATGGTTCCACATATTTGAGTATTTGAAAGGATCTAGTAGTTAAACTAAGAATTTAATTTTTCTTCTAGGTATTTGGTACTGTATGGAAATACAGGAATGATAATCATATTGAAACAGTAAGAGTATTCTTCACTGATATTCTGGAGTAAATAAGCTAATCAAACACACATTCCCAACCCCCTGTTATTTTTTCCGTCCCTTGGATTTGTAGTGCTTAATTTATTCATTTTTTTAAATTTTACAAATATTTACCAAGCCTTTAGTATTGATCTCTACTAGGGGTTTCAAGCATAAATGATACTTGTATCCTGTCTCCTGTTCCCTAGAGGCAATTGGAAATGTTGGCTTGTCCATACTTTAAGAAACTTAACAAGGCAATAGGTGGAAAGTATCAAGAATGGGACACAGATATAGTTCTAAGAGATTTTAGAGGACCGATGAATTTCACAGGAATAATAAGAAAAGATATGTGTAACAGACAAAAAGTTAATTTGGCCTTAAAAGAGAAGGATTTAGAAAATGCAAAAATGCAAAAAAAAATGGAAACTACTTCTTATTGACTTTTTCATCCATAATATTTTTTAAGTAGAAATATTCTCATTATCCAGGTAGTCTTATTATAAAAATTCTTTTCAAGACTGAAATGAAAGGAAGCAGAAAAGTGGATTTCTCTCTAACACAAAGTCTATGTTTTCTCCAGAACAGGACAACGATTTGCTGAAAGTAGTATCATCCAGTGCAGAAGCTTGGATCATACAGCTTATAAAAGGGTTGAGGTGAAGTGAAGTCGCTCAGTTGTGTCCGACTCTGCGACCCCATGGACTGTAGCCTACCAGGCTCCTCAGTCCATGGGATTTTCCAGGCAAGAGTACTGGAGTGGGTTGCCATTTCCTTCCAGAAGGCATTGTGGTGTGTCATTCAGAGGAAAGTTAGAGTTATTCATGAGGTATTTGTGAGTCATTCACTTATGTGCTCATTCAAACAATATTTATTGAGATCATTTTATATATGAGTAATATTCTAAGTTCTGGAAATTTACCAGCGAACAAAACAGATAATATTTTCTAAAAATATATTGAAAAATATCTTGAAAGCACAGGTTTCATAGATGACTAAAAGAGGGAAAGCATAACCCTAAGATATTTTATTTTTGACAGAAGTCTTGTTTGCTTCCTAGATTTGCAATAGCAAACTTGCCTATGGTATCTGTTTATACATGACCAGTTTTATTTGGTTCCAGCCTCACACTTATCCTAGGAAACTGTATTATGTGTATTTATACCTTTTTTGTGTGTGTGTACTCATACCTTTTGCGTATTCCTGAGTGTGCCACACCCCTCCCCCAAAAAGAAATGACTACTCAGACCTTTCTTAAATGATATATATCATCTCTTATATCTTTTACCTATTACTTTTATTTTCTATTCACTATTCCTATGCAATTGGAAAGAATCAAAGTTCCCATCAAAATATGCATTTTGGCTCTGAGTTTTTCACATTTTTGTTGTTTAGTCACTAAGTCATATCCAACTCTTTGCGATCCCATGGACTGTAACCCACCAGGTTCCTCTGTCCATGGGGTTTTTCCAGGCAAGAATACTGGAGTGAGTTGCCATTTCCTTCTCTAGAGTTTTTCAGATATAAAACAATAAATCAGCTATTGTCCAGTTTAATATGCAATATTTAGACAACTTGAATGAATGTATTTTAATGCTGCTACTATATTTTGTGGATAGTAATAGGCTGATAATGGTATGAAATTGTGATATACATTTGTTTTCTTCTTTGGTTGGTACACATCTACTTCCACAGGATAGCTGTGCTTCCCTGGCTCCAAAATTAGCACATTTTACCTCTGTTACTAAAACAAGTTTTCATAAACCTTTATTGTACATTTTGTGTCAGAGTTACCTTGATATTTTAGCTGTTAGGATATTTAACTTCTCTCAAATAGGGAAATTTCAAATAGTAAAATTTAGCTCACAATTATTTCAAGTAAAGAATAAAATGTACCTTTTTTATATTAAAAAATGTATCTGGGAATATACATGAAAAATATCATTCTGAGATAAATGTTCCCAAGATATGTGTCACAATGTTTATCCATGAAATGTTCACCGTTTTTCCTTTTACAGTATTTTTTATATATAAAATTACAATGAAATTTAGTCCACTCAGAAACTGCATATTTTTAAAGAGTATAATATTTTGTATTGCTACTGTACTAGCTATACATATCTAATATTCTCTGGCAATTTTGCCGCAAACATATTGCAAAGAACTTTTCATTTGATGGCAAGAAAATTCATATTTATAGAAATCAAAATTAACTAAAAATGTTTGAGATTTATCATTTATTTACTTTCAAGGTGAACTCCAACTTCATAGAGCAGGGGTAATTTTGTTTTCCAAACAAAACAAAGGATATTGGCAATATATAGACTCATTTTTGGTTGTCATAACTGGGAAAGGAGGTGCTCCTAGAACTTGATAGATGGAGACTGGGGGTGCTAAACATCATGCCCCGTTCAAGACAGTCTTCTATAACAAAGAATCATCAGGCCCCCAATGTCAATAGTGCCAAAGTATGAGTATCGGCATAATTGCACTGGTTCCTGGTCGGTCCCCAAGTCTCACAGAGCCATGTCATGGGCCTGGATGGATGCTAAGCCTGGACTTGGTTGTGCTCTGTCTGAGGAACCCATTGTGTGGGCATAAGCACTTTTTGAGCAAACAGCCGACAATAGTGCAAATAGAAAACTTTCAAGTGTCCCTGTCTTGTAGAGTGAACAGTTTCATGGTAGGTGCCCTGTGGCCACATTTAGTCACTTGTGTGACTGTTACAGACATTATTTAATATCAGAAGACAGACAAGCCTTACTGTTCAGCACACTCAGCAGCAAAGTTCAGGGAGACTCTAGGTCCTTCAGGGACTGCCTCTCCCGATACCTACACACAAAACCCTGGAAATAAACACGCATCATCATAAAGAATCACTTATCTCTATAGTTCATGAGGATTTTACATGTAATCATCTGAAAAATGTTCCACATATGTACTTTTAAATTCACAGGGGAAAACAACAGCAATGCATTATTTTTCTTCTGTATAATCCATAATACCCCTGAGGCTCTTTTCTGAATTCTCTTTGTTATCCCATGAACACTCTGGGTGTGGCTCCACCCTCAGGCATTTGCCTGTCCTGTTCCTTGTGTCTAGGATGCTCTTCCATCAGATGTCCCCTTGCTTCCTTGCTTCTTTCCTTTACCTCTTAGAGGTCTTTGCTTACACACTGCCTCCTCAGACAGTCCTTGCTGGCCAACTGATCTCAAATTGTATACCTACACATATTCCTCACCTAAATCCTTACCACTATTCTCTGGTTACTTTTTTTCTTTAGTACTTATCCTAGGTATATAGTGAAAGTCACTCAGTTGTGTCCAACTCTTTGCAACCCTATTGACTATAGCCTGCCAGGTTCCTCTACCATGAAATTCTTCAGGCCAGAATACTGGAGTAGTAGCCATTCCCTTTTCCAGAGGATCTTCCCAACCCAGGGATTGAGTCCAGGTCTCCTGCATTGCAGGCAGATTCTTTACCATCAGATCCACCAGGGAAGCCCTAAGTATATATTGTTTATTTATTGTCTTGCTAGAAGAATGTAAGCTATGGGGTATCAGAGGTGTCTGTTTATTTCATTCTTTGATAGGCTCTGAGGGTTTAGAACAGTGCCTGGCATATAATAGATATGCAAGGAATATGCATTAAGTGGATGAATGGGGCCTTTTATTTGGCTATCATTACTCCCCTGGTGGCTCAGACAGTAAAGAATCTACCTTCAATGCAGGAGATTGGGATTCAGTCCATGGGTTTGGAAGATTCCTGGAGAAGGGAATGACAACTCACTCCAGTATTCTTGCCTGGGAAAATCCCATGGACAGAGGATCCTGATGGGCTACAGTCCATGGGGTCACAGAGTCAGACAAAGCTGAGCAACTAACACTTTCATTTTGAAAATAGTAATTAAAGTGATTAAACACAACTAAGGATGATTGAAGAATGATTCTTTTTTCTAAAATAAGGGATAGTAAGTTGAATCATTATTATTATTCTTTGATTGTCTTAAGTTACTTTGATACTTACTGAAATTGTTCTAATAAAGAGCTTCTCTGATGACTTTTAAGAAATCTAAAATTTTACATATTTTCATAATTCATTTGAACTTTGTTGCTGTTCAGTCATTCAGTCATGTCCAACTTTTGTGACCCTATGGGCTAGAGCATGCCAGGATTCCCTGTTCTTCACCATCTCCTGGAGCTTGCTCAAACTCATGTCCATTGAGTCAGTGATGCCATCCAATCTCATCCTCTGTCATCCCCTTCTCCTTCTGCCTTCAATCTTTCCCAGCATCAGACTTTTTTCTAATGAGTCAGCTCTTCACATCAGGAGGCCAAACTATTGGAACTTTAGCTTGAACATCAGTGCTTCCAGTGAATATTCAGGGTTAATTTCCTTTAGGATTGACTGGTTTGATCTCCTTGCTGTTCAAGAGACTTGAGAGAGTCTTCTCCAACACCACAATTCAAAAGCATCCATTATTTGGCACTTAGATTTCTTTATGGTCCAACTCTCACATGCATACATGACTACTGGAAAAACCATAGCTTTGACTAGAAGGACCTTTGTCAGCAGAGTAATGTCTCTGTTTTTTAATACACTGTCTATGTGTATCATAGCTTTTCTTGCAAGGAGCAATTGTCTTTTAATTTCATGGCTTCATTTTACTTAAGTAACATTTTTAATAAAAATATGATTTTTAGTTAATATAAATAAGACATCGCTGTCTTAAACTTTCTCAGACCCTCCAAATGAACATCTCATTTGCTTGCACAGTTTCAAGTTTTACTTGCACAGTTTCATACCTAACTTGAATGAATTTATCAGTTCAGTTCAGTTCAGTTGCTCAGTCATGTCTGACTCTTTGCGACCCCATGAATTGCAGCACACCAGGCCTCCCTGTCCATCACCAACTCCCGGAGTTCACTCAGACTCACATCCATCGAGTAGGTGATGCCATCCAGCCATCTCATCCTCTGTCATCCCCTTCTCCTCCTGCCCCCAATCTCTCCCAGCATCAGAATCTTTTCCAATGAGTCAACTCTTCGCATGAGGTAGCCAAAGTACTGGAGTTTCAGCTTTAGCATCAGTCCTTCCAAAGAACACCAGTACTGATCTCCTTTAGAATGGACTTGTTGGATATCCTTGCAGTCCAAGGGACTCTCAAGAGTCTTCTCCAACACCATAGTTCAAAAGCATCAATTCTTTGGCGCTCAGCTTTCTTCATAGTTCAACTCTCACATCCATACATGACTACTGGAAAAACCATAGCCTCGACTAGACGGACCTTTGTTGGCAAAGTAATGTCTCTGCTTTTGAATATGCTATCTAGGTTGGTCATAACTTTTCCTTCCAAGGAGTAAGCGTCTTTTAATTTCATGGCTGCAATCACCATCTGCAGTGATTTTGGAGCCCCCAAAAATAAAATATGACACTGTTTCCACTGTTTCCCCATCTATTTCCCATGAAGTGATGGGACCAGATGCCATAATCTTAGTTTTATTAATTAATTTATACTATATACTTATTTATGTAAATTATTTAGCATTGATTTTCTTTATCAATTTTCTGTGGAATCATAAGGATTCATTTAGCTTACCACACCAAAACTGTTAGAAAATATAGCATTAATATGCTTTTAACTATCTCCCTCTTCCTGCAAATTATGCTATAGTTAACCTTTAACATCTTCTTTATGTTTTGTTGTTGTTCAGTTGCTTAGTCATGTCCGACTTTGTGACTCCATGGACTGTAGCATCCATGGCTTTCCAGTTCTTTGCAATCTCGTGGAGTTTGCTCAAACTCATGTCCACTGAATTAGTAATTCCATCCAAACATCTCTTCTTCTGTTGTTCCCTTCTCCTGGCGTCAGTCTTTCCCAGCATCAAGTTCTTTTCCAGTGAGTCAGCTCTTACCATCAGGTGGCCAAAATACTGGAGCCTCAGCTTCAGCATCAGTCCTTCAAATGAATATTCAGGGTTGATTTCCTTTAGGATTTCCTGGTTTGATCTTGCTGTCCAAGGGACTCTCAAGGGTATTCTCCAGCACCACAGCACAAAAGCATCAATTCTTTGGTGCTCAGCCTTCTTTATGGTCCAACTCTCACATCTGTACATGACTACTGGAAAAATCATAGCTTTGACTAGACAGACCTTTTTTTGGAAAAGTGATGTCTCTGCTTTTTAATACACTGTCTAGGCTTGTCATAGTTTTTCTTGCAAGGATCAAGTGTCTTAATTCCATGGCTGTAATCACCATCTGCAGTGATTTTGGAGCCCCCCAAAATAAAGTCTCTCACTGTTTCCATTGTTTCCCCATCTATTTGCCCTGAAATGATGGGACTAGATGCCATGATCTTCATTTCTGAATGTTTAATTTTGAGCCAGCTTTTTCACTCTCTTTTACCTTTATCAAGAGGTTCTGTAGTTCCTCTTCACTTTCTGCCATAACAGTGTTGTCATCTGCATATCTGAGGTTATTGATATTTCTCCTGGAAGTCTTGATTCCAGCTTGAGCATTATCCCACCTAGCATTTCACATGATGTACTCTGCATATAAGTTAAAAAAGCAGGGTGACAATATACAGCCTTGACATACCCCTTTCCCAATTTGGAACCAGTCTATTGTTCCATGTCTGGTTCTAACTGTTGCTTCTCGACCTGCATACAGGTTTCTCAGGAGGCAGGTAAGGCAGGTCTGGTATTCCCATCCTTTGAAGAATTTTCCACAGTTTGTTTTGATCCACAGAAAGGCTTTAGCATAGTCAATAAAGCAGAAGTAGTTGTTTTTCGGGAATTCTCTTGCTCATTCCATGATCCAACAGATGTTGGCAATTTGAGCTCTGGTTCCCCTGTCTTTTCTAAATTCAGTTTGTACATCTGGAAGTTCTTGGTTTACATATTGTTGGGGTCTGGCTTGAAGGATTTTGATCATTATCTTGCTAGCATGTGAAATGAGTGCAATTGTGGGGAGTTTGGACATTCTTTGGCATTGCCCTTCTTTGTGATTGGAATGAAAACTGACCTTTTCCAGTCCTGTGACTTCATACAAATAAAAATATATTTTTATATTACAAATAGTATAGTCTTTATATTACAAATAATATTTGTATTGTTTGTATTTATAAAACATTCATTCTTTTAATTGATTAAAATTTAAAAATTAATTTTGCATTACTTTTATTTAGGTTGGTGGAAAAACTACAAAATGGTATAGAGATTTTTTGATATCCCTCACATAGTTTTCCTAATAGTAACATCTTATCTAATAAAACAATTATCAAGACTAGAGAATTAATGTTGAAATAGTCCTACTAAAAACCTTACTCAGTTTTACCAGTTTTTCCATCATAAATTTAGTAGTTATATTTTCTCAGTTTTGTGTATACGATAGCAATGTATCAATTTTTCCTTGTTTATTTTAATATTTGACTTCCCTCATACAGATATTTATTAAAACTCTACATTATCAGCCATCTAATGTATTTAGATCAGAAGTCAAATCTGCAGTTTATTGAGAATAATGTTTGATTGGAAGGTTTATTAAATCCTCCTTTCCTTCAGTAATCTTACTTATCTCTACTCCTTTCTTTTTCATGTCCCACTGTTTCCTGCTAATAAATTGTTGCTTATGTTAACTTTCTTTGGGTCTTGGTTCAATTTATATATTTTCTTTTTACAATGCTAGAGATCCAACTTTATAGTGGATAAGTACATTGGAACATGAGCCGTATTTCCAGACTGACTGAACTGACTAGTAACTAAATGTGGATCCCTGTGAATAACTTTACTTTCCAGGTTTTTTTTTTTTTCCATGTTTGGTAGTTCTAGATGTTGGACTATATAATTATCTTGTATGTATAGTCTCTAAGCTATGTCTGACTCTTTTGCAACCCCATGGACTTTAGCCCACCAGGTTCCTCTGTCCATGGGATTTCCCAGGCAAAAATACTGAAGTAGGTTGCCATTTCCTTCTCAAGGGGAGATTCCTGGCCGAGGATCAAATTTGTGTCCCCTGTATTGCAGTCTGATTCTTTCCTACTAAGCCACCAGGGAAGCTCCATATGATTCTCTAGCTGCCTTTAGTCTCTGAAATACCAGCTTTAAAACTAGATTCCTGCCTAGTTTTATTATTGAATCTCCCCCTGATTCACTGCTTCAGTTTTATAAGTCTACCTCTGGACTAAAGAGGGTTATGACTGTATGCATTTTCTTAGGTAGCTATATAAAGTTATTGTGAGATAAATTACTATTAAGTGCTATTAAGACTTCCTTTATCACATTTAGCTATTATCCACACATATATTTTGCCTGTCATTTTCCCACTAGGTACTAATGAGGGCCTGAAATAAGTACACTTTTGGTAACTTAATATGTTAAGCTAATCTCCAGGAAGATGGTCACATTTGTTCTTTGTCCTGGTTATTATAAGTATAATGGAGATGTACAGCCTCTGACTTCCAAACTCAACTTGAAATTTAATGGTCACTGTCTTTCACTAAATATGATGTCTAAGCAAAGTGTGTTTCTTTTCAAGGTTCAATAAAAATTATCAACTGAAGTGACATCTATTTGGATGTTTAAATTACCAAACTCAAAAATATGAAACATATTAGAAAATATAGCTGGTAAAAACATCACTTTTTATGAAATGAAATTGTTCAAGTGACTTTTAATAGAGTTGCTTTTTCACTTAATAGAAGGAGATGGAGTAATTTAGTATTAGTGCAATAAGTTCCAAAGTATTTTCTTTTTAAAAATTATAACCACTTCATAGGACCAAATGGAATATTCAAGAATATCTCCAATATTTTATGTTCAGATGTTGAAGCAATTTTTACTCTCTTCTCTCTCTCTCTTGGGCTTCCCTGGTGGCTCAGAGGGTAAAGCATCTGCTTGGAATGTGTGAGACCCAGGTTCATTCCCCGGGTCGGGAAGATCCCCTGGAGAAGGAAACTGGCAACCCACTCCAGTACTCTTGCCTGGAAAATTCCATGGATGGAGGAGACTGGTAAGCTGCAGTCCATGGAATCGCAGAGTCACACATTACTGAGCAACTTCACTTCTCTATCTCTCTTGCTAAGTGGATGGAATTGGGTAGCAAAAGGTTGTTAACAGAAGTTAGGAACAAAAGCTTTTCCAGATCACAGGCATGGCAGTGATGTACTAAGATTCTCTGGAGAAACAGGACCTATAGATTGTGTACATAAAGAAGAAGAAATAGAGATATATACTTAAAGAATTGTCTCACACAGTTGTAGAGAATAACAAGTCCAAAATCTACAGGATAGAATTACAGGTTGTAGATGCAGGGAAAAGTTGGTGATATTGCTGCTTAGATCCAAAGACAGTTTAGAAGCCAAATTCCTTCTTCCTCAGGAGACCTTGGTCTGCTTTCTCTTAAAGCCTTCAACTGATGGGATTAGATCAACCTACATTATAGAGAGTAATCTATTCTATTTAAATTGCATTGATTTAAATGTTGATATCATCTAATAGTACCTTCACAAAAATATCTGGACTGATATTTAACTGAGTTTATGTGTACCATGCCCTGACCAAATTGACTTATAAGTTAGTTATCACACATAGCTAGTCGAATGATATAAAGTGTGGTAGTGTGGAACTCAGAAATGATTGTTATTTACAGTCATGTTCATATGCTTCTTTACTTCATCTGCATTGTTAAAAACATAAATTATAACTTTTTAGGATCTTTTCTTAAGAGACACTTCTCCATGGATCTCTCAGATTTCTGCATATCTTAGAGGAAGGCACCAATTGCCTTTTGTTCTGAAATATTCTAACAAGGATGTTTGCATAGAACAGAAACTTGGAAGAAGAGGTAGAACATCCATCCAATGCAAATAGGCAGGGCTGCTTATTGCCCATTAGAAAGTACTGGGTTTTCTAAATTCAGAATTCTTTTCCTATGCAATGGAGACCACTGTGTGTGAAGGCATCCATATAGGCCCATCCCATTTGGGATTGTGGACTAAAGGGACACCAGTCTGCTGATGACCATGCTGCTAGCTGTGCCATACCTGAACGACAAGTTTTGTGTCATCCACCATCATCCATGAAACAGAAACAGCTAACTTGTAAGCTTGAAGGTAGGGTAAACATCTCAGTTCTTAACAGGCTTTAATACGTTTTTATTCATCACTTTAGATTACTGTATTGGTAAGTATGGTGCATGCTGTGACATTCTCTTTATGCTCATACATGCTCATTATTGCACCAAAGATGAAACATCTGAATGTCATAGAGAAACCACCTGTATCACCTTCTCCCCAGACTGAAAATAAAAACATGTTCTTTTTTAAAATAGAAGGAAATCACTGTGTTGTAATATATTTTGTTCATCTGGAAATCAAGACCCCTACATGCACTTTACATATCTCTTTGAATAAAACAGCAAAGTACTTTGTTTCCATTGTGAGTAGCTTGTGTATTCACCCTCCTCAACCTAATAAATGAACTGAGGAAGGACCTGGAATGAAAATGAGGATGAGAGCATCAACCTCAGCTAGCCACTGGGGGCAGATAATACAGAAAACTTTAGTCTGGCCAAGTACTCCTATAACCTTATGAGACAGAAAATTCAGTAGGCAAACACTGTTGCCACAGTGTTAATGAAAGGAACTTCATTCACACATGTCATATACATATGAGCTGTGTCACCTCGGGCCTTATTGAAATGCACAGAAAGAATTTGTATTAATTGAACCATAGGAATATGAGGCAGGAGAGTTGTCCAAGCACTAACTCTGAGGCATGATAACCCTGGCTCTGGATGTATCTACATGTGTAGGGCACTTTCAGTTATTTAAGGCATGTGGTCATACTTTGCACTCATGCCAACACTTCTGGAATTTTAATATTTTGCCCTAACTCAGAAAAATAATGTTCATACTAAGGATAGAAAAACTTGAATACTTTGGAAAAATCTAGGCCCTGTGTTTTAATAGTGGCAGTTATGGAGTGTAATTTCCAATTAATTCCTTACAATATTAATCAAATTATTTTGTAAAGCATTAAGACTTATGCATTAATCTGGAGATATGATATGCACCTTAAGGAAACTAAAGCCATTGCTCACATCCTTAGCCATTTATTTATTTATTTTTTATCTTGGACCCATTTTTAAAAATGGAAGGTTTCATTTTAACTATAAGAACTTTAATCCTCTTCTTTTCCATAAATATATAATATCTAAAAATCATACCCATAATAATGCTTTAGTTTTAGAATATATTTCCCAACTTCTTTTTAAATGCTTGTTTCACCTAATTGCATTAATTAAATAGCTTTCTGTTTTAATTTAAATCTATATAATTGTTCTTTTTCATTTATATAAATTTAATTATCTCTTATTCATCTTCACTTCATTTATGGTAGGTATCACTTATAGGAAATAACAATACTACTGTCAAGAATTTTTCACTTCAGTGAAAAATCTAGATTTTCATGGAGATGTATATTTTTCTAGCACACTATTATATATTATGTCTATTTATAAAAGTTATTCTTGATGTACTAGGACAATGTTTACAAATAAAAATCAGTGAGAACTTTAATAATTTGAGTCAAATAATGTTAATCTTAAGTATTCACAGAGTACATGAAAAGTCTATTTTCAATCTGAATTATATAGATAAGTGTCTCAATTCTTTACTTTAAAGGGGATATACAGACATAATCTCAATCTATAAAAAATTAAAAGAAGCCATTATTATTGGAATTTTTGTTTTTTTTGAAAAACTGCAAGTAAGTTCTTTCCTATTGATAAATGAAAACAGGTATTTTTTTGAAGCATAAGGAAGATTTTGACCAGAGTTTTTAAAAAGGCCATAATTTTGTTTGCTGTTAGTTGTGTAGTGCTGGTGATGCTCATGAGGTACTGAATGTTGATTTTGGAATGCAGACTACTTCAACTCTTACCCAAAGGTATCAAAGCAATCTACTCCAGCAAGTTTCTTTTTAACAAACAACTTTCTTTCTTTTGAACAGTCATGTGTTTCTTTGAACTAGCAGTTAGTGTCTCTGTAGTTACCTGTTTGTTTGGAAGTTCAGTGTCGTAAACCTTCATATGTTATTAATCACCTAGTTGAAGGTTTCTTGTTATGGAGTTCCAAATAGTCAGTCTCAGGCAGGTTTCAACCAAACCCTCTTGAATAAAAAATCATTTGTATATAAAACTAATGTTTTAGTTTTTCATCTAAGTCATAAGTTAAAGGAATATGCTAAATGATATAGAGGTGGAGTTTTACCTTACCAGTGTATATTTGTTGAGAAAAGGATCCATTGATTACCCAGTCTTTGTCCTACAATTCTAAGAGAGGAAATTTCTCTGTGTCCAGTTAAAGATAGCCTAAAAAAGATTCCCAAGTGGCACATAACATTCATTTTTTACTTTTTTTTGATTCTTTTTTTTTAATTTTATTTTATTTTTAAACTTTACAATATCGTATTGGTTTTACCAAATATTGAAATGAATCTGCCACAGGTATACATGTGTTCCCCATCCTGAACCCTCCTCCCTCCTCCCTCCCCATACCATCCCTCTGGGTCGTCCCAGTGCATCAGCCCCAAGCATCCAGTATCGTGCATGGAACCTGGACTGGTGACTCGTTTCATATATGATATTATACGTATTTCAATGCCATTCTCCCAAATCATCCCACGCTCTCCCTCTCCCACAGAATCCAAAAGACTGTTCTATACATCAGTGTCTCTTTTGCTGTCTTGTATACAGGGTTATTGTTACCATCTTTCTAAATTCCATATATATGTGTTAGTATACTGTATTGGTGTTTTTCTTTCTGGCTTACTTCACTCTGTATAATTTTTTACTTTTTTTTTAATCTTAAAATTTACATTCAGTTTCATTCTTTCCAGAAAAGAAAAACACACATGCAAAAATAATATTAAAAAACATTTTAAGCTAGTTGATTCATTTCTTTCTCAAAAGATAGATACCTAAAGAGGTTATAATAGTAGTGATACTGTTAGTAATAATATTCATAGCAACATTTATATAGTACTTATTATGTATCACATTATTTTTAATACTTTTGCATATATTAATGAATTTAATCCTCAAAACAATCCTATGCATTAAACACCATCATTACACCCATCGTAAAAATCAGGGGTAACTTGCTCCATTAGAGAATAAGTGTCAGAGCCTAGGAACTGTAGTTCAAAAACTTGTGATTCTAATCTCTACTTTATGCAGTTCAAACATTTCAGTTTTCAAAGACAAAAACAAACCAATTAGAGACAGGATCTTCCCACATTCTGCTTTTTAGAATTCCATTCCATTCCACTCTATTCACAACTGACTCTGCATATCCTATTTCTAATTAAATTTGGCCATAGGTCAAAATGCAGGAAATCATTACTGAATAATCATTTCAAAAGAGAAAAACATAAGGTATATTCCTATCAAAAAAGCCCAAATACATGTACATTTTAATCCTGATGAATTAATAAAAACTAACACATGTTGAGAATTTACAATATTGCAGGCAGTATGCTAAGTATTTTACATGCAGTAGCTAATTTATATCTTGTTATCATCTCACAAGAGTCAGTGCTATTATTATCATCCCTTTTTAAATGGAAAAAATTAAGGATCAGAGTGACTGAATTGCTTACCCAAGTGTCAGAAATAAAATTTCAATCATATAATGCTTTAACTGCTTCATATAAAAAAGAAAACTGTCAAGTCAATTTCAAAAGATGTTTTAAAAGTGCAAAGGTTTTTAAAGAAAGAAGTTTCCGTGCTGGAATAGATTTCAGATGTAATATAAATTTTGAAAACCAATAATCAAGATAAAAACCAGCCACAGACTATGATAAATAGAAAAGAGTAACTAGCTACGCTTTTCCATTATGCTAGAGCAGGAGAGTGCTCAGTAGAATTAAGTGTCAATAAAGTAAAGACAAAATTAAACTTTTTTCTAAGCATAGGCACAATTAACCTGTGCAAATTACTCGTATTGGTTGGTAATGAAGGAGATAGCTTAGTGAAATTGAGAACATATCTGAATCACTCTAATGAGATTTTCAGTTAGATCAAATCACACCTTCTATTAGTTATCCTGAGCTAGAGCTCATACTAATTAGCAAAAAGGGTCACAAAAGAAAATTTTATTTTTTCCAAGGCCAGAAGGCCATGATTAAAGAATATGATAATAGTCAATATTTATGACATCTATATATGGGGGAATGTCATGTAGATGGGCACAATAAAAGACAGAAATAGTATGCATCTAACAGAAGCAGAAGATATTAAGAAGAGGTGGCAAGAATACACAGAAGAACTATACAAAAAAGATCTTCATGACACAGATAACCCTGAAGGTGCGATCACCAACCTAGAGCCAGACATTCTGGAATGCGAAGTCAAGTGGGTGACTGTAGCCATGAAATTAAAAGACGTTTGCTCCTTGGAAGGAAAGTTATGACCAACCTAGACAGCATATTAAAAAGCAGAGACATTACTTTGCCAACAAAGGTCCCTCTAGTCAAGACTATGGTTTTTCCAATAGTCATGTATGGATGTGGGAGCTGGACTATAAAGACAGCTGAATGCTGAAGAATTGATGCTTTTGAACTGTGTTGTTGGAGAAGACTCTTGAGAGTCCCTTGGACTGCAAGGAGATCCAACCAGTCCATCCTAAAGGAAATCAGTCCTGAATATTCATTGGAAGGACTGATGCTGAAGCTGAAACTCCAATACTTTGAACACCTGATACGAAGAGTTGACTTATTTGAAAAGACCCTGATGCTGGGAAAGATTGAAGGCGGGAGGAGAAGGGGAGTACAGAGGATGAGATGGTTGGATGACGTCACCAACTCAACAGACTTGAGTTTGAGTAAGATCTGGGAGTTGGTGATGGACAGGGAAGCCTGGTGTGCTGCAGTCCATGGGGTTACAAAGAGTCGGATATGACTGAGCGACTGAACTAAACTATCATGTAGATTTCCCAGAAGTGTGTGAATGCTCATCTCTGTCTCTGATAAACTCCTACCTGTTATTGTATCCAGTAAGTGCCAGTTCTTTATCTTATAACAGAAGGAAAGAGACAATGGTTTCCTGGGTTTTTAAGAAGAGAAGGAGTTCATGGTAATTTTTTTCTGCCAGAGGAACAGAGTTATATTTATGATGTGTACAGTTTGGAAAGTGCTTTACATAATAGATGAAAGTGAGGAAAAGACCATAGAAAGAGCATAGTTATAAAAATCTCTACATTGGGGATCTATTCTATTGCTATTATGTGATAATAGACTGTCAACCTTCATTCATAAACATCAGAGTTTACCTTTCTATAAAGATTTGAACTAGAGGAGCTCATATGATTATATATTTAGAGTATTCCTTTAAATTATCAGTGCTTGTCTCTTATAGGAACCAGTAATGCTGTCCTTTTTCAAAGTAAGTCTAGAATATACAGAAATATTTTAACACTTCTTTGAGTTCACTCTTCCTGCAGTTCCATGGAGACAACCTTTTCTGGGCTTTCAGAGATGTTCTTCCACTGAACCTCTTCACCTCTTGGCAAAAAGGCATTTGCATTGTTTTGTTTATTCACATTATATATTACATGTTTAAACCTGCTTACTTTTGAACATACTATTTGATCACGCTACTTGACATTTTACTTCTGAACAGCCTATAAAACTATGTTTATATTCTGAAGACTCATTTTCACCCTCTTATCTCTCATCATATATTTTCCTATTTTTTGGCAGATTATTGTTTCAATTAAAATATCTCAAGAAAGGGCCTGTCATTCACATAATATGATGTTCAAAACAAAAGTGAAATCTGTTCTATGGGATGATATTGGCAAAAGTCTGACTCTAAAAGAATTTATGGATCAGAATGTATTCCTTTTACAATTAAGCTTTTTATTAAGTAGAATATAAGTACTGAACAGTAATATAAAATCTGTTTCTTTCTTGTTTTTGCTTTTTGCAGATCTGGATAATGTGGAGGGCATTGCTGTGGACTGGATAGGAAATAACCTGTACTGGACAAATGATGGCCATAGGAAGACTATTAATGTGGCCAGGCTAGAAAAGGCTTCTCAGAGTCGGAAGACTCTCTTAGAGGGAGAAATGTCCCACCCCAGAGGGATTGTGGTGGATCCTGTTAGCGGGTATGAGATGTTTGATTAGCTTTATATAAAGAAAATGATGCTAGATAAATTTGGTTTTTGCATACCTAAAAGAAGTAAGTTTTATTCCAAATGTGCATTCACATATCAATGACCTGATTAGGAAAAGTTACTCATTTAATGATTTCCTCTCCTAGAGAATATGCTAAGTAAACTTACCAAAATACATTGAACTGATATAGATAAATTGTATAAAGAATATATTTACTTGATTTATTAGGACAACACTATCATTCTCTGTTTTAGATGGACTGACACCAAGATAAAAAATTCAAACCAACAAATCAATTGATTTAACTTTTAATTAAAGGCTATTGAAATTTAATATATTCAGAAAATAGCAACTTTTTGTTATTGCTAATTTACTAAGGACCAGGCAGTGTATTAAATAGGTTACTGTGCTCTGTCCATGATTCCCTATAACAATCCTCTGATTTAATTGCTATTCTTGTTCTTGTTTTGCAGAGAAATTGGTAACAAATCTGCCAAAATTTTTTGATTATTAAGAAACTGTATAAATATTTAAACTCAAGACTTTATTCAAAACCACTTTGCTGCACTACTCTTGATTAGTCTAGATTGGGAATCATATAATTTTAGATATAACCAAAGTTTCCACATAGTGACATCATTTTATAATAGTAGGTGCTATTTTCTTTAGGATAGATTATTTTGTGCTATTCATGGGAATGTATTTTCCTTATATTATTACTCAGAGCTAACCTGAATATAAATAATACTGGATGTATGAAAATACTGAAAAAAAAGGTGAAAATTCCTAATAGAATCTCAGAATGAAATGAGTGGTATGCATATTTTACATGTTCAGTTTTTGTCTGTGGTTTTTATCCCCTTCATAGCTTGTGTTTCAGTGTTTCAGAATAGGATCACAAATTTATTTTTTATACTGTACCACATATATACAAAAAATAATTGACTAGGAAGCACATGACTCACTTGTAATTTGAGATCACCAGATTTCTGTTCCTAAAATTGTGTTGGGAATAGCTCCAGATACAATCAGGGTGCTTCTTTCTAGGCTGACCTAAGCAGCAGGTGAACTCACTGATTTTTTGTAAGGCATAATTATAAAGTAATTTCAGTGGTGTTCTGTGTGGATTCTTTAAATTTCTATTTTATTCCCGGACTTTTAAAGCAAGTCGTCTCTCTGAACTTAAACCAAGGCAATCCTAATATTAGAAGAAAATATTTAATCCACATTTTCAAAATTTCCTTGAGGCAAGATGTTTCAAATATATCTTACAACAAAATCTTCTTTCTCAGTATTCTGTTAGAGGAAAATATTTTCCAATAGAATTAAAGGCTTTTTCAGGTACTCAGGGAAATGACACTGAGCAGAGATTATGGAACCAGATGATTTGGAAGGAAATTCAGGTCCCTAGTCCTATCTCTTTCTTCAGATTCAGGAATCCATTTTAAACATTCCTAAGAGGCAAGCATCCAGTTTAGATTTGAAACCTACAGCATGTAAACACATGATTCAAAACATTTAGGGACAAATCTGATATGACATTTTTTCTTTTCATTAAGTCAATTTCTGCATCCCTGTAGAACCTATCTACCAGCTAATCCTATGTTTGCCTCTAATGCTGCAAAGAATGAGTCTTCTACTTCTCTCATCAGATTTTTAAATAGAATATTGTTATCATACACCAACCTAAAAAACAGACATGAGCACATATATATGTATGTATGTATATGTGTGTACATATGTGTATACGTGTATACACACATTTTTCCTATAAAAACGTACTATGCTCAGAGTGCTGCACTAGAACTACAGTAGTTAACAAAACAGGCATAGTCTTAGCCCTCATGAAGCATTTTGTGTTACATGTAGGGAATGGGGAGATGCAACAGTAAATAAGTACCTAATGAACAATTAATGTAACTTCTAGAAACCAAAGAAATGGAGTCAAACAAGCATGTTAAGGTGAAGGAGCTAACAGAAAACTGTTTAAATAGGTTTGCTGAAAAGCCTCTTTACGGTGCCATTATTTAAGTTGAAACTTTGTTTAGAGAAGGAACAAGCCATGGAGAGTGAGGAAAGAGTTCAGATCAAGAAAATGGTGCAGCTGAAGATTTTCAGTGGTTAGAGGAACCACTGTGAAGACAGTTGGGGCTGGTTGTGGATGGCAACTGGGAAAGTGACTGAAGATACAATCGTAAGGAAAGCAGGGCCTTGGGTACCGTGATGAGAACTTTGTTCTTCAGTGCAAGTGTAAAACAGAGTTGTGATATCATCAATTTATATTAAAAAAGCAAACTAATCTTACTATTCTGTGGCAAATGGATGGGAAGACAAGTAGAAATAGGACCATTTGAATTTGTATCCAAATAATTGCTTGACTGTAATATAAGCTTTTTTTTTTTTAAACGAAGATGTGATTTAAGTTTGATAAGCTCTATTTTAAATAGCATAATATAATTATAAGCAAAACATTTTCAGAAAAAAGCTGATTTATTCATATTTTTTCTACCATAATACCTTTTGCAGCTGTACACAAGAAAGCATCACAGATATTCTCTGCCATAATAGCCTATTAACAAAAATTACTCTGTTCAGAACTGTTCTTATCAAAAGCTTCTGAACCAATTATAGAATTAGTAAAGGATTTATTCATTTATTTGTTTATTAAAATACATTGTTAAGTAACTACTGTATAGATAAATAGAAATCAGTAAAGCGATAAATGTCTTCAAGGATGTTATAAAGCAGTGTGCTTGGTGTAAACACACACACACACACCCCAGATACAAACACACACACACGGCACACAATTTACCTATAAATTAAAGTAGAATTAAATGCATACTCTTTGGGAATTTACCGAGATTTTAAAAGATTTTTGAAGTTTTAAAGTTCAGAATTGAACTTTAGAGGATGGAAAGGATTTCCAAATGAATTTCCTCAGGAGCTTAGAGTTTGGGGTCATAGGTTAGTCACTGTACTCTGAGGGACAATATGAGTACTTGCTTGGAAGCAGGGGGAGTTAGTGGTGATTTTGAGGTGAGATGAGTTCATTAAGGCTAGAGCCGGGCACATGTGAAGGAACATAGCAGAAGGTGAGACTAGAACTATGCAGAAATCTTCAATGTCGTAATTAAAAGCTTTAACTTATTTTGCTGACAACAAAATAATTAGAAGGTTTTGAAGATAAAAATCACACTTTTTTCAATTCATGATTTAGGAAGACAAGTGAAAGGCATATGACAGCTCTATGAGAAACAACCCATCGGGAATTCCCTTTGAAAAGTGATGAAAGACAGATGGTAGCATTTGTAATACCAATAGAAATGTGAGCATTGAGACAGGAGACAGTGAAAGAATAGGATTGACAGGGCTCAACAGTTGTCAAAATGGGAGGAATTAATTATGAATGGACTGTTCCTCAAGATGATAGCTCCAGATTAACTCCCCCTCTTCCAAACATTTCACATTTCATAATTTACACCAATAACTTAGAAACTTATACCTCCAGTTCTGATTTCTCAAAACATTGTCTCTAAGAAAAGATAAATGCAAAAACAATGCATATATCCCTCCAATCAGGATTTTCTATAACCCTGTCTTAAGCAAGAGCACCACATCCTCTAGTTAAAAGCTAGATATCATCTCATCAACTCAATCAAGTTTTAAAACAGTAAAATTTATTTTAATTCCATGACAGAAAATCTTACAGATTTAAATTTTGGGGGATTGACCATCAGATAATACAGTTTAAATTGGAGACATGATTAATGTCAACAAAACCAAGTTTAATGTTACAGAGTATAAATATGAACAAGGAATAAGCCCTGCCCATAATTATTTGAACATTTAAAAATAGAATTATCAGACATGCAACACCATCAAAATCAATACAAGGTATAAATGCTATAAATTCTATAAAATAACTAAGAACTGTCACTGGGAAACAGAAAAAAGGGCTAATTTTGAGAGAGGCTAGGGATAGACTTCATTAAGAAATTGCATTTGACCAGGTCTTGAAAAATAGAGGTGTATTCTTTCTTGTAATCAGAAAGGACAGCTTAACTTAATTTTTATTTGAGGGATACCCCGAGTCCAACCTGTAAAAATATTTGTTAGCTCCTGCTTATTTTATGGGCTTCCCTGGTGGTTCGACAGTAAAGAATCCACCTGCAAAGTGGGAGACCTGGGTTCCATCCCTGGGTTGGGAAGATCCCCTGGAGGAGGGGCTTGGCTTATTTTATAGGTTTTTCCATTTTGTGTGTTTTTGAATGATCATCTTTGATAATGATTATATGGCTTCACAATATAACTGTTAATCAGATAATGAAATGGGTAGGTAATGATCACATATCTAGTTTCTGTCAGATGTGCTGAGTGTGTGTGCTCAGTCCCTTCAGTCATGTCTGACTCTTTGTGACCCTATAGACTGTAGCCTGCAATGCCCCTCAGTCCACGGATTCTCCAGGCAAGAATACTGGAGTGGGTTGTCATTTCCATCTTTAGGGGATCTTCCTGAGCCAGTCATCAAACCCACGTTTCCTGCATCTCTTGCAATGCAGGTGAATTCTTTTACCATTGAGCCAGCGGGGAGGACCCATTTTTGTCAGATAGGCGTCACTTATTTAAGTTTTGTTTTTCTTATATTTTGTTTGATTAAAAATAATCTCAGATAATGGATCGTATCACAAACAATTCTGTTTTTCAAATAGTAATTCAATATAAAATATGTTAGGCTTCCCTCGTAGGTCAGTAAGTAAAGAATCTGCCTGCCATGCCAGAGAAATGGGTTTGATCCCTGGGTCAGAGAAGGAAATGGCTACCCACTCTAGTGTTCTTGCCTAAAAAATCTTCATGGACTGAGGAGCCTGGCAGGTTACAATTCATAGGGTCACAAGAATCAGACACGACTTAGGGACTAAACCACCACCACCAGGCTATCAAGAATTATCTTGTGTGTGTGTGTGTGTGTGTGTGTGTGTTTATGTGTATGTTTGCACACTCATATATGTGTGATTTGGGTTATGATTAACTGTTTAAAATTTCATGAAAGATATCAATATAGATGAAAAAGTTTTCTACTTCTTGTACATAATTGATTTATATAGTTAAAGTCAAGTAGTTTTACCTAACTAGTACTGGACTAGAGCAAATGAATCTTCTGTTTATTCCTAATTTGTCCAAGTAATAAAGTCACTTCAATAGGCATGATACAAACTAAGCATAATGCCATGTTTTTTTCTACGATTAGAAAAAAATCATTTTGACTTTAGCATTTTGACTTGCTAAAGTCACCAATCTAAATATATTTACTCAGGTCTAAAAAGGAATATCAGCATAATTATAAATTGTTAAAAGAATTTTAAAAGAGTTTAATTGACATAAACGAGTGGATGGTATGTTATATCCTTAGCTGTCCCCATTCTGCTTGCTTAGATCATGGTAAGAATTTTAGTCATGAACACAGATTTGTCTAAAATTACCTCAGAAATTCTTTAAAATCCAGAACATGTGAGAGGCAAAGGTATTTAATAAGGGCACTTCCAAGGTTAGCAGCTTAGAAAAGCTTTGAAGCTTTATAAAGTTGTATATAAGATGACAGAATTAAACCCTACACTTTAATTAGTAACTCAGGAACTTTCACATGACCCCTAAAAGTACAACACATGTGGAGGGTTTTAACCTTATTCATGAGGCAGTTGGAACATTAGCTCAAAACCCCCTCTCCCACTGTTATAGCTTACACAAAAGATTTGTTTTTAAAGGCAGACGCTTTTGTTTGAGATAGAAATTAAAGCTCAAACTCTCAAGGTCGGTCAACCTGCTGTTATTAAACTTATGTGCAGCTCAATCATCTTCTGTGGGTTTGGGGGGTAATAATAAGCAGCAATAAAGCATAGATAATTTGCATCAGGAAGACAAATTAGACCTGGCCAAACAAACCCAGTATGCCTGTGCCCTTTAGAACTAAGACAATCCAACTGCTTGTCTTGAAAAATAATAATAATTTATCTGGGCTTAAATAATGTCTGGAGTAGATCATTAACTGTGCTATCATTGTCATGCCAGTCAATCTACTATTTAATCATATAATTGATTATATGTTTTATAAGTGGACATTTAAAAATAGCAATGCCTCAAGAGTCATTTCACAATCTTGGTATCAATACCAAAAAAAAAAAAAAAAAGGAATCAATATTTGGCACTTACTGATAGGTTAATGAATAAACAAGTCTAGTAAGTACAATAGTAGGGGTTGCGGGTTCTCTGAAATGTGTCTACTTGGACTGGCTTTACTTCACAATTTTTGTTTAATTTTTAATTGAAGGATGATTGCTTTACAGTGGTGTTGGGCCTTACAACAACAGGAATCAGTCACAATTATATGTGTGTGTGTGTCCCCTCCCATTTGCGCCTCCCCCCGCCCCCCATCCCACCCCACTGCACCAATCTTAACTTCCCTGAGTATTTCATAGCTACCTCCTCCTTTGGGCAGATAAGCATTTAGATAGGAGAAAAAATCAGGATGTAATTAATTTCTGTGGAGCTGCCAAACCTGAGGTAGCATCCCACTATACTGGCAGCTGATTGAAATAACACACGCACTCTGGTTTTTCACGTCTTAGCTGGATGTATTGGACAGACTGGGAGGAAGATGAAATAGATGACAGCGTGGGAAGGATCGAGAAGGCCTGGATGGATGGCTTCAACCGGCAGATTTTTGTGACTTCAAAGATGCTGTGGCCAAACGGTTTAACTCTGGACTTTCACACCCACACATTATACTGGTGTGACGCCTATTATGATCATATTGAGAAAGTGTTTTTGAATGGAACTCACAGGAAGGTAAAAGACAAATGCTGCTGTTTTAACCCACGGGCTTCTTTCGCAGAGCCCTGTTGTGTTGTGTTAAAAATACTTTCAAGTTTATTTTTACCCCTCTGAGGCAGCTGCCAGTAGTCTCTGTGGGGTGGCTGAAGGAGGCTGAGCATTAAGCAGTGCAGCTGGCACTTGCCTCCGGGAGACGGGGCCCAGCTCACTGTGGTATGCCAGGATTTGTGGGATTTCTAAAAGAATCTCTTAGGATATCAGAACTGTTTGAAAATGGTATTTCCACAGTATTGATGTTTGCTAGGACAAACCAACTCAATTTGGTTCAAGTATCTTCAAGTATTTGAAGCTGAAATTTAGCCTACGTATTGTGACAAAGTTATTATAATTCACTTACTCAAATAAAGAACTTCATAACATTGGAATTGGAATACAAGAGTAGACTGAATTTCGAACCCATGGATGTGAATAAATATCAACATCTTCTTACCTCTTTTGGTAGAATCATTGCAAAATGATTTTGAAATAATTCTGTGAAATGGAGGACGCCATTGACTGTGTGAGAGAGGCAACATTGGCAAAATATCACCTCTGTATTCTCTCCTATAGTCAGTCACCTCAGCACATATAGCCTTATGAATGGCTTCAATATTTAGTTAAATAGTAAGAAAATGGAATATGAGAAATTACCAAAATGTTTCCTTTGACAATATACTTCCTTCTTTTTTTCGAAAGGGTGTTTGCACAATTGACCAAGCCTATCTCCTAAAGATTCTATTTGAGAAATGTAGTGCATTAATCAGTTAAGACTATTTCAATCATTGGTTAACTCTAACAATGCTTTAAATGTCTTTCCCCAAATAAGTAAGATTGATTTGCATTTAACCTAATGTTACAGGCTTAAGAAGTATTAAATCAATACCTTCCATCCACTCTCAGTGTTATAAGACCATGTTGTATCCCTTGGCTATTGGATGAGCAATATTGCAAGATATATAATGCCACTAATTACTCAGATCAATTTCTATCCCAGAATATCTTACTGAAACATCATAAGAAAAGAGATAAGGAAGAGTATCAAAGTTATTTTATCGTTTGTATTTCTTGACCATATGTATAATTTTGTGTATGAGAGAATTGAAATGGATGCAATGTAAATGGTCTCCTTCAAATAACATGTCCTAAAAACAGGAAAATATGCTCACATTGTGAAATCCATTTTTCAGACATACTGAGAGAAAAGTTTTTAGTTAGATCATTGTTCTACTTATTTGAGTATTCTCTCTAAATATTTGGTTATGTTTCTAAAGTCAGTTCTGATTTTTCACAATGTGTTTATATTTTACAGATTGTTTACAGTGGGAAAGAGTTGAACCATCCTTTTGGACTGTCGCATCATGGGAATTATGTGTTCTGGACTGATTATATGAATGGTTCCATTTTTCAACTAGATTTGATAACTAATGAGGTGACATTACTGAGGCGTGAAAGACCACCCTTGTTTGGGCTTCAGATTTATGATCCACGAAAGCAACAAGGTATTAAAAACCATGTAAAATTGCATCTGAGTTTTACATATAATAGTACTTCACAGAGGTTGCATAAAGATTTTATTTTGGCAGTGTTGCTGAAGTTTTGTGATAAAAGGTGTCTAGTCACTCCAAAGTCAATCAAATCTTAGCCTTTGTTACCATAAAAATTTATTATTTATTGTTCAAAATATCCTGAGTGAGTAACTCTGGGAATTTTATTAGAGTGAAGTTCAAGGATTTTTCCAGATACTTCCTTTTTCATGTCATTTATACTGGAGAAGGCTGTTAAAGTAAAAATCCTCAATGTTTTCAAAGAGTCAGTATTGTAAGAAGTGGAAAAACTTTCAGTGTGGAAGCAACATTGTGGGAAAATGTTAAAATATATATATGTATAATATAAGGATAATAGTATTTTTAAAAATATCAGTATATTTATCTGATCAATTCATATACATTTGAGGTATATTAAATTATTATAGATGTTATGAAAGTGAAATGATCTACTCTGATATTCATGTCTTATTAAATCAGAAAAGATTTTTATATTTTTAATCTGCATGAGTTATTAATATTTATTAGGCTATCCACAAACAGAATTACTCAGAATTTAGGTAACAAAGAGAATAACGTTTAAACATATACATTACCATATGTAAAATAATAGCCAGTGGGAATTTGCTGTATGACTCAGGGTGTTGTCTTATTGGGAATATGTGTTCAGCCAAATTGATTGATTATTTTTCATTAACTTAGGAGAAATAATCAATACTTTGAGTTTATTACCAAGAGCAGACAATAGAATGTAGAAATGATGCCTGGTCAACATCTTTTTTGGTCAATAGACATTGAAATTAGATAACCTACTTTGAATCTAAATATTTGCTACCTTTTTCTACATTGATTAAAGTGGTCAGATTATGAAACAAAATGTTCTCTGGTGTTCAAATGTAAACATGTTATCATGTTACATTTTTCTTTCAGTGAGATTTATCTTTGCATCTTTTGAATATTAAATATTAATAAATATTTAGAAACATAATAATCAGTGGCATATAAATTTTGATTAAATACTCTTGATAGACCTTTTTGAAAATAAACTTGTAATTGAATAGAAAACCATGTCGTGCATATCATTAATTCTTCATGGAAGAAAATAAGCTGATCTTATATAGCTTTATACCTTGTTTTTCTACAGTATATGACTGTATATACTATGAGGTATTTAAAGAGAGGGTTATAAAATTGTTCCATATATCTAATATAAAAGAAAAAGCTTATATTTATAGTATAGAGTATATTTACATATAGTATTCATATATATGCCTATAAGTACATGCATATAAATACACAGATGATAGCTAATATCACACACACACACACAACCACAGGAACACCATGAAAAATATTTAGGAATGCTATCAATGCCACAACCAAACTTTTAGACTCGGTGTTAGAAAATTAGTAATCAGGAAAAACTCTATCAAATTACTTGGTAATATGCCAATTAATCTCAGAACAATAGATATATAATCATACTAAACAGAAAGTTACATTTAGGAATTAATTTCTGAGTAATTTTGAGGGGCTTATGGTCAAAATGTTTTTATCATATCAAATTGTTTCTTCTCATTTAACTGAAAAGCTTTCTTTCCTTTTCATTTACATTAGCTATCTAGAACAATTTTATAACCCTCTCCTAAAATAATTCATAAAAAGTATAGCAATTACATAAAACTAATACTTTTTAAGCTTTTTATTATCTAGTTTCAGAAGTGCACTTATATTTCCTGCATGTTTAGAGAATGACATCATTACTTAAGGACAATATTCTTAAAAATGTTGATGAATAATTTCCCATATCAAATTAAAAGTAATAGATCAGCTTCTATGATAAATATATGAAATTTGTTGTTGTTTAGTCATTAAGTCACATTTGATTATTTCTAACAGTTTAGACTGCAGCCCACCAGGCTCTTCTGTCCATGGAATTTTCCACGCAAGAATACTCAAATAGGTTCCATTTCCTACTCCAGGGGATTTTCCCAATCCAGGGATTGAACCCGTGTCTCTTGCATCTTCTGCATTGACGGGCAGATTCTTTACCACCATGCCACCTAGGAAGCCCTACTATCTCTCAGAGTTTGCTCAAATTCATGGCCATTGAGTCAGTGATGCTATCTAACTATCTCATCCTCTGCTGCTCCCTTCTCATGCCCTCAATCTTTCCCAGCATCAGAGACTTTTTCAATGAGTTGGCTCTGCACATCAGGTGGCCAAAGTATTGGAGCTTCAGTAACAGTCCTTCCAAAGAATTTTCAGGGTTGATTTCTTTAGGGTTGACTGATTTGACCTCCTTGCAGTCCAAGGGAAGCTCAACAGTCTTCTCCAACATCAAAATTTGAAAGCATCCATTCTTCAGCGCTCAGTCTTCTTTATGGTTCAGCTCTCACATCCATACATAACCACTGGAAAAAGCATAACTTTGACTATCTTTACTTTCATGGCTGCAGTCACTGTCCACAATGATTTTGGAGGCCAAGAAACTAAAATCTATTACCACTTCCACTTTTTCCCCATCTGTTTGCCATGAAGTTCAGTTTAGTTCAGTTGCTCAGTTGTGTCTGACTCTTTGCAACCCCATGGGCTGCAGCATACCAGGCTTCCCCATCTATCACCCACTCCCCGAGTTTACCCAAATGCATGTCCATCGAGTCGGTGATACCATTCAACCATCTCATCCTCTGTTGTCCCCTTCTCCACCTGCCCTCAATCTTTCCCAGCATCAGGGTCTTTTCAAATGAGTCAGCTCTTTGCATCAGGTGGCCAAAGTATTGGAGTTTCAGTTCAACATCAGTCCTTCCTATGAACACTCAGGACTGATCTCCTTTAGGATGGACTGGTTGGATCTCCTTGCAGTCCAAGGGACTCTCAAGAGTCTTCTTCAACACCACAGTTCAAAAGCATCAGTTCTTTGGTGCTCAGCTTTCTTTATAGTCCAACTCTCACATCCATACATGACCACTGGAAAAACCATAACCTTGACTAGAGGGACCTTTGTTGGCAAAGTAATGTCTCTGCTTTTTAATATGCTGTCTAGGTTGGTCATAACTATCCTTCCAAGGAGTAAGCATCTTTTAATTTCATGGTTGCAGTCACAGATGGGATCAGATGCCATGATTTAGTTTTTTGAATGTTCAGTTTTAAGCCAGATTTTTTACTCTCCTCTTTCACCCTCATCAAGAGGCTCATTAGTTCCTATTCACTTTCTTCCATTAGAAGGTATCATTTGCCTGTCTGAGGTTGTTGATATTTCTCCCAGAAGTCTTGATTCCAACTTGCGATTCATCTAGCTGGGCATTTTCCGTGATATAGTGCTCTGAATATCAGTTAAATAGCAGCTGACAGTATACAGCCGTGTCATACTCCCCTCCCAATTTTGAACCAGTCAATTATTCCATGTTTAGTTCTAACTGGTGCTTCTTGACCAAGAAGTTTCAAATCCTAAAGGCACTAAAAATGAGTCCAGAATTGATATTCCCCTCTCTCCACTTCTGAAAGCCTGCTGGCTCTAGTAATTATCTGAGGAGTCGTCAATACTCTTCACCATGACAAGGCTGTGATCCATGATGGGGTTATGAAATTTACTAATTATTAACTGTAATTATAACTACCAGTAAGTGGGCTAAATATTCTTATTTAAATCTCACTGAAGACATTTAATATAAGTCCTATTAATTTATAGTATACATATGAGAAATCCAAGAGTCAGGCAAATGTAGCCATTCTCCTCAGAAAACAAGGAGCCAGGGTTCAAATTCAAGTTTATCTGACCACAAAAGAGTTTTATATGATTCATTTATGTAGCCATTTTAATTTATTAAAATTGTATAGCTACTATATTTTTAGATATGGGAAAGGGACGTGTTTTTTTTTAATCATTGTAATTTTATTATTAAAATTTTTATTAAATTATTTTTTTAATATAAAGAGTCCCTGGACTACACATTTATAGAATTGAGGATTCAACAATCTTAGACTATAAAGCACTAGTATATCAGATACACCTTTAAAAATATATCTTTAACCTGCCTTAAAATGCAAATTATGTAGCACAGATTATATATATTCTTACTCACATAGAAACAAGATACTTTATCTTGTTACAACAGACATATCTGTCCACATACTTGTACCTTGTTTCTACACACACAAATAACTGTTTCTGTCATTCAACTTGCTAATTGTAAGTTTCATTCATTCACTTACACAGTCTGTGGCAGACACTGTAAGGGACAGAAGAATCCTACTTCTCCTAATTATTAGATTGAGGAAAAAAGGTAATGTTTTTGGTCCAGACAGACCTTACCTTAAACTTCATTTAAAAAACTATTCGTCATTTATTTTCCTTGCATATTTCATTTTTTTAAAAGTACTTCCTAAATGACTTAATCTAGAATTTTAGTTTGTTGTTTTCAGTTATTTTTCTGACCCTTATTGATCTAATTTTATTTTGTCATATATAAACAAGTCAGAGTATAGGAGCATAAATTTTAGATTAATATAAATTCTTATTTCTATTCATTTGGAAAATATATGAAAAAAAGAAATAATATGAATTACCTGGAAATAAATAATAATTTGTGCTCTAAATCCTTACTTTTATAATGATTATTTATATATTTTTTCTAAATATTAGAGAAGTCATTTAATTCTTTAGGTCTTCAGTAGTTTCACCCACAATGAGATGAAACCTATCTTTATAATTTTATTATAAACTTAAATTAAAATAAAAGTGTAGAGAGGGCAATGGCACCCCACTCCAGTACTCTTGCCTGGAAAGTCCTATGGACGGAGGAGCCTGGTGGGCTGCAGTCCATGGGGTCGCTGAGGGTCGGACACAACTGAGCGACTTCACTTGACAACCCACTCCAGTGTTCTTGCCTGGAGAATTCCAGGGACAGGGTGCCTGGTGGGCTGCTGTCTGTGGGGTCGCACAGAGTTGGACACGACTGAAGTGACTTAGCAGCGAGGTAACTAACCCTGGGATTGATGAATTATAGATATTCAAAATGAAAGCTATCAATATGTTAATGAACACTTTTATTGATATTTATGTGTAAAGATTTTACTGCTCTTTGTAGTCAGTCATGTTTTCAAGAAAATATTTTTATATGACTACTTTTGCAAGGTATTAACATTTCAGTATTATATAAATCCTATCTGGAATATGTTTAAGTGATAAATTAAAAAAAAATTGGGATATAACTAAAATAAAAACATTCTAAGCAGTTTCTAATGAGATATGGAATTATTCAAACTAATTTAGATTTTGAATTTCTATCATGACAGTACAAATACCAATTTCTCTCTTTTAATATACTGTACTCACAGAAAATGAATATACTTTAAATCTTGAATATAGTAATTTATTTCTAAATACTTAAATTTTATATTCAATAGCAATAGTAAGTATGAATCATGCTGTTGAATTAAAGAGTATGACTTTCAGCATATATTTTTGGTAGGAAAATATAGCATAATATTGTTTTTAGTACTTTCTTCTTTTCTTACTGCTGTATATTATTCATATACTTCTTAAAATATATTGAGTTAATTCTCATTTTCTAGATTCTGTATGTTACTAAAATATTCACTATATAATTTAATCCTGTACAAAATGTGCATAGTATAGACAGAACACCTATGCATCCTATGAAGTATTATATGTTCATTCCATTGTCTTGGAGTAAATATGACTAAATCTGGAAGTTGCCTAAAAATGTTCTTTATTCCCTGTTGAAAAAAACCTGAACTGAATTTAATTTCCTTAGCTTAAAAAAATATATATATAAATGTATATATATATATTTAATTTTTATAAACATTGCAAATTAAATTTACTTCTCAGAATAATGAGAAAAAAATAATTATACACTTTAATTTTTTTTCTGATCTGAGGACACAATGATAATCTATGGGAGTGAGTTAAATATTTATTGCATATAGCAATCTTTCAAGTTTTTTAGCTCATTTATTAATACTCTTCACATCTAACCCCTGAAGCCCAAAGCATAATGGCCTAGTCTGTCACTTTTGTCACATTTTTGGCACTTGAACTTTAACTGCCAATACAGTTTTAATCATCATATTATTGACTATATGTCTCCTAGTAATTAAAACTCTTAATTTTTAATGTTTGAGTAAAATATTCTGATGTAATTGAAATGTTATTTATTGATACCTTGGAAAATGCAAGGTGTATACATAGTGTAAAATGATCCTGGCATTTACACTGCCAGTTGGGCTGCTGGTCTACACCTATGTATCTCAGAAAAGAGACTTTCTTCCTCACCTTTCCAACTTGTGGGAATGAATAGCGTCAAAATGATGACAACCTAAATTTTACTTTGATGTACACCTTTATAGAACAGATTCTCCAGCCTCTTCAAAAATGTACCTCAGTTTTATCTGAGTCTCCAAGGGTGTCTCACATATGTTCATGAATAATACCATTATGAATTTCCCTTCAAGCCTGCTTTATTGATAGCAACCGATGTCTCTTCAGTGCCTCGGCTGTTTCCTCCCGAGACACCACTTTACCCTTGTGTATTGTACGTTCTCCTGAAGCCAGTGAGGCTGCTCATTTTTGAGCCTTCACAGGCAGCCTGCATTCCTTGTTTCCTCAATGCACTGACATGCCAGTTTACTCCTTGCAAAAGAGGAAGGAAAATCCCTCCCATCTCCCCAGTGTTTGTTTGCTTTCTGTTTGGTGTTGGTCACTCAGTTGTGTCTGACTCTTTTCGACCTCATGGACTGTAGCCTTCCAGGCTTCCCTCTCCATGGGATTTCCCAGGCAAGAATACTGGAGTGGATTGCCATTCCCTTTCTCCAGGGCGTCTTCCCAACCCAGGGACTGAACCTGGGTCTCCTTCATTGCAGGTAATTCTTTACCATCTGAGCCCCCAGGGAAACCCTTTCTGTTTATTTGGGATTCAAAGGCACATCCATAATGCCTGTCTGTAGACTACTTTCTGAAGAACTCAAACTTGCATATACAAGGCCTCTTCTAGGAATCTGTCCTGGACAGACACCATTTAGTCCACTCTGTCTTTTTCTCTTCTGTTGCCTATCTGCACACAGACCCCTGTATCTTCCAAGCAACATGTAAATTCCTTTTATGTACCAGTGCATCATATATTTTCAAGCTTTTTTAGATTTCATTTATGATTCAGCAGGAATCCTGATTACAGGAATCCTGATTACATGAATGTGTCCATGGTATATATGTGTGTACACTTGTATGCCTACAGAACATCTCCTAGAAAGAACATGAACCCCAACTGGCTAACTTTATATGGAGTCAAGAGTTCTCTGACAAAGTTTCTTCACTATTCTTGCAGGTGACAATATGTGCCGAGTCAATAATGGAGGCTGTAGTACACTGTGCTTGGCCATCCCAGGAGGCCGAGTATGTGCCTGTGCTGATAATCAACTTTTAGATGAAAATGGGACCAATTGCATATGTAAGTGTCTTTTCATGTTACACTCATGGTTTATTTGTGCCTTTTTGACAAATAATAGCAGATGAAACCAAAGGAATTAAAATCAAACTTGGAAAGAGAAATTCAGATAATAACTTAGGTATAATTAGACTATAAATAATTAAAGGAATTAATATCTAATATACAAATGAATAATGATAATAATGCAGTTTAGCTGAGTTTCCTGGCACTGCTGCATCGATCTTGTGCTGTGCTGTGCTTTGCTCGGTCACTAAGTTGTAGCTCACTCTTTGCGACCCCATGGACTGTAGCCCCCCAGGCTCTTCTGTTCACGGGAATTCTCCAGCCAAGAATACTGGAGTGGGTTGCCATGCCCTCCTCCAGTAATCAAACCAGGGTCTCCTGTATTGCAGGCAGATTCTCCACCAGCTGAGCTACCAGGGAAGCATCTAGCTTAGTAAAAGTTAAAAATAATTATATGCCACAGAAGAAAATATTTCTTGAAATTGTTAGGGATCCTCACCATCAGTAACTGTAACTGCATATAAATGAAAAATCTATCTATAATGTCATCATTGAACAATAAACTACTAGGGCATTTCAAGGTGTATCATCCAGTATAAGAATCCAGCAACTATTACCTATGATTATTATCAGTAGTAGAAATAATAATAACTTCTATGATATATAGTTATAAGGATCCACATCAAAACACCCTAGTAGTTTATTGTTCAATAATGGCATTATAAATAGATATAGCTTTAGAAATCAACATTTTTATTATTTTATCCACATCTTTTCTTCTCTAAAAGAAATAATATTGCAGATTAGTTGAAATCTTCTTTATTGCACTTGCTACTTAATGACCAAACAAAATTTGTCTTCAAAATTCTAGAAATGTTCTTTATAACTAGAGAATATTTTGATCTAATATACTTCAGAAAACAAATATGAATTTATCCATGGGCAAGGTTTTTTTTTCCCCCCATTATTAATAGAATTTTTTAAATTGCCTGTATAAGACACTGCCTGTAGGAAATAGTTCTCTAAGGTGTACTTCCTTTGATTCATCAGATGGTATCCCTCCCTTTGTTCAGTGATATTATTTAGTAATTTCTGTTTGGTTGTTGTTTGCTTACATCAGAAGAGAAGACATCTACCAAGACCTATAGTTTGGGAACAGACAGGTATTAAATATTGCTCTGAACAGCAGAAAGTCTGTCCAGTTGCCTGGTATATTAAATCTTATCTTAGTTATTGGGATAAATGGTATGATTCATGTGTATCTTTCTCAGTTTGATTTCTAGCATAGATCCTTCTAAGACTATTTTTCTGGTACAAAATGGGATTCTGTGCTACTCTAGCTGGATGACTTTGCCATTAGAACAGATGAAATGCACACACACAGAGGCACAAACATACAAAGATAGTAACCTTTGTGGATCTTCACCAGGTCCATTCCTGCCTTTGCTCTGCCCCAAGAATTCCTCTCAAAGATGAAAAGTAGCACTGCAGTGTCTCCTTTTTATGGTCACCACAGACCTTACTGTCAGTACTGGAGGAGCAAAGGGCGTTTCATTCCATCTAAAGGTAGATGAGCTTATTCAATTTCAACTGGAATAACTTGAGAGGCTTCTCAGTGAATATCAAATCTCATCTTCTTGGTCTTGCAAAAAAGTCAAAATTAAGTAAGGATAGTGTCAATAAAATGATCAAGAGGCTGATTTCTCAGTAATCTTAAGAGTTTTTATTTTCATCTTTGTTTTCATCGTGGGTAATTGGAAGGAAAGTGTATACATCAGGTACTAATAACTAGATGACTTTTTAAACTTTAAAGTTTCTAATTAGCTCTTTAATTTTTAATTGTGTAAACTATGATATTATGTATTATTTGCCTCTCTATTTCCTTTATTCTTATCCCCCATTAAAAATTATGGATTCCTTATGTGTTGGCATGGAGAAGGGAATGGCAACCCACTCCAGTACTCTTGCCTGGAAAATCCCAAGGATGGAGGAGCCTGGTAGGTAGGCTACAGTCCATGGGGTCGTGAAGAGTCGGACACGACTGAGCGACTTCACTTTCACTTTTATGCATTGGAGAAGGAAATGACAACCCACTCCAGTGTTCTTGCCTGGAGAATCCCAGGGACAGGGGAGCCTGGTGGGCTGCCGTCTATGGGGTCGCACAGAGTCGGACACAACTGAAGCGACTTAGCAGCAGTATCTCTGTATAAATAAAAATTAGGTAACTTTTTGTTTGTAAGGAAATACTATGCACAATGTTGGTAATTTAGCTGATGTTAAGAGATTTTATATGATAGTTTATATGTGACTATACATATGGTGAAAGTTAAAGGAGATTACTGTGAGACTATTGGTGTATTTTAATATTTATAATTCATGGATGAGGTAACTCCAATTCAATTAAAGGGGATAGAATTAGTATTTTTATCTATAGATGTTATACTAAACAATGTTAAATCATAAAAGCAGGTGACTATTTATTTGAGAATTTGTTATTGCATCAGAAGTTTAAAATTTTACTAGATTTTTCATATGGCATGAAACTTATCTCGATTCTTTTCTAATGTAATGGGGAAAATTAAGAGAAATATTATAGTAACTAATTTATTGCAAAAAACTTAAAGTGTGTTTATATAAATTATTCCAGTTTCTATTCATTTAGTAACAAATTTTTTATAAAGATAATTTAGCCTTAGTTTGCAGATGAGGAAATTAAAGTTCGAAAGGACACAAATACATGGAGTTCATGGTTGCAGACTGTAAGGCAAGACAAGTATCAGTGTGTCACTAACCTCTCTTTAATGCTCATTCCTCTGGGCTTCTGACTTAGTTTAGGCCAGATTACAGACTTGTTATTCAACGGAATAACATTTTAACTGGCTTTCAATATTAATCTGTAGCATAACAAAAATACATGCTGCAATCATTGAGATATGATCTTCCTGGTTTTAGTCATCCTCACTGAACTGGCATCAAATGAACAAAAACCCATTGGCAGATGGTCAGGCCAGAATTAGACACCAGTGGTTGTTTCTCAATGAACTTGTGCCAGAAAGCAATGCCAGAGGAGGCATTCATCCAACAGAAAAAATATTGGTATGCTACATGGTTGATTAAGGATGCATTCTAATGCCATGCCTGGAAGGAATTAAGAATGAGAGTAGGCTGGGCTCTTCGTTTTTGTGAACCTCCTGTGTCATGGTCAAATCTTCTTACAATTAGAAATGAGACCTGGTGTAGTGTAGTAACTGGAAACTTACTGCCCTGTAGAAGCATATGTAAAACCAGTTGATTACTGATCAAGTGAGTTTATTTCTTTTTAATTTATCTTGATGACTTTGAAGGGAAAAATCACAACATAGAAAATTAATAAATGAGAACATGAGTAATACCAAGAAAGTAAGATAAGCTCCTAAAAAAATGATAGTCACTATTTTTTTTTTCAAAATAACATAATAATTTTGTCTAGAGTATTGAGACAATAGCACAGTAATTATTTAAATGCCTCTTTTGTGGCCTGGAAAAAAAATAAAAAGAATAGAACTTTCCAATATGCCTTACCCAAGAGATCAACTTAAACATTGACCAAAATATTGGTCATCCAAGGGTAGCATTGCACAATTATATGTCAGTGGTACTCTGTGACCTTCTTCACCTTCTGGAGCACCAGATATATTCCTCTGTCAAAAACAGTGCTCTGCTATGGCTCAGCCATTTATCTGTTCAGCTGTGACAAGCCTTATGTTCTAGGATATATGCAATCTAATGTGTAGTAAAAAGTTTAAGGCAGTAAAAAGTTTAGAAGCCTCATCCAGATGAATATTTATGGCCTCCTGTGCATAGGAACTCACAGAAGATTATGTACCACTTAGGTTGGCTGCTCAGAAGACCACTCTATCTAATGAAAGGTCATCCTGCTATGATAAGGAGAAAATTCAAAAACCATAGCAGCATTTTTCACACTGCCTTCCTATATGGGCAGGCTTACACAGAGTCATTCAGCAAACTACAACTTCCAAGTTTTATTTTAGGTTTTTCTCTTCCCCTATTCAAATCAAGGAATAGTTAGAAATGGTGTACTCCCAAAATGCCAAAAAAAAAAAATCTGTTAAGCAAATAAACATATCCTAATGTGAAACATACAAGAACAAATGAGAAATTGTACTATATTTTTATCTTAGACTAATGGTTTTATTACTAATTAATCATAAGTTTGGTATAATCAACAGCAAAACATTAATTGAGAGAGGAGTAAGAGCTAGTTTAGAATAGATTACCACGATGGGGTTGAAGAGAAGAAAAGCAAAATTAGAAACATAGAAACTTGTTCTTGGGCACCAAAGCTTATTAAACCAAGGTCAGGACCATATGTATTAAATTCAAACACTGAACTGAAGTCCAAATATATGATTTAAAACTAAAATAATTAAAAGTTTATTAGTAAGCTTTCTTCATTTACTTCTTTATGATCTGGACATTAACACTATCAATCATTCTACCAGTTTTTACCAAAGAAAAGAGTTAATTCTGGGGTGCGTATTTCCCTTGCAGTTTATTGATGGGTCGTGCAGAGACCTTCTAATTCCACTGCTCTAACAGCAGGTATCATAGGATGTGTGAAAACTGGCAGCTCCTTGCCAGGCATGTCATGATTCATGTCATTTTATTTTCAAAGCCGAAATTAAAGGATTGTTTCTTACTTTGCCAGTTTTCTTACTAGTGAGATAATGTTATAATATTTTTACTGGAAGTGACCCTGACAGTAGAATTATAGGTTTTGAATCAGTTTTCAAATTGAAGTACAACTCTGAAGCTAAGATTACAAGTATACTGTCTGTTAATATGCTGAAAGCAATTCATGGTTGTGCCTAAATACCCGAGTGCAACATGGGTTCCATCACATTAAGCCTTGGAACGAAGTGGCATGGATGGTGGAACTTTTCCTGTATGTTTTGGTTATGGGGAGAACTTTATCACTCTTTCTTTCTAGTTACATATCTTTTTTTTTTTTTTCCCCTTTAAACTAACTCTGTTCACGTTCTCGGGTGATAGAACATTAATTGCTGAGCCAGTTGAAGTTGTAATGTATTTATTGAAGTATTAAAGTATTTATTCAATCTCCAGAGATAGAATATCTCACTGTAATAATGGCTGTAATATAGAATCATCAGCCTCTGTTAATTCCAGGAAGTCAGGCAACAAGTATTTTTGAACATTTCTTCTGTACCTGGTTCTATTCTAGGCATTTTTTGTTCTGTAATATGTGACATTGTCCTTCATATAGTCAAAAATCTTGTGAAAACACAAGATATGTGAACGTTACTTATAAAATAATGCCTTTGTAGAAGTTTGTGCAAGGTGTACAGAATAATGGTCTTATTTTTTAATGGAAGCTATTCACTCTCTTAATTGATGCTAGATGTACTTGCTTCATCATCATGTTGATTCTTGCAAGATTTGGTAGATTGCCTGGCCATCAGTTTGGGTTATTTGGTAGATAATGTTGCTACCCAGTTCCACAGGTAGGTGAATGCTAAGAAAAAGACCACATTTTGGAATGTCTAAATTGCTATCTTATCCATATTATCACCTATCACATTAGATTTTAATGTGATAATGGGCATTGTGGACTCAAAGATGACCTGTCTTTTATCATTATGTCCTGAACAAACCTAGTCAGTATTGATAACATGATTTCTTGTGATATAACTACTGATTACATCTGAAAGGCGTGGGTTAGGGCTGAGTACAGTAATGATGCCAAATGCCCTGGGAGATATTGGAAATTAGAACTCAACATCTTAAAAAAAATCTTTATGATTATGAAGAGTCTGAAAGTTTACCCACATTGCCAACTAACATGTTAACCCACCAGAGTTTCATAGATTTAGACAAAAGACATGCAATTCCTGGATCAGGCAGAAACGATTTTATTAATCAAAGCAGGTCACTAAGTTGCACATTCACTTTGGTTCTCCTTGCTCCATCCCACCTCCACGTCATATGAAGACTAGGCCCAGAGAGGCCAGGTAGAGGTGGCACATAGAATGTGTTTGTACCACAGATGAAGAACTCTTGAGCTTAAAAGTCTGCTAGAAAATCTACCCAACCTTTGCTTTGAAGAAATATACTATCTTTTATTATCCTGGTTAAGGTGCAAACCTGCTCTCTATTCTAAAAGGAAGCACCATTTGTATCTTCCAAGGCTGTTAGCTATTTAAACATCCTTGAAAAAATAGTCCAGAAAGAAGTTGACACAAGACATGTAGAAACACCAAGAAGAAATGCCTGTCCAACAAATTATAGGGCTTAGAAGAATTGTAGACAAACTTTTAAATGTCAAAAATATTCGTATATGTTTAATATGTGTCATTATAGATATAAGTGATACCTAACTGCTGTTACAAGTGATTACTCATATGTATTAATGACATTGATATAAATCATTATCAGAAGCAGTAAATACAAAAGTTAAATTATCTCAGGAGGTAAGCTCTACTGTCTTTCAAGCAATTATCCTTAACCTATTATGAAAAATAAAAATGTAGCCTTTGTAATCTGTTTTTGAAAAGTGCCAACTGTATATGAGCAAACATCATTTTAAAATAACTGACTACCCACATATATATGAAACTGTGTTTAAAACAAGTTTAGAAATTATTCCTGTTTTCATTCATTCCATAATGATCTAATTATCGGTTGAAAGCATTTGAACCTTAAGTGGACTTAAAGACCTTGTCTCTAAATTGATTATGTTAAAGAGTATTTAATTTGGATTATCAATTTTCTAGGATAGTTTGTCTTTCCCTAGACAAATTAAACTTCTTTAATATAGATATAATTTTTCAGAAGCAAGTATGATTTCACTCTTGTCTATGGATATTTTTGATCATTCCTTAAAACTGTGAATTAAGTTATTTGATCAAAGATCATGTAAAAACATCTTTTAAATTAGGGAGATTTTTATCAGTTGAAATCAATCATTTCTTGTTTTCTGCAATCTTCAAGCTGTGAGACAACAGAATTGACTATTTCTTTTGACATGATTTAAGAAAATCTTTTTTTTTTTTTTTAATTCTTAATTTTAATTTAATTTTATTTTTAAACTTTACATAATTGTATTAGTTTTGCCAAATATCAAAATGAATCCGCCACAGGCATACATGTGTTCCCCATCCTGAAGCCTCCTCCCTCCTCCCTCCCCATACCATCCCTCTGGGTCGTCCCAGTGCACTAGCCCCAAGCATCCAGTATCGTGTATCGAACCTGGACCGGCAACTCGTTTCTTACATGATATTTTACATGTTTCAATGTCATTCTCCCAAATCTTCCCACCCTCTCCCTCTCCCACAGAGTCCATAAGACTGTTCTATACATCAGTGTCTCTTTTGCTGTCTCGTACACTGGGTTATTGTTACCATCTTTCTAATTTCCATATATATGCATTAGTATACTGTATTGGTGTTTTTCCTTCTGGCTTACTTCACTCTGTATAATAGGCTCCAGTTTCATCCACCTCATTAGAACTGATTCAAATGTATTCTTTTTAATGGCTGAGTAATACTCCATTGTGTATATGTACCACTGCTTTCTTATCCATTCATCTGCTGATGGACATCTAGGTTGCTTCCATGTCCTGGCTATTATAAACAGTGCTGCGATGAACATTGGGGTACACGTGTCTCTTTCCCTTCTGGTTTCCTCAGTGTGTATGCCCAGCAGTGGGATTGCTGGATCATAAGGCAGTTCTATTTCCAGTTTTTTAAGGAATCTCCACACTGTTCTCCATAGTGGCTGTACTAGTTTGCATTCCCACCAACAGTGTAAGAGGGTTCCCTTTTCTCCACACTCTCTCCAGCATTTATTACTTGTAGACTTTTGGATCGCAGCCATTCTGACTGGTGTGAAATGGTACCTCATAGTGGTTTTGATTTGCATTTCTCTGATAATGAGTGATGTTGAGCATCTTTTCATGTGTTTGT
>NW_011494902.1:10070836-10071559 GCF_000754665.1 Bison bison bison | reverse complement strand
GTCTTTGTGCCAGTACCATACTGTCTTGGTAACTGTGGCTTTGTAGTAGAGCCTGAAGTCAGGTAGGTTGATTCCTCCAGTTCCATTCTTCTTTCTCAAGATCACTTTGGCTATTCGAGGTTTTTTGTTTTTCCATACAAATTGTGAAAGTATTTGTTCTAGCTCTGTGAAGAATACTGTTGGTAGCTTGATAGGGATTGCATTGAATCTATAAATTGCTTTGGGTAGTATACTCATTTTCACTATATTGATTCTTCCAATCCATGAACATGGTATATTTCTCCATCTGTTAGTGTCCTCTTTGATTTCTTTCACCAGTGTTTTATAGTTTTCTATATATAGGTCTTTAGTTTCTTTAGGTAGATATATTCCTAAGTATTTTATTCTTTCCGTTGCAATGGTGAATGGAATTGTTTCCTTAATTTCTCTTTCTGTTTTCTCATTATTAGTGTATAGGAATGCAAGGGATTTCTGTGTGTTGATTTTATATCCTGCAACTTTACTATAGTCATTGATTATTTCTAGTAATTTTCTGGTGGAATCTTTAGGGTTTTCTATGTAGAGGATCATGTCATCTGCAAATAGTGAGAATTTTACTTCTTCTTTTCCAATTTGGATTCCTTTTATTTCTTTTTCTGCTCTGATTGCTGTGGCCAAAACTTCCAAAACTATGTTGAATAGTAATGGTGAAAGTGGGCACCCTTGTCTTGTTCCTGACTTTAG
>NW_011494902.1:10062663-10070152 GCF_000754665.1 Bison bison bison | reverse complement strand
AGGGATTTTTGCATCTATGTTCATCAGTGATATTGGCCTGTAGTTTTCTTTTTTTGTGGCATCTTTGTCAGGTTTTGGTATTAGGGTGATGGTGGCCTCGTAGAATGAGTTTGGAAGTTTACCTTCCTCTGCAATTTTTTGGAAGAGTTTGAGCAGGATAGGTGTCAGCTCTTCTCTAAATTTTTGGTAGAATTCAGCTGTGAAGCCATCTGGACCGGGGCTTTTGTTTGCTGGAAGATTTTTGATTACAGTTTCAATTTCCATGCTTGTGATGGGTCTGTTAAGATTTTCTATTTCTTCCTGGTCGAGTTTTGGAAAGTTGTACTTTTCTAAGAATTTGTCCATTTCTTCCACGTTGTCCATTTTATTGGCATATAATTGTTGATAGTAGTCTCTTATGATCCTTTGTATTTCTGTGTTGTCTGTTGTGATCTCTCCATTTTCGTTTCTAATTTTGTTGATTTGATTTTTCTCCCTTTGTTTCTTGATGAGTCTGGCTAATGGTTTGTCAATTTTATTTATCCTTTCAAAGAACCAGCTTTTGGTTTTGTTGATTTTTGCTATGGTCTCTTTTGTTTCTTTTGCATTTATTTCTGCTCTGATTTTTAAGATTTCTTTCCTTCTACTAAGCCTGGGGTTCTTCATTTCTTCCTTTTCTAGTTGCTTTAGGTGTAGAGTTAGGTTATTTATTGGACTTTTTTCTTGTTTCTTGAGGTGTGCCTGTATTGCTATGAACTTTCCCCTTAGGACTGCTTTTACCGTGTCCCACAGGTTTTGGGTTGTTGTGTTTTCATTTTCATTCGTTTCTATGCAAATTTTGATTTCTTTTTTGATTTCTTCTGTGATTTGTTGGTTATTCAGCAGCGTGTTGTTCAGCCTCCATATGTTGGAATTTTTAATAGTTTTTCTCCTGTAATTGAGATCTAATCTTACTGCATTGTGGTCAGAAAAAATGCTTGGGATGAATTCTATTTTTTTGAATTTACCAAGGCTAGCTTTATGGCCCAGGATGTGATCTATCCTGGAGAAGGTTCCATGTGCGCTTGAGAAAAAGGTGAAATTCATTGTTTTGGGATGAAATGTCCTATAGGTATCAATTAGGTCTAACTGGTCTATAACTCAAGTAGGGAAGAAAACTGATTACATCTCCAATCAGGTTTTTGGTCCTATAGGGGAAAAACATTAATTCTGAGAGACTATTGACTATTAGGCTTAATAATTATAAAATAGAAATTAATCAAGGTACTAGTTCCAGTTCTAAGTTGGACTTATGTAGAGTCAAAAGAAGGAACTATACCACCCTCAAAGATCTTAAGATCTAACCAAGCAGACAAAGTTCAAAATAAGAGGAATTTGCATGTTGTCAGTGATCCGTTCTAGAGATTCTGAGAGAAAAGCTAAATCCTAGAGATGGTCAGATACATCCCACAGTATACCTCCATTTTGTCATGATTCCCATCCTCATTCCTAGTTGCTACTATAAAAGTTACCCTGGGATTGAGTAAGGGACCCAGTGACCTGCCATTTTTGTTTTTATTTATTGTCATTTCCTTGAGATGTGTTCTCTTTTTTTCTTGCTCTCTTTATACATACATATATATGTGTGTGTATATATGTGTGTGTGTGTGGTCATGCCTGGTGGCTCAGTCTCCAGTATTCTTGCCTGGAAAATCCCATGGACAGAGGAGCCTAGTGGGATACAGTCCATGGGGTTGCAAAAGAATTGGACACACACAAAACAACTACACACACACACACACACACACACATAATATACACACATGCATACATATGCATGCATATATATACATTTATATGAATATGTACCTATATATTCTTTTAAAAATTGTTACTTTCAAGTGACTTTATGCAATGGCAGCATTAAAGAAATTGCTTCTTCTGCATTTTGTTATTGAGAAAGATTAAACAAGGAGGAAAAATTACTGTTAGGTCCTATATACAAAGTCTGCTTTTGTGAGAGGGAACAGAAAATACACGATTATCTTTGATCTCATTGAATGTTTCACTCACCACACTGACTGTATGTTTCACCCTTAAGACCTTAATATTTTTAAAAAGACCTTAAATGAGAATCTGGATTATATGGGACAGTTTTCCGTTCTCTACCCCGTGCACCCACATGCCTTGTGTCTTGTTGCCTCACTCTCTGAAGCAGATTCTTTGCAGCTGTGGTTCAGTGCTGTGTTTCCTCTTTCATTCTCTGCCTCAGGGAAAATACAAGGGTTAAAGGGTTAAAAGAGTGTTCTGGAAATGCCACATATGTTTTCTTAATACCCCTTATTATTGAAGTCCACATAGGTTTTGTGACAGTTCATCAATGTGAACCAGCTACCCCAAATAAAATTTAAAGCCATTAGATCTAGAATGGAAAAACTGGCTTCTGTTTCTTCTAGTAATAAGCCACTTTTTTATGTAATTCAGTGTCTTTTTCAGTCAGTGAAATACAGATCATTTACTTTAGCTGTCATCACATTCCCTTCAGTTTTAAGATTCTATTGAATCCACTCAGAGAAGTGGGCTACTACAGTAGCCCTTTCAATATGTGAATAAATCCCAATTAATGGAATTTCTGACATTTGATTAGAGAATATGGAATATATGATAAAAACACTCCAAAGAATCTGGATGTATAATGAGATTGTTTTGGTTAACTTAAAATTTTCATAAATATTTAACCAGATCTGTTTTTTTTTACACTTTCAGGCCAGTGATATAAACATAACCATCAATGCTGTGTGCTATTCCCTTGTCTTTTCACTTTAATTAGTTTTTGATGTATTTATGTGTGAAAAGTGAAAGTGTTAGTAGCTCAGTCATGTATGACTCTAAAGGTTGAGGTAATAAAATTCTTTGCCATGCCTTCAGTTAAGCTTCTGAATGAAAGTTCTTTAAAAAGTAAAACTACAAACAGCAAAAATATAAGATAATATTTTATCATTGTTGTTATTATTATTTTGGTGATATTTGCTTAAAATGAATCTCCACAATTCTTGTGGAATAATTATTGTTGGAAAAACTTAAAATTTTCTCATTTCCAGCTATGGTTGCCTCTACAATGCTTTCATTATTTTCTGTGAAATGCAATGAAATCAATATGTTATTATTACACAAAATTATCTTTTAATGCATTGAATATATCCAGTATTGTTTATATACCTTGTTTGTTTGTTTTTTAAACCCTAGTTAATCCTGGAGAAGTATTGCCTCAGATATGTAAAGCTGGAGAATTTCGCTGCAGAAACAGACACTGTATCCAAGCTCGGTGGAAATGTGATGGTGATGATGACTGTCTGGATGGAAGTGATGAAGATTCACTCAGTTGCTGTAGGTTCTCCTACAAGTTATATTAATACGTGCTGAGTTTTTGAGTGTGTGAACTATTAAAGCAGTCTGGGGGAGAATATCTAAAATTATCATTAATGCAAATTGAACTGTTTTTTTTTTTCCCAGTCATTGTTTTGTATAGACGTTAGACCTAGATGACCTTCTTTGTATACCTTTAAAGTACAATTTTTCTCATCCTTCCACATCTTTAAATATTACCATTTTGGTTGCTTCAGAAATTCTTTTCTTTCCTGTTTTGTGCCATCAGCACCACCATACCATCGTTAGAAATTTGCTCCAGGATACCCCTTCAGATCTCTGAATTTAAAGATGTGAAAAATCAATTTAAACTCCTCCAAGGCAGAATTACTCATAAAGAAGGTCACGGTCCACTCCATTGCTCCTTGGCAACAGAGACTTGGAAATGGTCCAAGGAAACAGACATGTGTTTGGAACATGTTATTACCTAACTTCATTGGCTCAGTTCATAGTAGGAGACACATATGGGACACTCAGATTATTAAGGAAGTTAAATGTTTGATTTCTCCCCTTGCCTTCTGTTTAGCTCTTCTTCATTTGTGGCAATAGGAATAGTTTCATGTTTCTCATAGGGATCAGGGAATGACCCACACATGAAGAAGAAAACAATTTGAGAAGCAGATTAACTAAACTTTTGAAAATATATTTGATTCGAATCATTACCTTAGTGTTGTTGAAAGATATAAAATATTTCATATGGAGAGAGGTATATGTTGGACATATTTATCTTTAGTCTTTTCATTTGACTTAGATACATTATTTTTAAAAAGAAAATGATTATTTTTCAATTAATGACTTTTAAGTTAAAGAGGCTGAACTGATTTAGAGTTTTTTGGCGATCCTCCATTTTCCTTTTTTTTAAAAATATCAAGAATATAAAGATGAAGTTTTAAAGATTCTTTGTTAAGAATGAGCAAAATTGGTCTGAGCACCTGTAATATGAATTTGGGCACAAATTCTTAACATATGGACTTTAAAAATTATTTTCAAAGTTTATAAAATATATAATAAAATAAATTTAATTAATATATAAGTATAACATTACTTTCTCTTCATTTTCAAATATTCAACATTATGTACTTATTTTCAATCATATTAATATTAATATTTATACTCTAAATTGTGCTGCAAATAAAATGTTAAATATTAAATTGATACAACCAGCCAAAAATTTTGAAGTGGGAGGAGAATTTCATCTAAAGATAAAGGGTGTTTTCTTCCTCTTCTTTTTAACACAAACAATATGTTATTTATTGATTAGATTGTCTCATTCTTCATGACTCTAATGTTTATTCATGGTTGCAATGAATGCTCCCTATGTATCAACTCCCTGCATAGTCACAGTGCCTGTGCAGAGCAGAGGTGTTTCATTACAGTATTTAGGAATTAATCCTATAGGTTCATGTTCTGCATGATTGTTTTTTTCACCAACTCACAAGCTAATTTCCTCCAAGAGTATAAGGGACGTTACATTTGCACTGTTAATTGTAGTATTAAAATTCCTAGTCTGTATTGTTCATTATTTTTAGCACTTATTTATCCCCTCATCCAAGCCTACACCATGGGCTTTTCCTGGCATCTTCTATTTTATGTATAGTTGGTGGTGGTTTAGTCTCTAAGTCGTGTCCAACTCTTGTGACCCCATGGACTGTAGCCTGCTGGGCTCTTCTGTCCATGGGATTCTCCAGGCAAGAATACTGGAGTGGGTTGCCATTTCCTTCTCCAATTTTATGTATAGTCCATATTCAATTCTAGTCTTTCACTAGTCTTCCCTTAACTAAAGCCCACTTTCCATACTTCTTCCAGATTAATAGCAATGTAATCTTGTTACTTCAATAACTGGATAATAAGAAAGTTAAATTCTAAAATCCATTAACTCTCATATAAAGTACTTCATGTTATGTCATTTTTGGCTTTAAATGTCTATCATGTTTCTACTTACCCTCTTTGTCTTTATCAAGTGGAACTACTTATAAATCTCTAAAACTTTTCTTTTCCTTCTCTTTTTGTCTTCAGTGACATTGCATTCTCTGTTCCCAGTTATGAATTTCACCACAGTTTACCACTATCTCCACAGGGAAGTCTTTTTTGTTTACTAGCCATCTCTTTTCTCAATACCGCCCACTTGAGTTAAACATCTCTTGGATATTCTTTTATTATGGTAGTTGCAAAACCATATTGCAACTTCATGCTTATTTATTTGATGCATCTATAAATGAATATGAGGGGACACATTAATTTGTAGCATCTTTGTAGTCTCAGTGTCTAGCACAGTAGCTAGCACATGGATGAATGAATGACTGAGTCAGAGGGGCAAAGTAAAATTAAACATCTCTGGTCACCTTCCAGCAACATGGTGTCTTCTTTAAACATTGCAATGATTCTGCTGTTGCTAAGTTGCTTCAGTGGTGTCCGACTCTGTGCGACCCCATACACGGCAGCCCATCAGGCTCTCCCATCCCTGGGATTCTCCAGGCAAGAACACTGGAGTGGGTTGCCATTTCCTTCTCCATTGCATGAAAGTGAAAAGTGAAAGTGAAGTCGCTCAGTCATGTCTGACTCTCAGCGACCCCATGGACTGCAGCCTACCAGGCTCCTCCATCCATGGGATTTTCCAGGCAAGAGTACTGGAGTAGGGTGCCATTGCCTTCTCCAGCAATGATTCTAAGCAGCATTATATTCTTGGGATCCCGTAGTTAATATACCAGCACTGCATAATTAATTTCAGGAGTTTATTTTAGATTGCAAGTACTCATAAGCTTCAACCTTGAATTCTGTTATCATTTTAGTTCTCAACTCCAAATCACAAGACAATGATTGTATTTGGTCCTCCTTTTTAACCTTGCATTTATAACATTGTGAAAATAGCAAAGGTTTCTGATCAAGCTTCTGTAAAGTGCTTATGCATAATGTTAGTACTTGAAAATGTTGACCCTCTAATATATTGGATGACTTTTATCCTCCTGAGCAGCTATTCTTGTTAAAGTCCCTAAAGTGAATAGAAAATGTTAATCACACGTAAATACCAGAAAACATAAGGCCTTTTCCTCACATTTATTTACTATGCACAAAAGAGAACTTCTGAAAAGTGATAAAAACTGCTTCATCACTATGACTACTTTAAATAAATAGTGTTTTGTAGAAACTGACTAGAAAGGAATACATTTGCTATGCAACAGCATGATAAATTGGCTATTTTTTCAAATTCTAAATAGAACTAATACCAACATGTATTTTTATCATACAGAAGTGCAACTACTGGGCACAAGGAAAATTACTTCAGAAAGAATGTAGAAATTATAAAACGGATACTGAAGAGCATGTCAAATCAGTTAGGAATTTAGACTCCAGAATGCAGGGGAAAAGATCACAGGAGGTAAACCTTAAATGGCCTCCTGCTGTGCTTAGATACTAGAGGTTTAATCCTTAGCTGTGGTCAGCTTCCCTTAGAGGGTGGATCATGTCAGCTGTGGTCAGCTTCCCTTAGAGGGTAGATCATGTCCTCGGTATATTTTGCGGCTTCACGTTTATTTGTTTGTATTAGGGGAAAAGACTCATGATGATTATTTTCATTATTAAAATTACTCAGAATCTCCTATTTAGCACCAACTCCAGGTCACAAGTAATGCATTTTTCTCTAGAATTTTCCTTCTAGCCCCAGGAAACATTAAGCAAAACATAACACAATCAAGCTTATTTAATGTTTCAAGAAGTACTTGTGTAGATGTATGGTTTTAAAAAAAAGTATTTTTGATATATGATTAAGTTATTTGATACCTACTTGTTATGTTCCACATTAACATTTGAGGTTAACTTTATGTTTTTGGTAAAAAATCTGAAGCTAAATCACCTATTGTGATTAGGGATGAGAAAAGAGATAGTGATATAGTTGGTTTTTCTGAAGACTTGAAAAATGAATGTATTTCCTTGTATATGAACTTGAATTCCTTGATATTTTCTATACTACATTTTAACACAGCCTAGTGTATTATTATTTGGTATAAAATATGAGACATTGAATGACAGAAGATATAGATCAATTGTACTATAATATAATTACCATAAATTTTCCATATCTTTCCCTTAAAATAATTATAATTTTATC
>NW_011494902.1:10062450-10062563 GCF_000754665.1 Bison bison bison | reverse complement strand
TTATCTAGTTTAAAATTATTAAATTTGCTTCTCCTCTTCCCCCCCTTCCCACCCCAGACAATCATAGCTGTCCTGATGATCAATTTAAATGCAAGAATAATCGCTGTATCCCC
>NW_011494902.1:10043068-10062350 GCF_000754665.1 Bison bison bison | reverse complement strand
CTGTATCCCCAAGAGATGGCTTTGTGATGGAGCTAATGATTGTGGGAGTAATGAAGATGAATCCAATCAAACATGTTCAGGTAAAGGTTTGCTTGGATGTATACGTAATCTCTTCCACTCTTAGTCTTCATAAAGATGCCTGAAACTACGCTGAACTTTCCTAGTGATCATTGCAGTATGATCTGATTATTGCAGTAGCAAATGAATTCAGAGTTCGATGCCAAAAAGGCCAGAATACAAATTATCTTTTACTTATTCTTTGGGTATAACTCTGCTTTTCAAAGGAATTTGGCATATCATCCATGCAGGTTGACTGTCAATACACCACTTGGACAAAACTTGTCCCTGCTAGATTTTACTTGACAAAGGAGGGAGAGGTTTGTGAGTATGTTGTGATTTAGGCTATCTCACAAGGAGAATTATTATTATTTTTTTTAACCTTGAAACAATAATTTATATGTTTTTGTTTAGTCTTCTGTAGAATATCTCTGTAAATAGGTTTCTGTTCCTGGCACATTATTCATGTGCGTTTTTTTTTTTTTTAATTTTTAGAAATAAAATCCCAAGTCCGCTAAGCCTATTTATATTTCCATATAATTTATTGTATTGCAATAAATCTTTGAATCTGAAGCTAGATTCTCATTGAATAGAAATATACAGCTCATGGTACACATGAGGGCCAAAAAGATCATTCTTTTTTTTTAATTTAAATTTATTTATTTTAATTAGAGGCTAATTACTTTACACTATTGTATTGGTTTTGCCATACATCAACATGAATCCGCCACAGGTGTACACATGTTCCCAATCCTGAACCCTCCTCCCACATCCCTTCCCATACCATCCCTCTAGGTCATCCCGGTGCACCAGCCCCAAGCATCCTGTATCCTGCATCAAACCTGGACTGGCAATTCATTTCTTATATGATATTATACATGTTTCAATGCCATTCTCCCAAATCATCCCCTGGCTCCCTCTCCCACAGAGTCCAAAAGACTGTTATATATACATCTGTGTCTCTTTTGCTGTCTCGCATACAGGGTTATCATTACCATCTTTTTAAATTCCATATATATGCGTTCGTATAAAAAGATCATTCTTAATCAGATAAGTGTTGAAAAATGATCCTGACTAGCAGCTGCCTAATGCTTCTCTTTAAACAATGAAAAAAGTCATATATTTAGTGACTCTTATTAATATGATCAGTATTTTATTAATCATTACATATACTGTTAAAATCTATCAACTACCTTACCTTTTCTCTTTGCAAAAGTAAGCCATACTAAATACAAATTATTATAATGCATTAGTGAAAACTGCAAAGGCAGCACATAGATAAAAGACCAAGAGGTCAAGAAGCCTAACTGTACTCTGGATTTTGAAACTGGCATTCTTGGGAAGACCTGTGCCTCCCTGTACCTCAATTCCCACATTTATTGCTTTCAACTCTGTAGAAGTATAAAATTTCCAGAGCTTTGCACCATGTACTAAATATCAGCAACAAGAATGAAATAGTCACCATTCTGTAATCCTAGCCTCCATTTTATATTCTTTTTTTTCCCCATGGTAATGTATTTACTGAGGATCCATGGGCTAGTCATTCTCCTGTCCCTTGATTAAAAGCTCGGTCTACTCTTTTAGAGCAACTGATTATTTTCAAGATATTTTATGTCTTTCATAAGGGTGTTTTGCCAAAAACTATCTAACAGAAAGGGACCTTTAGAGACCAGTTGGGCCTAGGCTCCTGCCTTCAAGTTTATTCTTTTCATAGATGAGGTGGAAGAAGAGATTTGCCTTAACTCATCATTGGTAAGGATTTAGGAAAACTCACTTCATCTCTCTCCAGGGCCATTGCTCTTTTTAACGAACTATGTTATCTTGAGAATTAACTAGAACTCTAGACTTGGTCAGTTTAATGTTTCCCAGGTCACTCTTAGAATATGACTGCAATTTACAATGAAGCATCTTTCTAAATTAGTGCAATTATTATTCTTTTATATTAAGATTCAACTCAGAGACTATATAGTATTACATCCTAACAAGATAGATCTGCTTTCACCTTAAATTAACAGGCATTGCTGTGTCACTTCATAATACCATGTCTTCTTCATTTCTATTTGATTTTTTAAAATCTGCTTGTTTCTACATGATTTTTAAAGAAGGATTTGGGATTGATTAGCTACTTACATCGAAAGAGTGAAAATGTTATGTATAAGAGCAAATAAAAAAATTAATCCTAATTAGTAAGATTTTTAAGACACTCCAGGCCTCAGTTCACTAGAAAATAGAATGCCACTTGCTTGCACCTCAAGTGCTACTTTAAGTGACAGCAGCTGAAGTCTGCTACTAACTATTAGGTCTTCTTGTCATATTTATGATAGCTACTATGGTCACCTTATGTCTTTCTAAATTGAAAAAAAAAATACAAAGAGAAAAATAATTATGGCTTTTAGCTTTGAAAACTATGCTGTCATGTTACAATGTATTTCCATTTTGTTTTACCAAAATGAATAGGTCATTCAGGTCACTATCTTGGAAAAATATGGCAAATTCATTAAATGATTTCCCTGGTTGAGTTATTTCTCTACATTTCTAGATATAGAAGTATACATGGATATGTATCCTAGATAAAATAATACTCATATGGGGATTATTTTGTAATTGAAACCACTATTCTGTAGCCTTTAGCAGTGTGACTACTTTATATTTAAATGAAAATTCTTTCCTATAACCAACCAATTTTGTATTATATTTCTTTGGGATTTCTCCTCAGTGGATCTACTAATTCAGTAAATATCACAGCATTGGAGATAGAATGAGGAAAAATACACAGTAATTTCTTTAAGAAGTTATGAGATAAGATGAAGAGAAAGACATTCAAAGAGTTCATTCCCATAGAACTAAGTTGACCCTCAAATAGAAGCACAAAAAGAGCTACTAATTAATCTTTGGCTCTCCTGGAAGTCCTACTAGAGGAGGGGATGTCTAAGCTAAGCCTTACCAAAAATAAATAAATAACTTAGAAAAATGTCTAAATAACAGTTTAAATCATTTAATTAGAAAATATAACCTGATAAGACCATGTGGTATTCACAATTAAAATGAAAAATTAGAACTCAAATATCAACAGAAATTTCAAAAAGCAGTGTTAACTCAAAATCTTATAACAATAAGCAATTCAGTGCCATTCATATGAAATATAAAAATACAAAAATGTTCTATATGTGCTTGTTGATTAACAAACATATAAAAATAGGAATAAAATACAGAGATTTAAAAAAAAAATAAAAACTAAGGATAAAAATTACCTCTATGAAACAGAAAGGGAAATGTGACTGGGAAAGATTACATAAGGGACTTCAAATGTAAGTATAATACTTTTACTTAAATTAGAATCTGTAGCAAATGTAGAAAAAATTAAGATTTGATAGTTCTATAAGAAGACAAACAGATTTTAATGATATTTCCTATACTTTTCTAAGTGATGGAAATATTTGACTGAAAAAAATATATAAGTGATTGTGGAGGGTGAAGTCCTCAGAGGGTAGCGGGCAGTTGGAGAGAGAACCTGGAAGGGAAAAGGGGAACACAAAGGGGCAGAACAGAGCTGATAGGCAGGGTTTGGGAGTTGTTTTTCATCATCAACAACAACAAAGTTTTGTGTACTTTTGAGGGAGACGTAGAGACCAAAGATGAGAAGTTCAATTCAGTCGCTCAGTCATGACTGACTCTTTGTGACCCCATGAATCACAGCACACCAGGCCTCCCTGTCCATCACCAACTCCCAGAGTTCACTCAAACTCATGTGCATTGAGTCAGTGATGCCATCCAGCCATCTCATCCTCTGTTGTCCCCTTTGCCTCCTGCCCCCAATCCCTCCCAGCATCATGGTCTTTTCCAATGACCAATCAACTCTTCGCATGAGGTGGCCTAAGTATTGGAGTTTCAGCCTCAGCATCAGATCTTTCAATGAACACCCAAGACTGGTCTCCTTAAGATGGACTGGTTGGATCTCCTTGCAGTCCAAGGGACTCTCAAGAGTCTTCTCTAGCACCACAGTTCAAAAGCATCAATTCTTGGCATTCAGCTTTCTTCACAGTCCAACTCTTACATCCATACATGACCACTGGAATAACCATAACCTTGACTAGACTGACCTTTTTTGGCAAAGTAGTATCTCTACTTTTTAATATGCTATCTAGGTTGGTCATAACTTTCCTTCCAAGGAGTAAGCATCTTTTAATGGCAAACCAATTCAGTATTCTTGCCTTGAGAACCCCATGAACAGTATGAAAAGGCAAAGTGATAGGATACTGAAAGAGGAACTCCCCAGGTCAGTAGGTGTCCAATATGCTACTGGAGATCAGTGGAGAAATAACTCCAGAAAAAATGAATGGATGGAGCCAAAGTAAAAGCAATATCCAGCTGTGGACGTGACTGGTAATAGAAGCAAGGTCCGATGCTGTAAAGAGCAATATTGCATAGGAACCTGGAATGTCAGGTCCATGAATCAAGGCAAATTGGAAGTGGTCAAACAAGAGATGGCAAGAGTGAATGTCGACATTCTAGGAATCAGCGAACTCAAATGGACTGGAATGGGTGACTTTAACTCAAATGACCATTATATCTACTACTGCGGACAGGAATCCCTCAGAATAAAGGGAGTAGCCATCATGGTCAACAAAAGAGTCTGAAATGCAGTACTTGGATGCAATCTCAAAAATGACAGAATGATCTCTGTTCGTTTCCAAGGCAAACCATTCAATATCACAGTAATCCAAGTCTATGTCCCAACCAGTAATGCTAAAGTTGAATGGTTCTATGAAGACCTACAAGACCTTTTAGAACTAACACCCAAAAAAGATGTCCTTTTCAATATAGGGGACTTGAATGCAAAAGTAGGAAGTCAAGAAACATCTGAAGTAACAGGCAAATTTGGCTATAGAATACGGAATGAAGCATGGCAAAGGCTAATGGAGTTTTGCCAAGAGAACACACTGGTCATAGCAAACACCCTTTTCCAACAACACAAGAGAAGACTGTACACATGGACATCACCAGATGGTCTACACTGAAATCAGATTGATTATATTCTTTGCAGCCAAAGATGGAGAAACTATACAGTCAGCAAAAACCAGACCGGGAGCTGACTGTGGCTCAGATCATGAACTCTCATTGTCAAATTCAGACTTAAATTGAAGAAAGTAAGGAAAACCACTAAATCATTCAGGTATGACCTAAATCAAATCCCTTATGATTATACAGTGGAAGTGAGAAATAGATTTAAGGGACTAGATCTTATAGACAGAGTACCTGATGAACTATGGATGGAGGTACATGACATTGTACAGGAGACAGGGATCAAAACCATCCCCATGGAAAAGATGGGAAGTTGTTAGGTTAAAAAAAAAAAGTTTCCCTGTAGTAACCATGATGATCCTTGGCTTCAAGCGTAGGCAGTGTCAGACCAGTTTTTTCGCACAGCATAGAGCTCTGGTTCAATGACATAATATTTATTCTCATATCCCACACAAATTTTAACTAAATTCAAACTAGACCAATAGGATTGTGTTAAGGAAACCTGATATATTTTTTAAAATCAGAATTATTTTTTTACAAGATAAATTGGAGAGTATATTTACATATGATGTAGATTTTGTTTAAATAGAATGCTTTGATACAGTGCAGATAAAGTTTAGGAACAATGTATCAAGCTCTGTCCTCCTCCCCCTCCTTGTTCCTATACACTGTGGGATTTCTCACTGCTGTATGACTGCAGGGGAAGCATCCTTAGTGATGGGTAGAAAAAATTCACATTTTGACAGTGAATTTCTGATTCACTGCTAAATAAACAGTTCCACTGAGGAGGTGTAAATTTCCTCTTCATTAGAGCAGAATTTGCTACAAAATTAGAGTCCTCTGGGGCAGCTCTGCTAATCTCACCTCCAAACTAATTTAGAATTGATGGAGACAAGAACTGAGAAAGTCAAGGTTGTGTCTTCTTGATACAAATCTAGTGATTAAAAGGTGATAATTTAGTCAATCTGATTATATCATATAGACAGTACTTGTAGATTTATGGAATGAAGCATTTTTCTTATCTAAAAATCTGTTAAATTTGCCTGGTAGACTAAGCAGATTATTTTCTCCATGATCAGAAAAGACAATGAATTCATATATTTTCAGGGCATAGTCTCCTTTTATCATAAGCCAGTAATTATTCTTTGAAATAAAGAGTCATAACAGTTGTGCAAGTTTCCTAGTTAAGGAGGTGATACACAAATTCCCATCACAATGTGAGATGTGTCCTAGGTGATGTGAGATAGGTATCTAGGAGTCCTTTCTCATTCTCCTCTCTAATCATTAGAGCAGTACTGGTGAAAGAAGAGAACCGGAGAAAACTGGTTAGAATTAAACATGAATGATTAGGAGAGTGACACAAGAGAATCGAATGGAAAAACATTGTATTGGAGATTATAATATAATCTCATTATGGGTCAATTAGAAGATTTAATGAAAATGAAACTATGTGATATCTTTTCTTCTTCAAAGCAAGAAAACCAGAAAAGTGGAAGGAATAAATGTGTAGTAAATGAGGGAGAAAAGGAGAGATTTAGAAAAAGAAATGTTGAGAGAACAAAAGAAAAGAGAAAGGCAGGGAGGGAGGAAGAAGGGAAGGAAAAAAAGAGGGAGAGAAAAAAAAACAGGAGGAAGAGTGGAAAATAAAACTGTGTTATTCAGTTTCTCTTACAACTCAAAAGGTAAAAAGTATTTACTGTGATCAGTGAAATGATACAGAGACATGTAAGAGAAAAAGCTAATTATCTGTCTCACAGCTCTGTGCCTTCCTCTTCCCACCAACTTAACTAATGCCAACATCTTCACACTTCTTTAGGCTAATGCAAATGTGGTTTTATTAAAATTACCTAGTGTTGACTTAAAAAAAAAAGCAGAGTGTGAGAGTTGCAACTTACGTTTATTTGGGGCAAAATGAGGACTGCATCCTGGGAGACAGCTATAGCTCCTCAGATAGCTCTGAGAAACTGCTCCAAAGAGGCAAAGGGGAAAGATCAGTATATAGGTGATTTTGGTGAAGGGATAGTACATGTAATCAAGCACATATTTTTTCCAAAATGTTTCGACTAGTCTCATGAAGCTTTTGGTAGTCAAGAGAAGCAGTCACCACCATGAAGGATTTTAGTGGTTTTCTAGATATGAGGAGATACAAGAATTGGATTCATAAAATTGGCTCCTGAAAATGTCTAACTATCTGACTACCTATTCTGCCAGTTTTGCCCTGAGTACAGAGTGCCCTGTTTCTGATCTCTACCCTGAACTCTTTCATGAGGTGTTGAAGGTCAGCAGCTGCAGTAGCATATGAATTAATCCTTGTAGAGGTAGATAGCAAGTGCCAACTTGTAGTTGACACTAGGAACATTGTTGATTTACTCTAAATATTAGAGTAATTTTGCATAAAATCCATAAGGTTAACAAAATAAAGTAATGTAGGAATGTTAAATCTTACCTTAAACTTTCAACATTGAAAACTTCAGAATCATACTTGTTTGTTGGGCGATCTAAAGTCTATTAATCTAAAACAGTTTACTTGTAAAAAAGGAAAAATCATATATGGTATAATGTATTTTAGATTCAGCACCCTTATCCACATAATCAAAGCCAAACACAGTGCAACACTTTTCTCGGTCTTTCTAATTAGAGTCACTGAGAATAGAAACACTATATCCAATCTAAGAAATCAAATCAAACATTTCATTTGTTTTTTCTCAAGTAATCTTCTAAATACTCACCAATAATGGATATACGTCTTTACAGAGCAAGTGCAGTTTTCTTAAAGAAAATTACTAGTATATGACTTTAAAGAAACTATTTTATGTGACTTCTTAAAGTCTGAGTTATGGAAACCCATTTTAGTGTGTTTGGATGACTTTGAACCACAGTCTATTTTATATAAGCCATTAGTATTAAAGTTCACAGGGTGTTCTGATGAAATAGGAACACACCTGTCTGTTTCTCAAGGCCAGGAAACAAGGGGATATCTATAAACCAAGCAATGTTCTCAGGTCATAGCTGCAGGAACTCAGACTCTAATTGTTCCTCAACTGTCAAATCTTCATCTAACACAAATATTAATAGGTCTGAGTGTCTCCTTCCCAATTTCCCCACTCCTTCCTTTTGTCTAATTAAAAGGAATGCTGGTATACTTGACAACATAGGAAAACAGATTTGTAGTTCAGAGTGTCAAAAGGGAAAATAAAACCAAACATTTAAAAATAAATATGTGACAAACTAAGGCCTGGAAGAAGAATTAGGAAGCTATCTAGGCTCTCATGCTTTCAAAAGTTGATCTGATTATAATAGAAAAAGGCAATCAAATGCCTTATAGAACATAACCCCTTTACTGAATAATTTTAAACCACTGCCTTTGGCTAGCAAAGAAAGCAAGGTTTCCTGTGTGTGTTTCTTGAAATCCTTAAAAGAGCTCAAAGCAAAGTTCATTAATATATTTTGACTGAAAAGTTATACATTTTTGTATCACTACACTTAAAAGTAAGTTTAAAAAATCCATTTTAAGGCTAAATATATATTTTTAGAAAATATTTTCTGCATTCTTGATCCATACTTGAACTCATTTGTAGATCAAAAATAAATGCATTGAAAACGTTAGAGGACAAAGACAATTTTGACCCCATAATTAGAAACCAGTTACCCTGATATCTCCAAATCCTGCCTCCTTCATTATAGCAAGTTTCTTGGCTTATCATCCAAGGCTATGCAAAATAATTTTTTGTTAATTAAAAATTGGAGGAAATTTAATTCAGTCATATATTCATCAGCATGTGCCAGACAAAAATTGTAAAATAATGAATTCACAGCTTCATTTATGAACATGTGTGAAGATTACAGAATATCTTGTCACTTAGCATTCATTTAATTGAAGGGCAGAGCATGTGAACTTTAGAAAAGGCTGACAAGCTGGCATTACCAAAATTTTAATAAAGATTTAATTAGAAAATATTTTATCTAATAGAGAAATGTAATATCTTATGTGTAAAAGAGTTATTGTATGATTTATTTTATCCTTAATATTATTCAAAAGGTCTCTAAATTTATCCTCTGTGCATTAATTGATCACCTTAGCCAGGACATGCGAAGTGGACCAGTTTTCTTGTGGAAACGGGCGCTGCATTCCCAGAGCATGGCTGTGTGACCGGGAAGATGACTGTGGGGACCACACAGATGAAATAGCATCTTGTGGTAAGTTGTGAGCTTTCAGGCTGTTACTGGAGAAGGGAATGGCAACCCACTCCAGTACTCTTGCCTAGAAATTCCCATAGATGGAGGAGCATTGTAGGCTACAGTCCGTGGGGTCACAAAGAGTCGGACACAACTGAGCGACTTAACTTTCACTTAACTTTCTAACTTTCAAACAGATTATATCACTATCATCTGTTTTAAACGGCTGTTTATTTCTTTATGAATATAAGACAACAAGGCAGAAGATGTTACTTTTTATTACTGCCTTTTGGGCCTGAGTGTGTACTTTAATGATAACTCCAGAATGTGTCCCATTCACGAGGCACTAGCCATATCATTGGCTAAAATAAATGGATCCAAACATTGCAGATTTTAGTAGGAAGTGATTATTATAAGGCGAACAGGACGTTCTCAGATGTTCATTATTTATCTTATGTCTATAATGATTAAATTTTTCAAACAGAATAGCTCATTCAGTGACATGTGGACTAACTGAGGAGGCCATGCTTCCTGTTTGTATGCATGTGTTACACTCTTGGAGCAATACACTATAGAGGCTGAGAATACATAGTTGATAAATCATTTGTTTCATTTCTAAAGAGTTGTATCATTCTGAAGGACAAAATTTTTATTAGTTGAAAACATTTTTTTAAAGGCAAAATTCCTATTATTGCATAAAGTTGCCAATTTAATTACACCCATTTGTACCCATATATCAGTAGGCCGTATTATCATTTGTGTACTAAAACACAATAAGGAAATGAACCAGATTTTCTAAGTCTTCCACTTTATTTCAGTCATGGCTTTGAATATTTTAAATTACTACAGGACAGCATAAATTAGACATGTGTAGCACATTTATTAAAGTAGAATACAGCTGGGTATGTATTTTTAATATTTTGACTCCATGTTATAGTATTTCTACCAATAGAGAAATAAGGAGACTTTTTTCTAACTCCTCAATTAAAATAGTTCTGTTCAGCATGTGCACTCTGTTTACCTAAAATTTTTCCTTTTAAATATTTTTTTTTATACCACACTAAGTCCCTATAACATTTGAGTTTACAACCTCTCAAAAAAAAATCTAGATAAAGTATTAATCATTGGCAATTGACATTCCACAGAAGACAGTAGAGATGCTAATAAAAAAAAAGTAATAGAGAATTACATAATTGTACATGTTACATGTAGAAAAATTTTTGAGGGCTGGCCAGTTAAGGGATTGAGCAGTGTATTTTCTCTCCTTTCCAATGTCCAGACTAATCATGTGGCTGGGTCTGCTTCTAGAGGGCTCTACTTTTTAGAAAAACTTAAATGCTTTTCTGCTCTTAGCATCTCAATCCAGAGTATCCCAGAAACATAATGAACAACCTGAAAACGTTAAATACAGAGAAAGTCTGGAGTTAGAATTCCAAGTCAGATAAGAAATGCCATGAAAAACAGAGTAGGAAATTTGTGATGAGCTCTTTAGAGAATTTTGATCAGGACTTTGAGCTGACTTATTTTTAGCAATGGATCTAGTGCAATATTTTTTTCTTTATTTTAGTAATTTGAATCAAAAGAGAAGAATTCCTAAAATTTCAATAATAATTAAAATAATCATGCCAGCAAACTAACAAACTTTTCATGAGGTGAGTGGACAAAAGGTGTCAGGAGTCCAGACGTATTTTCTTACTGAATCTTTATGAAAAATCTACTGGAAGTATATTACTTTCCACATTTTACAGTTAAGAGAATCAACATTTAAAGTCACGAATAACATGTGTGAGATAACAAAACTAATAAATAACAGAACTAGACCATGAATCCAAGTATGCTTAAAACTAAAACTCAACCATTTCGGTGAACTTGGTTTGGAAGCCAAGGATAAGGTGTAGATAGAGGGCAGATAATGCCATTATGGTGGTTTAGTCACTAAGTCATGTCTGACTTTTGCAACCCCATGGACTCTAGCCTGTCAGACTCCTCTGTCAGTGGGATTCTCCAGGCAAGTATACTGGAATGGGTTGCCATTTCCTTCTCCAGGGATCTTCCCAACCTGGAATCGAACCCAGTTCACCAAAATTGCAGGCAGATTCTTTACATACTGAGTTACTAGGGAAGTTAATGCCATTATGAAGTGAAGTGAAGTGAAGTCACTCAGTCGTGTCTGACTCTTCGCAACTGCATGGACTGTAGCCTACCACGCTCCTCTGTCCGTGGGATTTTCCAGGCAAGAGTACTGGAGTGGGTTGCCATTATATATCCATAAATAACTGATTTAAATGCACAAACACCTGTAGTGAGTTTTATTCATTTGTGTGTTGATAAATCAACATATCTTAGTGGAGAAGGGCCCCAATCCAGTGTTGCTTATTTTTGTGATGTAAATACTCCCACTATGGCCAACATCAATTTGCGAACATGACTCTCTGAATGTGGAGGAGAACATGTACATAACAATATGCAGTATTTCCACGATACAGACACAATCAACATAAATAACTTCAAAAGCAAAATACCCAGAAAATTATAAACTGTGAGTATTAATTACCCTTGTTTTCAATATTACTTAATTGTAAGTTTATATGATTTATCATGTTTTAAAACACTGCCTGTGTGCTTAACAACTGACTCAAAAATCCTTGAAAATCTAAGAATTGGCTCTGTAAGCTGGTACAAGATGCCTCCAGCACACCACTGGATATACAGACAGTGTGAAGTTTATTTGTCAAATAGCATAGTTCCAAAACATGAAATTTTAGAGAATATCAGTAAACCATATGGGCTGGTCTCAGTACCTTTTATAGCATAAGAAACATGTTTTTCTCCAAACATGTTCCTCTCTTTAGCAACATACTTTTATCTCTCAGATTGTCCTTTTAACTTAAAATCTACATCAGTAGAGAAGCTTTCCATAAACTTTTAATGTTTAGAGAGAATGGCCTAAATTTCTCTCATAACAGAAATTATCTCTGCACTGAATACAAAATGACAAAAAAAAAAAGATGTAAATTGTTTAATTTGCTGAATTAAAAAAAAAAGCAGTCACTCTACTTGGCAATAATCCAGAAATAAATATAGTTTCAGCTAATTTCCAGTTTTATTAAGCATTATTAAAAATTTGGACTGATCATATTTCACTTCTCCTGATGGTGTTAGCCAAGTGCCTGTAAATTTAATCCAACTAGGAGATTTTGTAATCACTTTTTCTTTTTACACCTCAGTTCCATAAACCACCTCTGTTATGTTTAATAATGATTGTTTTACATTGAAAAGAATATTAAAATTTGAGTTTAAAAACATGAGAAATTTGTGACTAAAAATGTTTCTGGTAGTAATTAGGAGCTGAAGGGACTATAAGGGGGGTCAAATTTTCAGTAGGATTCACTATGACCTCTTTACAAACCTAATTAATTTTATATGCATTTGCCTTTACAAGTTAATTGCATATTTGGGGTTCAGATTATATGTGGGCACATACTTACATAATTAGGAAGGCCCTTGAGGATTTTCTCTTGATATGTAAATAATATTTTAAATGTTTTAGTAGATTCCCTCTATAGAAAGGAGAATCTGTAATTTGATGCTGCAAATAAGAGAGGAAATGTTAAAATTGTGAAATTTGTCTCAGAAGTATGTCAAGGAGCTAAATGGTCAATCTTATTTTAAGGACATGACTATCATGTCCTGGTTCTCAACATGACTGGTTCTCAACTTTAGCTGTCAATTAATGAATCGCCTGAGGAGCTTAAAAGTTATATGCCCATGCCTCATCCCAGGGTCGGAGAAGGCAATGGCACCCTACTCCAGTACTTTTGCCTGGGAAATCCCATGGACGGAGGAGCCTGGTAGGCTACAGTCCATGGGGTCGCTGAGGGTCGGACACGACTGAGCGACTTCACTTTCAGTTTTCACTTTCATGCATTGGAGAAGGAAATGGCAACCGTCTCCAGTGTTCTTGTCTGGAGAATCCCAGGGATGGGGGAGCCTGGTGGGCTGCTGTCTATGGGGTCACGCAGAGTCGGACACGACTGAAGCGACTTAGCAGCAGCAACATCCCAGGGTAATGAATAAACCACTCAGATTCCGGTACCATTAAGGCACTTGTTTTCAATCTTGAGCATAAATCAAAATCTCTGTAGGGTTCATTCAAAAACAGAAGGCTAGAACCCATTCCCAGAGCCTCTGATCCTGTAGGTCATGCTGTTATTCCAGGGACCACAGTTTAGGAACTACTGACTTATGGGAATCAACTTTCATATTTGATTTTATTTAACATACACCTAATGACTGTTTATATGCAAAACTAATTTATGATGGGAGCAATTATCCAAACAAACGTCATTCCCATCTCCACACTGTAGCATTAAATATAAGGGTATTTCATGATTAAATATAATATTTCACACAAACTTGCATTTTTTTCCCTTGGACAATTAATAGTCAAAAATAGCATAGTTGTTTATTTTAAAATTTAGTTTAACAATTTTTGGGTTGCTTTTTCAATGGTCCAATGGATGTTGGCAATTTGATCTCTGGCTCCTTTACATTTTCTAAATCCAGCTTGAACATCTGGAAGTTCTCAGTTCACATACTATTGAAGCCTGGCTTTGAGAATTTTGAGCATTATTTTGCTTGCATGTGAGATGTGCAGTTGTGTGGTAGTTTGAAGATTCTTTAGCACTGCCTTTCTTTGGGATTGGAATGGAAATGGACCTTTTCCAGTCCTGTGGCCACTGCTGAGTTTTCCAAATTTGCTGGAAAATTTGGAAATATATTGAGTGCAGCACCTTAACAAACTTCTCTGTGAGTGTCCAGGAGTCTCTGGCAGAGGCATGGATCAACAGTGGCCTGCTGCAGGGTTAAGCGCACTAAACACAACATTGCGTACACAAGACCTTTCGAAGGAGGTTGCCATTATCTTCATTACCCCTACCATAGTTTGGTCTCAGGTCAAACAACAGGGAGGGAACACAGCCCCACCCGTCAACAGAAAATTGGAATAAAGATTTGCTGAGCATGGCCCTGCCCATTAAAATAAGACCCAGTTCCCCCCAGTCAATCTCTCCCATCAGGAAGCTTCCATAAGCTTCTTATCCTTATCCTCTTCCATCAGAGGGCAGACAGAATGGAAACCACAATCATAGAAAACTAATCAAACTGATCATATGGATCACTGCCTTGTCTAACTGAATAAAACTATGAGCCATGCCCTGTAGGGCCACCCAAGATGGACAGGTCATGGTGGAGAGTTCTGACAAAATGTGTCCACTGGAGAAGGGAATGGCAAACCATTTCAATATTCTTGCCTTGAGAACCCCATGAATAGTATGAAAAGGCAAAAAGATATGACACTGAAAGATGAACTCCCCAGGTCAGTAAACAATGCCCAGTTTGGATGTGACTGGTGATGGAAGTAAAGTCCTATGCTCTAAAGAGCAATATTGCATAGGAACCTGGAATGTTAGGTCCATGAATCAAGGTAAATTGGAAGTGGTCAAACAGAAGATGTTAGCAGAGCCTCTTCTAAAGGGAATACTTTCTTGCCTCTTCAGTTTCTGTGGGCTCCTGACTCTTCTTGATTGTGGCAGCCTAACTCTAATCTATTGTTTTGTCTTCACATAGATTCTTCTCTGTGTCTCTTTCTCCTACAAGGACATCAGTCATTGCCCACTCTTAATCCAGGATGATCTCATCTCAAGATCCTTAACTTAATTACATCTACAAAGACACTTTCTAAATAAGGTCACAATCACAGGTACTAGGGTTTAAAAATTGGACAAATCTTTTTGAGACATATGATGTAATCCGCTACACCTGGGGAACTTTATTATGCCCTATTTCACCAAATGAAGTATAATAGTGGCTCAGGTATAGGCAGCTTTAAAAGATGAACAGGTAATTCTGTATGCAACCTGATTTGTGAAAATTACTCTCCTAATACCTATTAATTTAGTCCCTGCCTGCTGGTTAAATTTCTCACCAAGTCTCTCTATTACATGATTCAGTCCACTTCTCTTGCTTTTCCTTTGCACCTAGAGCTTTCTACTAACAGAAGCAATTTCTTGGCTTGCTAGCTGCTGGGCAATAATAGTTACAACTACCTCTATGGTGCTGACCTTTACATAGAGGTGTATATGGTGCACTTCTGTGGTGCAACCCTTTACATTTCTGTCAAAAGTAAACTTGACTTCTTTAAAGAGTTCAGTAGCATTCATCACATCATTGGTTATTAATTAATTAATACCAGGTGTTTATTAATTACACATATGTACACACATAAACACACACTATATACACATTCTCATATATGTAACCATACACACAAATGCACATGTATACTCAAACATATATGTAATCAGAATCAAATATATATATATAATCTATATAGCACCTGGTATCTAGTATCTAGTAGTCATTCAATAAAATGTTATTAAATAGATTTGTTATAGATATTTCTTCTTTATAAATAATTTTCTATTCTCAAATGAGACTATATATGTGTGTATATATGTTCTCAAATGGAAATATATATTTTCAACTGTGGCTGGAGTTGGTCCAGTTGCAGTTAGTTCAGAAAATAGCAATATTTCCAATATCCTTTTTTTTATTATTCTAATGTTTTGAAAGATATCAGACTGAAGTCCTATACTGATAAAGGAAACATCATTTCCATCATGCTGAGCTGGCATTTTGCAAAGAAAAAGCTATATGCATAGGTGAATATTTGAATCATGAGTTGCTGTTCATTGCTATGAGATATTTTCTAGCATTTAAACAGAACTTGGGTGACTGAAGTTGGGACCCTACCCCAGGGTAAACTGCCAAAAGGCAGTCAGAATGCAACTTTTGTTTTTTCCCCTGAGCCAGTATCCTTTTCAGAGCCTCAACTATGTGTTTTATTGACCCGCTCTCAAATATTTTAAACTCAGTTTTTCTATCTTCTAGAGTTCACCAAGTCACATATTTTCATTTACTATGTTCTAGATGCCTGAATTATTAAAAAAAGGCAAAGCTTCTGTTAGAGGTAAAAGAGGGAGAGAGGGTAAAAACCAAACTTCAATCAGTAATAAACAAAATACTTAAAAACTATGACAAGTGCTATGAAAGAGATAAGAAGCTAAATGACATGCTACCTGGTGTGCGTATATGTGAATTTTCTAATTGATGCATGTTTATCAATGAAAATTTATACATAACCTTTCTTTGACATGTATAATCTTTACACAATAAGACTGGGTCCTATATGGTAATGAAATTCTACGCTCAATATATGTCCATAATCTAGTCCATCTCTGTCCCTATTTTGTATAAAACTATATATATATATACAAGTTTAGATTTAAAAATTCAAGTAAATTTATTTAAAAATAATTATTTTAATTGTCAGGGATGCTTATCACTCTCAGATATGAATCCAGTCTTTGAAAATATTTCTGCTGCCATAAAATGTATAAAAACAGAAAATGTAACTTTTCTCTCTCCTTTATTTTCCATCTAACCCACTGGTTTCTACTCATTAATATTTATGCATATTCAACTTTCACTTTCTTTAAAAAGGTTACTACCAACATAACTACCAAATTCTCCTTTGATCATACACATCTCATCAACTATCACATTAATTCTTTCCTTACAACTAATGTCTTGGCAAATCTGAATAAAATTTGTATATCCATCTGCCACTTAGTTGACTATAAAAAGTGGAAACTCATGAAAATGGTCTTTGTCAAGCTCAACAAGGGGGAAAAAAAAATCTGGATAGGGCATGTCAGTTTGTATTTAATGTTATCTGAACAGTTTCATCACAGCCGTGCTTCTTCTTGAAACATTTTTTCCTCTTGTCTTCTATGAAAAGATATTTTCTCATTTAACCCCTACACTTCTCTAGTTTCTTTGTCTCTGCCTAACTTTCAGATAGTCCTTCATTATTTTCTTTGTGAAAGGAAGTAAATTGTTTTCTAAAACATTCTCATTTCTTATTTATTTGTTTGGAAATGAGAGTACAATTTCAACTCCTAATTCAGTATTGTCAATCATTTTACAGGTTAGCTTAGGTATTATAAATTTCCTCTTGGTATTTGCTGTTTTACTACAGTGTTTCTATATGTACATTTATTTTTAATTATCTTAAGATAGATTGTACTTCTTATATCTAAAGTCATATCTCTCATAAATTCTGGGAAATTCTAGAGAAGTTTCCTTTTGAATAATATCTAATCTCCATTTTCTCTCTTCCATATTTTTGGAACTATTAGGTTAATACTTGTTCATTTTAGTCTATTCTTCATGATTCTTTTTTTTTTTTTTTTCTCTAATTTTATTTTATTTTTAAACTTTACATAATTGTATTAGTTTTGCCAAATATCAAAATGAATCCGCCACAGGTATACATGTGTTCCCCATCCTGAACCCTCCTCCCTCCTCCCTCCCCATACCATCCCTCTGGGCCGTCCCAGTGCACCAGCCCCAAGCATCCAGCATCATGCATCGAACCTGGACTGGCAACTCGTTTCCTACATGATATTTTACATGTTTCATTGCCATTCTCCCAAATCTTCCCACCCTCTCCCTCTCCCACAGAGTCCATAAGACTGTTCTATACATCAGTGTCTCTTTTGCTGTCTCGTACACCGGGTTATTGTTACCATCTTTCTAAATTCCATATATATGCGTTAGTATACTGTATTTATGTTTTTCCTTCTGGCTTACTTCACTCTGTATAATAGGCTCCAGTTTTATCCACCTCATCAGAACTGATTCAAATGTATCCCTTCTTACATTATTTTTGAACTGAAACCATGGCAATCTCTTCAGACTTGTATTCCAGTTTAATAATTGTTCCTTCAGATGTATGAATTTGTAATTTAACTTTTTCTGGGAGAAACATCAATAACCTCAGATATGCAATGGCACCACCCTTATGGCAGAAAGCAAAGAAGAACTAAAGACCCTCTTGATGAAAGTGAAAGAGGAAAGTGAAAAAGTTGGCTTAAAGCTCAACATTCAGAAAACTAAGATCATGGCATCTGGTCCCATCACCTCATGGCAAATAGATGAGGAGACAATTGAAATAGTAACGGACTTTATTTTCCTGGGCTCCAAAATCACTGCAGATGGTGACTGCAGCCATGAAATTAAAAGACGTTTGTTCCTTGGAAGAAAAGCTATGACCAACATAGACAGCATAAAAAAGCAGAGACATTACTTTGCTAACAAAGGTCTGTCTAGTCAAAGCTATGGTATTTCCAGTAGTCATATATGGATGTGAGAGTTGGACTATAAAGAAAGCTGAGCACAAAAGAATTGATGCTTTTGAACTGTGGTATTGGAGAAGACTCTTGAGAGTCCCATAGGCTGAAAGGAGATCAAACCAGTCAATCCTAAAGGAAATCAATACTGAATATCCATTGAAAGGACTGATGCTGAAGCTGAAGCTCCAATACTTTGGCCACCTGATGCAAAGAACTGACTCATTGGAAAAGACTCTGATGCTGGGAAAGACTGAAGGCAGGAAGAGAAGGGGACGACAGAGGATAACATGGTTGGATGGGATCACCAACTCAATGGACATGAGTTGAGCAAGTTCTAGGAGTTGGTGATGGACGGGAAGGCCTGGTGTGCTGGAGTCAACAGGGTTGCAAAGAGTTGGACATGACTGAGTAACTGAACTGATGCATTTTGAAAGTTCAAAGCTCTAGTTTTCATTTCTAAATATTCTATTTGATTATTTTTCAAGTCCCCCTACTTTTTTTTTCTCAGAATGTCTCAGAATGATTTACATTTAAACAATTTGTCTTTCTCCTTTAATTAAATTTTGACTTCCCTATGTTATAGTTCCTATCATATTTCAATCTCATTTCTGTCAGATATTTTTAAAATATGTGTAGAGCTTGTAGATGTATTTCCGCCATTTGCTGCATCTGCTGAATTTCTCTCACCAGATTTTTTCTTTCACCTTTTTAATTTTTGTTTTATTTTTTGTGATTTTTGAACTTTGAGACTATTTTTTATATATATATAT
>NW_011494902.1:9992790-10042960 GCF_000754665.1 Bison bison bison | reverse complement strand
GTTTTTAAGGTTGAGGTTTCCTGAACTGTAGAAACTAGAACTTATGATATAGTCTTCATACATGTACAGGGAAGACTATATATTTTTTCACTTACAGTCCAAGCTAAGACATTTCCTTGTATTGAGAGGAATGTTGTCTGATGCTTCCTTCCATGGAATTTTAACCTCTGAGACTGGGTCTACACTAGGATCAATGCCTTTGTGGAATTAAAGATTTATCACCTATGTGAAGCTGTCATTAGTCCTCAAACATGTAGATTATAATTCTATCATTCTTCTATTGCCTTTCCAAGCAAAGTCACACACACACACACACACACACACTTCCAGTAGTTATAGTTCACTAGCTGATCTAGTTTTCTGTACCATTCTCATTTCTGGGTTCTGAAAATTTGTATTATTTTTTTTACACATTCACCTATGTGTTAAAATGTTTGGTTGCTACTTTATCTAGAATTTCTCGTGTCTGTCACATTGCCAGAACTATTCAATATTTCTTTTCTCGTTCTCAGTCTCATTCTTTATATACTCCCTGGGTGTCCCTTTGACTTCCAAGTCTTTATTATATCAATGGTGATCATTTCTGAATCTGTCTCTCAAGCCTGTTTATAGCTCCTAAAATTCCACTACTTCTGTCTTACACCTTATTGCAGCCATTCTGGAGTTCTTGCAGTTTCTCATATATTTTATGTACTCTGACTTCTGGGCTTTCAGAAATGCCATCTTTCTGGAATATTCTAAAAGCACCCCTTTCCCTCCTGTTTGTCTGATTTAACCTGAACCTGTTATTTGTATCAACTTGTACATCACTCCTCTGGGAAACCATATCTAAGATTAGATGCTTCTGTTGTGTGTTTAAATAACACCTGGCACTGCCCTTGTCATAGCACTTATCAGAGGTTTATTAAGTCACTTGTTTAATTAAATTACAAATGTTTTTCCTATCAGATTGTAAGTACTCTGAGAAAAGAGAATGCTGAATTCTGTATTCCCAGTGCCTACTACATTTGATTCATTCATACATTCATTCTTTCTGGGTGATATATCTCTAAGGTCTAGAACTCTATTTAAACTAACTAAACAAAGTGTTTAGTAAAATATCTTGAATGGGTAAAAACTTTCACAGTAGTTTTCTACTCTGTTTCATAGAATAGGAACCAGAGATCAGAGGTGTTAAGTAACTGCTCAATGTCACACATTAATTAGTGATAATACAAGAATTTGAACTCAGGATTCACCTGCTTATAATGTTTATGTTCTTTATACTTGGCATATGTGAGATATGAGGTTTTTATGTAACAACAGTGAAAGAGTAGTAAAATAAAGACAATTTGTGGCACCCTATTCTCTTATAATTTTTTTTAAAGTGTATTTATTGGATCTTTTGAAATTTGTCCTACCAAAGTACCAATTCTCTGGAGCCACAACTAGCATTGGTATATAGAAATGTTGTATATTTTCTCAGAGGATATGGTCCTACAATTGCTATAATTTTAAAAAGTATTATTTTCCATAACTATAATTATAAACATTAGAGTAGTAAAAACTAGGATTGGAGTAAAAATAGAAGACATAAACCACAGAAAGAATAATAAATTTTTCATATCTTTTGCCCAATATTTTTATGCTATGATTCTTTTAAGGACATAGGTATAATCAGAATGGTATAGTGAAAAATAATTTAATTTTGGAATCAGATAAGCATTAGGATTTTACTCTGACACTAGTTGGTAATGAGTGTGTCCTCAGGCAAGTCATACTGTTTTCTTCTGAAAATTTGAGTTGGTAATGACAATTGCAGAGCTGTTGAGTAGAGTGTAAGTAATGTGTTAATGTGGGCTACCTAGTGCCTCTTCTCAATAAATAATAATGTATAATGTATTATAGTCTTCATCATATTTAGATTAACATCAGGGCTTCCCTAAGTGGCTCAGATGGTAAAAAATATGCCTGCCGTTCTAGAAGCCTGGGTCAGGAAGATCTCCTGGAGAACAAAATGGCTTCCTACTCCAGTATTCTTGCCTGGAGAATTCCATGGGCAGAGGAACCTGGTGGGCTACAGTCCAAGGCATCACAAAGATTCAGACACGACTGAGAAATTAACACTTTCTAACCATGGGCTCCTATATTATCCTTACCTTGTCATTATTTTAACTTGAATCTTCTATGAATTTTCCACACACTTGTCATAGTCAAATTCATATGTGTATATATATATATGTGTGTGTATATATATATATATATATATATATATATATATAATATGTAATACATGCTCTCAAATGAACCTGGAATAACTGTATTTTGAGACTTCAATAATACATTATTTAGAAATATTTATATGGGGAACAAAAAGGAGGAATAAGTAGGACAATTCCTAGATTAGAGACAGGAAAGAAATGTAAATTTCATCTGAAATCTACCTCACTGGGAAACATCTGTCTAAGCTGTGTATAGTGGATAAATATAAGTACCATACCAACCATGATTACCCTTGAGAGAAAGAGAAAATTGTTGCCACTTATACAATAGCATACATATAACCTGGCAATAAATTTTAGGTGAAAAATATAATAGATAAGTTGAACATTCTACCTGCAACAATAGAAGATTTTTTAACAGCCCATTAATCCATATTATATATTCTATGAGGTTGAAGTAACTGTAGAAATAAAATATAGTTTTCTTTTCTGTGCTATAATTTCAACATGTTAAAATGTAAGCCACTTTGGTTTAATATGTTTCTTTTTCTGAGTTAATCAGGTAGTCTTTCCAAGAGTCCTGTAATTTATGTCTCAAGGAAGATCCAAAGTCAAATAATACTTATGCAAAGTCAAGAAGGAAAAGACACTGTGTAACATTTAAGACTTTATCAAATGCAATACTTCATAATGATATTTTAACAGAACAAGTATCCAGAAACAAAACAAAATATTAGGTTCTATTTTCAATTTTAAAAGTAATACTCATATTGAAAACAGGGAAAATATCAGATTTGTTTTTTAAAACTTTATTTTTTAGGGGAAAAATGTATATTGTCATTGTACCTCATTTCTTATCACCATCAGATGCTAATTATAGGACACTGAGCTATGAAAGCAGAGTTTTACAACATTAGTGAAAAAAGGAAGGAGGTCTACATTGTATTAAAATTTTTTTGATGAAAGTCTTTCTAAAATGTTTTGTACAGTTGACTGCATTATTAGGCAGAGAAAAGCCCAAGATAATTTTAATGTTTCTTTATTTATCAGTTCTTTCATTTTTCTGAAATTCAGTTACTGTGTTTTATTGGAATGCTGTGATAATCCTAGGAATTATTCAGGTGAGAAACCATATTTGTTCTACATTAAATTATTTAGAGTGTCATGCATTACCAGATGACATTTTTTCTGACTTCTTGACCTTATGGACTTAAGGGACCCAGGATACCATGTTACAAACCAAGAGTCTGTGAATAGAAAGCCTGTGTGATTTACCAATAAGAAAACAAAATTGAATCATTAGTAACTTTACTTTTTCCAAGTGTCCATTAAATTAATACCTTTATTTTTTTTTAATGAGTTACTCTTTGCTTTCTTCTCTTCCCACCTTTTTCTTCTTTGTGGAATTTACCTATTGGTCCTATAAACTCAGTCATAATTGCAAGAAAGATGATGTAACCAAATATTATATAAGTAATAAATCAGAAAGGAAATTAGTTGTTTAAGAACACATGTGCACTATATGCAAATATTGACATAAAGCAAATAGATTGGCAGATATTTCTCCAGGAAAGGTGACTTTCTTCGGAATCAGAGGAGTATTGCAATTCAGGGTCTGCAACCATGGTGAGCCACATGCAAAGCCTCACAAGGGACGGAGAACTCTTACAGAGGGGAAAAGGAAGTTGGCAAAAGGAGTCTTTTTTTTCCTGTTGGGCTCAGCTGTCATCCCAGGGTATGAGAACTCCCCCTTCTTATCTCCCAAATCTACGTAACTGAGATGCTTATTTATTAATTTCTTACACATATGCATATGTTGTATTTACTTACACATGTACATATATTTACTGTGAGCATAAGAGGCATGACTCATTTTCTTAGTGAAAATACATTGAATTTTCAATTATTTTACTCACTTTGGAAGTTTTTACCTTTTGGAAACTAATTTCCAAATGCTTCTTTTGGCTGCTTTTTAAAATTAGAATCTAAGAACTGGATAGAATCTTAAAGGTCACAGGGAAAATTTCTCAACTGACAGTATATCTCATTTAATTGTGTTTTGCTTTATTGCACTTTCAAGATACTTTTTTTTACAAATTGAAAACTTGTGGGAAACTTGTGCTGTCAGATGATAGCATTTTTATCAATAAAGTATTAATTAAGGTATGTATGTTTTCTAGACATAATGTGACACAAGTATAATGTGAACATAACCTTTATGTGCATCAAAAAATTAAAATATTTATGTGGCTCACTTTATTGAAAATGCAGTTTTTTTGATGTTTTCTGAGACCAAGCCTGCAATGTCTCTGATGTATGCCTCTATGCCAAATTTTAGAAGCTTCCAAATGCCTTGAGGGATTCATTTTTTCCTAATAAAATTTATGATGTTGGTTAATATATTTCAAACTTCATAGAAAAGAGATTTTAACATGTGAATTAACCTATTATGACTAAAGATGTAATATTATTTAAAAATTAATTGTCATCATTTCTTACAGTCTGCGTGTAGTTGCTTACTCGTTTTAACCATAACTTATACTTCATTTAAAGTCTCTATTCATGTCTACTCCACATCTTCTAAACATTAAACACTTATTTATCTAATGAAAAAAGCATATTTTTTTATAATATTCATATTGATCCTTTAAAGATAAATGAATTTTCATCATTTTTTCAGATTGAAAAATCTTTCCAAGAGATATTGATTAAATTAATTATGCTTTGGTCATTTTCATTTCTTTTTTGAGTACTTTTTCATATGTCAGAGTATTTGTTCGGTTGCTTTGTAGATGACTTTTGATATAGTCTTTCATCTCTGTGTATCAGTTATTGCTTCCTTTTTTTACTACTTTTCTTTTTTTTTTTTTGGCTGCACCACATGGCATGTGGGATCTTAGTTCCCAGATCAAGGGTTGAACCTGTGCCCCCTGCATTGGAAGGTAGAGAATTAAACACTGGATATGCCTCCTTTTTACTTCTATCTTGAATCATATTTAGGCTCTGATCATGTGTTTTGGTTTAAAAAAGTAACACTTATTCTAAAATTCTATCTCAAGACATGGCATTGGTAATCATAAAATTTAGTAAAATATTGTTCACTTTTATAATACTTTCCATTTTAACCATTATGCCAGTACCAAAGATGGATACTCAAAGGTAAATTCACACAAATAAATTTCTTTTATGCAATCTTAAGTAAAGAAGCAAGTAGTCAAGGATCCATGTTAACAAGATCTATTAGGAAGCCACCACTTTCCCTACCTGTTATTTAATAAATAATAGCAATTTATGTTGTCACTGGATAGTTTACCAGTATTAACGTGGCTATCACTTGTAGTCTGTATCACTGCTGATCACCCTGCTGTCTCTCTTTTCCTAGTTCTAGCTACATAATAGAGTTCAGTCTCCAAAACTCATCATTTCATAATTTTAAGAACAAGGGTGAATATTTTAGCCTCTGATTTATATTTGAAATATTATTTCTGGGATAATATACAAAAAAGGCCTTTGATATGACCATGCAAAATTAATTTGCTTGCATTTTGTTTCCCTAGTGGCTCAGATGGTAAAGCGTCTGTCTGCAAGGCAGGAGACCCAGGTTTGATCCCTGGGTTGGGAAGATCCCCTGGAGAAGGAAATGGCAGCCCACTCCAGTATTCTTGCCTGGAAAATCACATGTACCACGGAGCCTGGTAGGCTACCGTCCATGGGTTCGCAAAGAGTCAGACACGACTGAGCAGCTTCACTTTCACTTTTCACTTTTGCTTTTCATTCTAGTTATTAGTGATTTGCCAAAACCTACATGTTGACATAGACTTTTAACTTTAAAATGTCATGGTTTTTAAAAGAAAATGCAAAGTTCTATAGGAATTGTAGCAATGTCATTTAAAATTCTCATTTCCTAAAGTATATTTTGTTAGTACTAAGAAAATGCTCAATGGCAACTTTTTAGAAGAATTACTACTGGGAGTACTTTGTAAAGTCCTCTTAAAAAAAAAAAAAAAAGACTCAGAGTAGGCCTGGAGGGGAAACCTGGGAAGCATGACTGCCAAAAAGGCCCAAGTCCCATAAAGAGAGCAAGGCCATAAGGGGGCCAGTGGTAACCACCACTCAAATCTTCTCATAAATGGTGCAGTGCAGGGAACTGTTGGCCCAAGTGAGATGGCGTGGTGGGTGAGATCAGCCTTATCCAACAGGCCAGAGAGTGTGATGACAGAGGGAGATGCAGGCAGAAAAACTCCCCATGCATGTGTGAGATCAAGGATTCAGTTGTTACCCACTAGAATGGGTTTTGTTTAAAGGGTTGTGTTTAAAACATTAAGGAAAAAGATAGACCCAAAAACTGTGACAAAAATGATCAAGTAAATCTTGCTATAATCCACTTATGAATAAAGTAAGAGTTGATAGTGTTGCAGATTTTAAAGAAATATCAAAATTCAAAATAATTGGTATTTTTGATATTCAGTTCAGTTCAGTTCAGTCGCTCAGTCGTGTCCGACTCTTTGCGACCCCATGAAATGCAGCACACCAGGCCCTCCTGTCCATCACCAACTCCCGGAGTTCACTCAAACTCATGTCCATCGAGTCGGTGATGCCATCCAGCCATCTCATCCTCTGTCGTCCCCTTCCCCTCCTGCCCCCAATCTCTCCCAGTATCAGAGTCTTTTCCAATGAGTCAGCTCTTCGCATGAGGTGGCCAAAGTTTCAGCTTTAGCATCAGTCCTTCCAATGAACACCCAGGACTGATCTCCTTTAGAATGGACTGGTTTGGATCTCCTTGCAGTCTAAAGGACTCTTATAGAATTATGAAATATTGGCTGGTATGTATGGAAACTGGTGAACCAAATACTAAACTATTGAAAGTATTTAGAGACTCATTTCTACTGGGCACAAAGAACTCTCTTTATATAATGAAACAATTTATGAGAACTAACGTAACTTTTATATTTAAGATAGATGGAAAATATGGGTAAAGTAACAGTTTAGGTACTTTCATGGATAATAAGTTAAAATAAGGTAGAATATTGATAGTAGGATGTTATAGAAAGAGGGATAGATGGAGAGTTTGATGAACTTAATTCTAATAACCTAATTTCCATTAAGGAGGTATACATAACCTTAGGCAAGCCTAACATTCATGATTTCAGTTTCTTTAGGAGTAAAATAGTTTTATATAATCAAACATTTCTTATTTCTTTGTTTTTCAAGCACAAAAATCTGTTGTTATTATTCATACATTTTTTACTTAATTCCAGAAGTAAAGCTATAGACAGATACAGAATTGTGTAGCTAGATAAGAGGTGAATAGGTTTGGCTGAAGGAATTTGGGCAGCCTGAGTCTAACTCAGCCACATTGGTAGCTCTGAGACAAGCTAAAGACTAAAACGTGAAAATATTGATGGTCCCCCAGCCGTCAGATGGAGGTTAGAGAGAAAACCAAGTATTTGCCACAAAATGACTTTGACTACTGCTGCCAGGGAACAGTAGTAAAGAATATAGGCCACAGATCGATCTCTGTGTCATTTTTTTCTGTCTTTATACCAGTGAATTGATGGAGGTTTTTTCATGCTTCTTTTTCTTTTTTTTTAATGTCTATTAAATAAGTTGTGTGTGTGAGGATTTATGATTCCTTGGATATTGTCTTGGGAGATAAAAGGTCTGATATTGAGTAAATCATGTTAACTCTACATGAATTACTTTCATTATATGAAAAATTTTATCCTGGGAAATATTAGTAAGCTTCTTTGAATTCCTTGGATGAACTGTTAACAATCATCTTTTCTCTTATTATTACTACCTTATTTTTCTCTTGTAATCAGTCCTGATTATCTGATCTTATTTTGACAAAATTGTCTGCTCAATTCACTAATCCTTTGAATTGGCTGACCAATTCTTTTTTTAGAATCATTTCCTGTGCTAATTCTATGCTTTGTTTTTTCAGTGTTTATTGTTATGGGTATGTCATTGTAGTTACCTGTTAGTAAACAAGGTCTTTTGATTTAATTAAGTAAAATTTTATTTTGAAATCTTATGTTTTGCTGTTGTTGATTTCCAGGGGATTTTTTTTTTTTTTTTTAATTTAGAATTCACACTTTCAAAATCTGTATAACTGTATTGTCAGGGGAGTGTGTAATTTCCTTGGTTCTGTCTCATCACAACAAAAATTTAAAGTGATGGATGAACCAGCATTACAACCCTCAGATGGACCAGTGTTACAGCTCAGTTTAATTTAGAAAGTAAAGAAAAATACATCCTCGAGGCATGAGGGCATGCCAACCCAAAAGATGCGAAGAGAAGAGAGGCCCCTCTTGTATATGTTTTCTCTCTTTCCCCGAGCCTGCCATATGTAAATTGGGCTAGCAAGGAGGGCTGTTTGTTTTACCCTCGATTCTCACTCTGGTCCTTGGACCTTTCTTTGTTCTATTTTCAAGGGCTTTTCCCTTCCTTGTCTTTTAGCCACCACCATTTTGGACTCCTTTTTCCTATTCTATCTACCTAACATTCCCCCTTTAAGAGATAGGAGGCCCAATTCTTTGGGAATAGGGACATCGAGGTTTCTCTGGCTACTTCCTGCTGAACTGGGACAACAGCAAGGGGCATTGGGCCTCTCTCACTTGATAGTCTCAAGCCTCAGAGTCCTATAGCAGTGTCCATCTAAGGGTGATTGATATTTTCATGGTTGGCTGTAGTTTTATATATCCTTGTTGAACTGGCACTGCATGTCTTAGCTTGTTGACCTGGGCAGAGAAAAAAATGGTTTAGACAATTGATAATACATGGGACAATCATAAGCAGCATCAATATGGTAATAACAGGGATTAGTAGGGACATTAGCCAACTCCAAATTTCCCATTACCAGGAGGATCCCCCAAAGAGAGATTGTAGCCACCCCAAGAACTCCCCAGCTCATTCTTTGAGTTCCTGTAGGGTCTAGAATGTTTTTCTTGAGGACTGTGAGACTTTCTTTAACTTAGCTGGAAGTATTTACCCAGAAACAACACATCTCATTCAAAATGGCTCAAGTCCTTCCTTGTTCAGGGATCAGGAGATCTATCTCCTGTCTATTTTGGAGTACAGCACTTGACAAGCTATGTTGGCTCCATAGAACTGTCCTGAGAAATCTTATCCCCAGAAACTTGATTTTTGAGGTGTTCATTAGAATGGCATTCATTTGTAGTTCTGAATAGGTATCTGAGATTTCCCAGGGGCTCACAGGTGTATTGAGTGTCCTCTTCTGTTTTCTTCTATGGCTTGACTCATGAGTAGTGAATGCAGGAGTCATGTCCCAAGGTACAGTCAAGTCATGTACCTTGACTGCTGTGGGGGTAGAAAGTATTACAGGGTAGGGGCCCTTCCATGTGGGCTGGAGTTGAGCTTTGGGGATCCATCTTTCTAGACTTTAATAAGGACTTGAGTCCCTGGAACATATAGTGGTGACTCCTTAGAATCTTTGGATCCTGGTTGACTCCCCACAAGTGTATATCCTATTAGAATTTCCCAATGACCATGGTATAAGACTGGAGGGTCTGAGCCTCTGGATCTGGGAAGAGGTCATTGACATAAACAAAAGGTCTCCCAGAGAGCAATTCATAAGGACTAAGACCAATCTGTTCTTTAGGGGCAATATGAGTGTGGAGGAGAGCTATTGGTAACACCTCCTTCCATCCCAGAGAGGTCTCTTTTTTATTGCTGATTTTAAGAATTGGTTGGCTCTTTCTACTTTTCCTGAAGACTGAGGCCTCCAGGCACAATGGAGAAAACAAGTAATGCCCAATGCTTTAGAGACCCCTTGGGTGACCTTAGAAGTAAATGATGTCCCATTGTCACTTTATAATGACCTGGGCAGACCAAATCTTGGAATGATTTCATGGAGCAGTTTTTTTACCACCTCCTCAGCCTTCTCAGTCTGGGTGGGAAAGCCTTCAATCCATCCTGTGAATGTATCTATCATGACTAATAGGTATTTATACCCTGGAGAAACTGGCATCTGGGTGGAGTCCATCTGCCAGTCCTCTCCTGGGTAGGTCACATGTTGTTGGACAGGATGGGCCAGCTGGGGTCTTCAAGCTTCTTGGGGGTTGTTTAATTGGTAGGTGGGACAAGAAGAGACCATTTGCCTTATAGTCATTTGGAGGCCTATTTCTCTGAAGGACCTTTCTAGTAATCTTTGGAGGGCCTTTTCCGCTAAATGAATGGTGGCATGTGAGGAGTTAACCAACTTCCATTGGAGGTTCCTAGGCAGAGAAAAGGAGTCCCTCCTTTTGGAACCACTCCATATCATCTTCTTAAAAGTCCTCACCCTTAGCTTTAAGAGTCTCACCTTCAGTATATGAAAGAGTTTCTGTCAAATTAGTCTGTGGAATTAATGTGGCAACCCCTATTAAGTTGTTGTTCTGTAATGCTGCTCTCTGCTGCCTAATCAGCTGCTTGGTTCCTTTGTGCTACTTCCATGCTCCCTTTTTGGTGTTCTTCACAATGGGAGACTGAAACATTGGCAGGCATATATACTGTCTCCAACAGCCTAATGATTTGATCGCCATGTTTGATTGGGGACCTTCGGGTGGTCAAGTGGCCTCTTTCTTTCCAAATAGCAGTATGTGCATGTAGCATCAGAGAGGCGTAGTTGGAGTCAGTGTAAATGGCTACTCTTTTTCTCTTTCCTAGCTCTAAAGTTTGAGTCAGGGCTATGAGCTCAGCTAATTGGGCCGAAGTACCTGGTGGCAAAAGTTTAGTCTCTGTGGCCTCAAAATTGGAGATTACTGCATATCTGGCTCTTTTTCCATCTAAGACAAAGCTGCTTCCATCAGTGTACAGAATTTCCTCAGGATTGGTCAGAGGATCTTCTGACAATCCCTCTCAGGGTTTTGTTCAGTAGTTCAAGGTCTCTGACACATCCAGTTGCACCCTTGGCTCCAGCCCTGTGATAGTTATCTGTGACAGGCAGGCTGGCTGGAGTAGGCCGCTTTAGTCCTGTTGAACCATCATGAGGGAAGGCTTGGTGCTTGACCTTGAGGCTCTGGGTTCTCGAGGGCAGAGTGCCACCCAAAGTCCCAATTGATGATATTTGTAGCAAGCCACTTTAGGAGACTTGGACTTGTCACTTGGACACTTTTTGGCCCAATGTCCCATCTGTCTACAGATTAGGCATTTGCCTCATGCCTTGTCCTTCAAGGACTCAGAGTTTTCCATAGGGCTTCCCTGGAGGGCGGCCAGCATCTGGGCATGCCTTGTCTCTTTCTTTTTCTCCTTCTCCTGGGCCTTGGCCTCCCTCTCCTTTTCTCTCTTATAAAGGTACTGGTGGCTGTCTGGACCATCTCATCTAAAGAGGCAGCAGGGTCCTGCTGCTGTTGCTGTTGTAACTTTATCTTGATGTCTGATGTGCATTGGGACAGGAATTTGTCCTCTAAAATCACTTGTCCCTCATAAGAGTCTAAGTCCAGGTTGGCAAACTTTTGGAGGGCCTCTTTTAGCCTTTCCAGAAAGACAACGGGGTTCTCCTTGGGCTCCTGATTTATTGCTGAGTTCCAGGCATAGCTGATTACTTTTTGCCGGGCTGCTTTCAGTCCTACCTTCACACAGATCAGAAAATGATCCCTTTCCCAGGTGTGTTCAGGATCATTATAATTCCTGTTAGGATCTGAGGAGGGGACTGCAGTTTCCCCTACTGGGTATTTATCACTTGACATGTAAAGCCCCATAGCATACCTTTGGGCTTCCTTTAAGACCCTAGCATGTTCAGGGTCAGATAGAAAGAAAGTGAAGTCGCTCAGTCCTGTCAGACTCTTTGCCACCCCATGGACAGCAGCCTACCAGGATCCTCCATCCATAGAATTTTCCAGGCAAGGGTACTGGAGTGGGTTGCCATTTCTTTCTCCAGGGGATCTTACTGACCCAGGGATCAAACCCAGATATCCTGCATTGCAGGCAGACATTTTACCATCTGAGTCACCAGGGAAGCCCCAGAGTCAGATGAAGTTTGGCTAAATATGACCATGATGTCCTTCCACGTCAAGTCAAAGGCCATTGTAATGTATTGTAATGTATCTATATATTTGCCTGTGTCATCTGTATAGCTTCCAAGGTCTTGTTTGATCTGTCTTAGTTCTAAGAGGGAGAACTGCTTATGGACCTGGGTTGGTCTGATTTCTCCTCCAGTTTCAACTAAGGTACATACTTGAGTTGGCTTTTGTGGAGGGGTGTTCCCAGGTATGGGGGTATGTTTGGATACAAGGAAGGAGCACCAGGCAACTCAGGAGCCATGGGAGGTGAGCCTTCACGTGAAGGTCCTCCTCTTGGTTGTCTGGCCTAACACCAATTGCCTAGTAGGCTCACTTTTAGGGCATACAACAACCCTGCACTTAAGACAGAGTTCCTTCATATCTTTTAGTTGGAAGAAAATTTGGACATAGGGGATCTCTGTCCATTTCCCTTGTTTTTTTGTAGAATAAGTCTAGCTGCAGGATGGTATTGTAATTTAAATTCCCATCCTCAGGCCAGTGTTCCTTGTCCCCCAGAGGATACCGTGGCCACGCAGTGGCACAAAATAATTTTAAGTGACTTCTCTTTAGAGTTAGAGGATTAAACAGCTTCCAGTAATCAAGGATGCATCTCAAGGGCATCCGCCGGGAAGTGGATTGTTATTTCCCATCTGAAAGACAGTCATGACAGGGAGGAAAAGAAACAAGGAAAAACTAATAGGCCTCCTTCAATTTCCATGGGTGGACTTCCTTAGGGGTGAGTCTTTTTGAGACTTATCCTACCCAGTACTGTTGCAACTTGAGAGCCAGGCATCTCCAGGTCAGGGTGCAGATCCCCAGCCAAGCTAAGGTGTGACAGCCTCCTGGAGATCGAATTCCCAGGCAGACTGAGGCAGGTCAGCCTCCCAAGAGTTGGATCCCTGCGCAGGTTAAGGCATGTCGACCTCCTGGGACTCTTGGACTGGTGGATACCTGAGCAGGTTGAAGCATGACAACGTTTCAAGGACCAGATTCCTAGGCAGATCAAGTCAGGTCAACCTCCTGGGACCCCCGGATTGGAGTTGGGCATCCCCAAGGTCTCCAGTGTGACCAATGCTGGGTAGGACTAAGGGGTTGTAATTTTAACTCATTGCCAGCTTGTTCACCGCAGATGGGAATAGATATCATGACATAAAGCAATCCAAGCCTGTGCCCTGAGACTGTGAACCTGGTGAAGCAGCCATAAGCCTTATCCTCTTACTGCTCTAAGGGAAAGTAAGTCACTGATTTCTTCCCCTAGTCCTCTATAAGAGTAGGTTAGGATGTCTCCAGTGGTAAACATTTCATTGTCATAGACCCACTTTAGGTAATAACAGAAGTAATGACAAAAGAATGGGTTATCTGGTCCTGTTAGGAGAATTAAGATATTTTAATAAGTGGGATGGAACAGTGTTGTCTACAAGGGGGCAGGGTCCTAGTAGTAAGAGATAGTAATTGGCTTAAGAACAAATTGATAAGAGGCAACAGACCAGATGTTCCATAAAAGTGGAGTGGAAATTTGATCCAGGGGTATGTTTGTAACTTTAGGAAAAGGGTGGTAAGGGTTTAGGCCAAACGGCCTGCAGGGCTAACTCCCAAAGTGGCAAACATTATCCCTGGAAGCCCAATTGCCCTTGAAGGGATGCCAGCAGATGAATTTCCAGCAGGCATTGTGTGCCTGTCACCTGCCCTAGCAGGTCCACTGAGAGATGGCTCTTGTTGCACATATTGTAGGAAACATAGAAGATGAAGGCCTGAATATCTTGAGGGATTGGATATTATACATTATTTCCCTCTCAAGAGCTAGCTACTTTCTGGTTGTCCCAAGGGCATAAACATAAACCTGATTAAAATCAAATGGGTCCATGATGACAAGTCAAATTCAAATACACCTTGATCCCCAATCTGCAAGCTAAGTGACACACCCAGAACTGGCAGGACAGTTCCAAGGCACTGTCAAAAGACAGAGGAGTGGTTGGTTCCCCAATGGTTGGGAGATTCTCCCACTCATTAGCATATGAATTCACCTAGCTGGCAAAAAATAGACACACCACATTCCAGGGCTACTGCACTCTCCTCTGTGATGGCCCACACCCTGTGGAGTGTGCTTCTCTCTGAACAGGAACAAATCCACCTCTTACCTATCTTTGTGTCTCTAACTGAAGTTTTGCAATGAGACATCAGATCTTGAGCTTCATTAGGTCCTAAAGCCAGGCACGATGCGTTTTGGCTAGGCTCAAGTCCCGGGAGAAAAGAGCTGAAGGACAGGAGGTAAAAGCAGTGGGAAAAAACACACTGAGGAATCCCCTTCATAACCTGCCAGAAAATTTGCTAAATATCTGACCTGTGCTAACAGTTTTCATTGGCCTGACCCTTGGCACAAAAGAAGATTATGGACAGAAGAACCCCCACCTGCTTGAGCAATGGCTACTGGGGCCCAGCAGATAGTGGAGCCTTTGGGACACACTGAGGAGTAGCCCCTTCCAGAGTCCCTCAGTTGCACCCACTGCTGCTCACCTGTTAGTGGGGGGTTCGAGTAAACAAGAAACAAGAGATTGTAAAGGAATTAAGATTTTTTTTTTTTACCGTGAAGAAATGTCTTTAGTGAGAGTATCTTAATGGTGAATGCTCTCAGCTTTTATTTGGATGAAAATATTTTCATCTTCATCCTTGAAAGAGCATTTAATAACATAATGTTCTAAATTGACAGTTATTTTTTCTCAGACTTTGGAGATAGCATCATACTGATTTTTGTCGGTCCTTAAAAATCCCAACCCTTAGTGCTTCTGCTGTGGCCTCCCTGGATGGCAGTTTATTTACAGTCTGTCTTTCCTGCCCCACCAATACTATCTCTGAGGGGACGCCACATTGCTCACCCTCAGTGTTCCTTAAATACTGTAGCCTTGTGCCCTGTCCAAGCAGGTGCTTCATTTGTCAAGCAATGAAAACAAGAGGGAGAAATCCCATGTTGCAAATATAAAATGTAGGGCAAAACAGAAAGCATCACTATGAACAAAGCTAGTGGAGGTGATGGAATTCCAGTTGAGCTATTTCAAATCCTGAAAGATGATGCTGTGCAAGTGCTGCACTCAATATACCAGCAAATTTGGAAAACTCAGCAGTGGCCACAGGACTGGAAAAGGTCAGTTTTCATTCCAATCCCAAAGAAAGGCAATGCCAAAGAATGCTCAAACTACTGCACAATTGCACTCATCTCACATGCTAGTAAAGTAATGCTTAAAATTCTCCAAGCCAGGCTTCAGCAATATGTGAACTGTGAACTTCCAGATGTTCAAGCTGGTTTTAGAAAAGGCAGTGGAACCAGAGATCAAATTGTGAACATCTGCTGGATCATTGAAAAAGCAAGCGAGTTCCAGAAAAACATCTATTTCTGCTTTATTGACTATGCCAAAGCCTTTGACTATGTGGATCACAATAAACTGTGGAAAATTCTGAAAGAGATGGGAATACCAGACCACCTGACCTGCCTCCTGAGAAATCTGTATGCAGGTCAGAAGACAACAGTTAGAACTGGACATGGAACAACAGACTGGTTCCAAATAGGAAAGGGAGTATGTCAAGGCTGTATATTGTCACCCTGCTTATTTAACTTATATGCAGAGTACATCATGAGAAACACTGGGCTGGAGGAAGCACAAGCTGGAATCAAGATTGCCAGGAGAAATATCGATAACCTCAGATATGAAGATGACACCACCCTTATAGCAGAAAGTGAAGAGGAACTAAAGAGCCTCTTGATGAAAGTGAAAGAGGAGAGTGAAAAAGGTGGCTTAAAGCTCAACATTCAGAAAACTAAGATCAAGGAATTAAGATTTTGTTAGGCATATGTCCTTTCAGCCATAGGTGTGAGGACCTCCTGCCTTAACTGGAGGTCTTCTGGAATCTGAGACTGAGTCACGTGAGCTTTCTGCTGAGTTTGTTTTTCGCTGTCCCAGTTTCCGGTACTCTGGGCTTCTTGTCACTTCCCTTGTGCTGGGTTTTCTTCCTGTTCAGCTTCCGCCATGGGAGCTTCATTCAGAGTTGGATTCCTGCTGTGCATGGTCTCCTCCTCGTGGGGGCGAGAGGAGGTCGTTTCAGCCAGATTAAATCTGACAAATGGTACCATAGATGTCAGGGGAGTGTGTAATTTCCCAGGTTCTGTCTTGTCACAACAAAAATTTGAAGTGACATACGGACCAGCATTACAGCCCTTAGTCAGGCCAGTGTTACAGCTCCATGTTACAGCTCCATGTTACAGCTCCGTTTTATTTAGAAAGTAAAAGAAAATACATCCTTGAGGCATGAAGGCATGCCAACCCAAAAGACGTTAAGAGAAGAGAGGCCCCTCTTTTTATATGTTTTCTCTCCTCCCCCTGAGCCTGCCCTATGTAAACTGGGCTAGCTAGGAGAGTTGTTTGTTTTACCTGAGATTCTCACTCTGGTCTTCAGATCTTCCTTTATTCTGTTTTCACAGGCTTTTCCCTTCCTTGTCTTTTAGCCACTGCCATTTTGGACTCCTTATTCCTATTCTAACTACCTAACATGTATGATAGCAACTAAACTGAGTTTTTTGTTTGTGTTTGTTTCCTTACTCTCAGCTTAAGATATTGACATCATTCAGGCAAAGTTGGATTTAACTTTTCTGCTTCAGCTCCCTATGTTCAGAAAAAGACTTGTAACTTATCCCTTTTCCAGAGGATCTTCCCAACCCAAAAATCAAACCAGAGTCTCCTGCATTGCGGGCAGATTCTTTACCAGCTGAGCTACCAGGGAAGCCTGCTTTAAAACACATATGTCACTTTTCAGTGCAGTAGTATAGAGCTCTATGCAGCTGTTCTTCACTGAGAGAAGGTTGAGTTCCTTGATGTGGGGGAATTGACATCTTTTCATTTTTCTTGCCGCATAATGAATCTAAACAGTCGTTCATCATGTGATTTTCTTTGGCTTTTAGTCACTGAAATGTATTCCTATAAAAGATACTAAAATTATGCATATCCTGTGTCCTCAAATAGTTACTGTCACTTTATTTGCTTATCTAATGTTTCCTCTATGGACTGTGTGGAAGAGAGGGGCAGAGCTCTGATTACATTAGCAAATAGGAAACAAATGAAGTCAAACACAATAACATATTAATATAATGATAGAACTGAGTGAAGTCAGAAGTTTGCAAAGTTCAGCATTTTTTGGACACAGGGTATGCATACTTTAAATAACTTTTGTAGGAGTATATTTCTGGGACTAAAATAAAGGAAAATCACTTGATGAAGGACTGTTTAGATTCATTATACTGCAAGAAAAATGAAGAGATGTCAAACATAATCAGTAACATCTTTCCTATTGGATGTTTTTATATCTTTCACAGAATTCCCAACTTGTGAACCACTAACTCAGTTTATATGCAAAAGTGGAAGATGCATTAGCAGCAAGTGGCACTGCGACTCTGGCAAGTACCGAATGTTCACTAGACTGCACTGATTTGATTGGAGGCCTGGCTGTCTGTGCAGCTTCACTTCTTTCAGAGCTGGTTTGTAAGAGAAGTTTGCCAAGTCCAGCAAAATGGCTGAGACAAGTGGTGAGAGGGCAGATGGCCTGTCAATGGGGATTAGCATTAAGGACAATGGAGCTCAATGGCAGTCCCTTGGGGCTATCTATGATGGGGATTTGTTTTCACATATTATGCTAGATCTAGTCTAAGTCTACAAACAAGACATGAAGGGAACAATTGAGAAAATATCCTGGACAATTCAGGTTCCTCAAAGCATTGATGTAAAATGCTCTGTAGTATCAGGATGGAGTAGTTCATAAATTATTATGGAAGATCCAGATGATCTCAACTCTGTCATGTTGGCTTTTTATGTACAAATGATATTTTTTCTTCACTCAGTTCTATCATTATGTTAAATTATGCCAAATACAGGTAAATGAATGCAACCTCAGCCATTAGTTTGAATTTAATCTGTTTTCACTTCACATTCCCCTTGCTTCCCTCCTGCAGCAATTGTTAATATAGAATATAAATCATTGCTAATGATAGTGTACAAAAAATTTCCTGATATAAATACATACTTAAGAACCAGTGGTGTAAAGGTACAGAGTGAGCCCTCATGTGGGAGAATGGAGAAAAGGGATCTGAATTAAAGATAGTTATAAACACTAGGGCATAGAGCTTATAGGTCTAAATAGTAATTTTCCAACAATAATTATATCACAAGCTGTATCATTTCAGGAAATTCCTACAATCACCACTGTCTTCCCCACTTCATAATTATTTCATGTTGTATAGTTTAATCCAGTCAGTGGTTAGTCATTTCTGAGTGAAATAGAAATTAAGCTTCAAAATCCAAAGTGAAGGATGTTTTCCTCTTTAATTTACTAGTTGGCATTCAATCAGAAACAAAGCAATATAAAAATGGAAATAATTTTCCCACTGCTCATGGGAAATGTTGATGATTGATTTATCATTCATTTTTTCAATAACAGAAGAAAGCACTCAATACCAAAAACAAATGTTAAGTATTTCATAAGAAAATGTTTCTCCATGGATAATTTTTCACTACCTGGTTGTTAATGCTTCTTTCTAGATGATGACTGTGGAGATGGGAGTGATGAGGTTGGCTGTGTACATTCCTGCTTTGATAACCAGTTCAGTTGTTCCAGTGGCAGATGTATCCCAGGCCATTGGGCCTGTGATGGTGACAATGACTGTGGAGACTTCAGTGATGAAATCAATTGCACCAGAGAAGGTTAGTAGTTTTGTGAATCTACAAACCTCAATATCAATTTTAAATTGATATATAATATTTGGAGTATTTTAGAGTGAAATCACAGAAAAATAAATTTCTCATCACATAAAAAAGTATAAGTGGAACTGTATAAAATAATTTGATCATCTCTTTTTTCTTTCTTTTGCACTATATAATCATAAGGGATTTGACTTAGGTCATACCTGAATGGTCTAGTGGTTTTCCCTACTTTCTTCAATTTAAGTCTGCATTTGGCAATAAGGAGTTCATGATCTGAGCCACAGTCAGATCCTGGTTTTGTTTTTGCTGACTGTATAGAGCTTCTCCATCTTTGGCTGCAAAGAATATAATCAATCTGATTTCTGTGTTGACCATCTGATGATGTCCATGTGTAGAGTCTTCTCTTGTGTCATTGGAAGAGGGTGTTTGCTATGACTAGTGCATTCACTTGGGAAAACTCTGTTAGCCTTTGCCCTGCTTCATTCTGTACTCCAAGGCCAAATTTGCCTATCACTCCAGGTGTTTCTTGACTTCCTACTTTTGCATCCCAGTGCCCTATAATGAAAAGGACATCTTTTTTGGCTGTGAGTTCTAAAAGGTCTTGTAGGTCTTCATAGAACTGTTCAACTTCAGCTTCTTCAGCGATACTCATTGGTTCAATCCCCTCCAACTTCTAAATTGATGAAACCCCAAGCCCATCCCCAAAGGGGGAAAAAAAGAATTAAGAAAGGCATAATTTCCCTTTTCTTTTCACATCAAATTTGTTTCCGAACGCTGGTAATCATTCCCTATTAAATGTTGAGGTATTCCAACTGATTGACCTTCTGGAATGGAAGTAAAGAGAGGAAGGAGATCACAACCTTGGCTCCCAGGATATCCATGGGCGACCTGATCTTGTTGTTTGCATGGGTAACTTGGCAAAATGCGATCAGCCCCAGGACATGCTCATGAATTAGAAATCATGTTGGAAATATCACAAAAAAATTGTTAGCCTGTCAAAAATTCATACAGCAATAACATTTTAATTGGAAGCTTTCTTTTTTGACTAAGAAATTAATTTTTTTTAATTCATTCTTTCATTTATTCCAAAAATATTTATTTTCACATGCCAGACTGTGCTTGAACCAAAACATAGATTAAAGAATGAAAAAACATGGTCACTGTTCAGTTTTTAAAATCTAGCCTGCAAACAGACAACAAAGTGTGATCATGAGAAATCATTCTCAAAGTGTTTTCCAAGGAGATTATTTCTCTTCTGCAAATATTTGGAAACCTATAAAATAGAAAATTTCTAAAGTATTTTCTCTAACAAGAATTCCTTTTGTCTTTCATTTTTCTTTCTTCATCTCTCTCTTTCTCAGTCACTCTGTCTTTCTCTCTCTTCCTTAATTTCTCTCAATTGTAAGTATGGGAAACAGTGGCAGTTAGGGAAATTATCTACATAATACTAGGTTTTTAAAGGAGTAAATATTTTTGGTGAATTGCCTAAGTGATTTTATTAAAGGAGATATTCTCTGATTTTGATTCTCCCTGTATGACCTGGATTATAATAGTCAAGGCTTAATACAAATATGTTCCATAAGAACCATGAAGCAATGAAACACAGGTACTCTTGGTCAGTGGTCTTGACATGATTCATGTCTTTCCTGACATAGGACAGCCCAGAAGCTATAATGAAAACAGAAAATGACTAAGAAAATTTTTGTAAGAGTATCTTATCAAATTTAACATGAACATATTTGAATTTAATTTTGCTTCAAAATCTAGAGGAAGGATAAATCTCTCTCCACACCCACCCCCCCCATCTCTATCTCATTCTTGTCTCTTTTTCCTCTCTCACTTCAGTTGGTCCACTGGTACATATGAACTAGAACTTTTTGCTTTTAACTAATCTAGAGTGGAAAAAGAAAAGGTATACAAAAGATATTTTTCCTCTTTTTCTTTGTATATTTGAGACATTAATCTGGGGCGTGGTTACATTTCATTACTAAATTGGACTTTGAACGCATACTACATTTTCCCTCACCTCACAGATGTCTCTTTAGGCTCCTCATGAGTTATACATCTGTGGCCTGCTGGCACTGCCCCATGATGTGCTGTGAAAGAAATTGCCACGATGTTAATTTGCTTTCATCTCAGAAGTGAGATCTCATCCCTCTTTTCTGTGTGTATGTATCTCTAAGTTAAAATGATCATTGCACAGTAAAACATTTTGGAGAGATTGGTTTAGTTTTATGAGTATCCAAAGCGAGTGGTACAGCCCCTTATAGGCTCTCTAGACAGTTATTTGGGTTTGGATTATAGAATCAGTGCCTAGTTAATGTTAATGACCTTTATCTTTAGGTCATTTTGCTAATATATTATTGTAAAGGAAATACTGTCAACGTGAATACCATGCGTTTCTTATATGATTAAAGTAATACACTAAGGAAATGATTCAGATAATCCACATGATTCTTGGCCATGTTTCAAGGAAAGAATGAGAAGAACTTCCTGAACTAATTTACATTTAACTGATTGTAAATTGTACTAAGATTCTCTTGTCAAAAATTCTACTTGGTGAATACAGGTTGTAGGCATTGAAGACAGGCAGCATTCTGGAATGACTTTCATGTAAGACAATCTAGAGTATTGCAAAGGGCATTTAAATATTTTTATCCGTCATTATTTTATGTATTTTGATATGGAAGTTGTAAAATAGCCATGACATATAGAATTGTTAGCATTGATCAGGAAGGCCATTTTGCACATGGAGGATTTGTGAGGCCATTGCCAAGCTAAAATAGAAATTTGATGCAGTTAGTCATATAATTCAGTCCCAGAACCTGCTGTGGAAGAAAAGAGCAGGGGATTCTGGCTTGAGTTTCAGAACTGGCTGTCAAAACTGATCAAATCCACCATATAATTGCTCAGCACTTCACTTTACACTGCCTGTGTAAGCAGAGCAATTGGTACAGTTTCTCTCAACTCAAACTGTTTTCAAAAGGACAGAAAATACTCTTGAATTAGACTTTAATAGTGAAGGAGCAGGAGATACCAAGAGATGAACATTTCATATATAATCTCTATTTCAGCAAATTCCTGAGTTTAAATTAAATTCATATTCTCTCTGATACCACTTTCAAGAAAATAATTTCTATAGTGATGGTTATTTTTTATCATTAGTATGATTAATATATGGAAAAGTGTTAATGTCTGGTCCTCTCTGAGATTAATGTTCACTCATCTCTTTCTTTCTTCATATTGTGCTGCTCTTTTCCTCTCTTCCAAACTCCCTGGGGGGCTTCATAGATAGTGCTAGTGGTAAAGAATTTGCCTGCCAATGCAGGAGACATGGGTCCAATCCCTAGGTTGGAAGATCCCTTGGAGAAGGAAATGGCAGCCCACTCCAGTATTCTTGCGTGGAAAAATTCCATGGACAACCTGATGGGCTATGATCCATGGAGTTGCAAAGAGTCAGACATGACTGAATGAGCACACAGGAAAGAAAACACACATCTTTACAAATCACTACCTAGGAATATACACACAGTCTACAAGCTTAAGTAGAATACAAACAATCCATAGCACATAGATTCCTTCCTTTGTTTCAGTGTTTGTTTGTTATTGATTTAGCACTGGTTTCTTTTTGATTCTGAATCCTTTGATTGGTACATATAACTATGATTACCCTTTTGTAGCTACTGGGTGGGTGAATAGTTTTTCCAAGTGGAAACATAAGTGAGGCAGGGCCTTCAAAGAATTTGTAATGATAGAACTTTTTCTAGAGGCTCAATCCTGGCCATTTATTAAGCATTGAAAGGTTTTTGTCAAAAAACAGTTTTACCGGCATACATAGTAAGTTTCAGAAAGACAAGGAAAGTTTGTCTGTTTTATATATATAATTTCACAGTGAGTGCCAGTGAGGAGATTCCATTATGATAATATGGGGTCAAGGGAAGGAGTTAACCTATGTTGGCCTCCCACAAATTGTCAGACATTCTTATGTTTGTTATTCCATTTAATTTTCAGAATAAGGATTATTCAGAGAGGTTAAGACACTTACCTAGGATTACACAGCTGGAGTTTCAGGGTTTCACAGTTGTAATTTCAAAGGCTGACTGTTCTTTATCCCTGTGTCTAGCTGTCTGCTTCTGCAGCTATAGAGTATAACTCTATTTTTTTTCTAACTCTCTATGAGGTAACATTTGTATGATCCCCAAATAAAACTTTCCTTGTCTTTCTGAAACTTGCTATGTATTGCACATAGAGGATATTAAAAAAAGAAGTAAAAAATAATAAAATATAAGGAAAACATCCTATCTATTTTATTTTATTCATATCCTGGGCTAAAATTGCCAAGATTTATGGGATAAATGAAAGTGGCTACGCTATATTAAGGAAAGGTATATGATTAGATCCGTGCACCTAGCCTTGCATATCATCATGGAAATAAACTCTAGGATGAGGAAACAGAAGAAATTACTAGAAGTATAAGATGAATAATTACTACCTTGTTCTTAAGTGCATACTCATTATCACTTGATGAAAAAGAGAGACCTTTCTACTTATTATAGGTCATTGCAATGAAATTTTCCAAAAAGCACTAGAAGGGACCTGGGCCATTACATGAAATCATCACAAGAAGTACATTTGTCTTTTTTGTCTGTTTGTTCCTAGTCTCCATCCCCTTCACTGCCCCTCCCTCCTCCCTACAGTTCTCCTTGGTAGTGTGGATTCTGAAACTTTGTCATTGGAATAGCTGTGGACATGGTTTCTCTGCCATAAAAGTTTTACCTCATAGACTCAAAAATTCTAACAAGCTGAAAGAAAATGAAAAGATCATTTAGTTCAGTTTTGTTGTGCAAATGAGAAAAAAAATACTCAGCTAGATAAAATTATCTGTATGTGTATATAGCAATAACAAAAACTGATGCTACTTCCTGGAAGAAGCTAATAATGTTCTAAGTTAGAAATGTTGAAATTGAGTCCTTTGATACATAATGACATTTTCAGGAGAGATTTTTTGATTCAAATGATGATGTCAAGTTCTTAGTGGAAAATCCAGAAAGTTCTGGCAGTTCTGCCAACCAAAAAGCCATGATATCCTGTCTGGGAGATTGAATCCTCTCAGAGCACTGCAGGTATCAAACTTGATATTTAGCTAAAGACTTTGGGTTACTCATTTAAGCATAGAGAGAATAGAAATTAAAGCCAACATCTTTTGACTTCTTGTCTACATCAAATACATAGTAAGTTTCAGAAATATAAGAAAAGTTTTTTGTGCCACAATTTAATCTTAAACACATAGGAAATAAAGTATTAGTAAATTCTGTACACAATCACCTGTCTTGTTTTTCTTTCATGAAAATATACTTCAATTCACTTTTACTAGAACACACAATCAAACAGAATTGCTATTATTTCTCAGGCACTGAGCTTTGCTAACAATTAAGTATTGGATTTGAATTTGGGGAGATCAAATTATGTTATGGATTTAGCAGATTCATATACTCTTCTGTCCTAATATTCTTAACTACTCTTTTTTTAATGAAAATATGGATTGTTACCCAATAAAAATGCAATTAAAAGCAAATCTAAATGTCATCTAGTTTTAGAGAGGTATAGTATCTGTTTTCAATGAGATACAACTTTTCTGGCTTAACTTTATTCTCTCACAGATTGATTTATTTTGCTTAGAAACTGTTAACAGTGAGATATCAAAACAATGTTAATTATTAATGGATTTTATCCATAGGAAACCTCTTTTTTGTTTTCTAGGACAAAATAGCTCTTTAAAGGTCATTTTAACGTTAATATTTATAGACAACTTTTACATCAAAAACAAAGAAAACTCAAGAGTTTTGAATCAATTAAGAGCAAAAACTGTTTTGAGAATCTGTAATGTTCCTAGCAATGTGATTATCAAGAAAAGTAAAAGGAATCAGCTAAATATAATTTTAAAAAGAAAATCTTAGAAAAAAAATGGTTCCTAAAAATGGAAAGAAGCCAGTTATCTTCATATTTACTCTTCAAAAATTTAGTAATAGGTCTAAACTTATTCCTAGATAAATTTAGCTTCTGCATAAGACAATAATTATGTACTTTGACACTAAACAAAGTAACAATTCATTTTAGTTTTGCAGAAATAATTAATAAAGTCAATAGGTAACAGGAAGACCTAATTTTAATGAAAAATTTTAGCCTGTTTCCAACTCTTTTAATGGGAGAAGGCGATGGCACTCCACTCCAGTACTCTTGCCTGGAATATCCCATGGACGGAGGAGCCTGGTAGGCTGCCGTCCCTGGGGTCGCTAGGTCGGACATGACTGAGCGACTTCACTTTCACTTTTCACTTTCATGCATTGGAGAAGGAAATGGCAACCCACTCCAGTGTTCTTGCCTGGAGAATTCCAGGGACGGGGGAGCCTGGTGGGCTGCCGTCTCTGGGGTCGCACAGAGTTAGACACAACTGAAGCAACTTAGCTTAGCTTAGCTTAGCTTAGCTAACTCTTTTAATAGAGCTGAACCATAAGGGCAAGAGTAAATTAATTTCCACAGCCTTTAAATTCTGCTTCCTTGTTCTAAATTGTGGTTAATGGTCAGTGAATTCATAGGACTTGAGGAATTCAGCAGAAAACACACACACAAGTAAATAAACAGAAAAGAGACAAAGGACATATATAATGTACAAAATAATTAATTCACCTCTCAATAATTGAGTTGTACTCAAGCTTTTATGAGACTAAAGTAAGCAATAAGATAAAACTTTGCCTTTTTCCTATTAAAAAAATAGTTTATAATTAGCTTCTTTCAGAGCCTATGTGAACTGTCAGCTTGTATTGCTTTATTTATGTGATGCATCAGTTCAGTTTGCACTTATATTATATCCTGAAATGCAATTGACCAGATTCATCTACTTTTTGTGAGGGAATTTATTTCATGCTGGGTATTTGTGTACACACAGGCTTTCTAAGGAAAATTGTCATTGTCTGAATCCCAAACTTTTCTACAGATGACTTTGTTACATAACATAATCAACTTAATCTACCATGACCTTCCTGGTATGGAGTACTTCACTGGTATGCAGATCTTTCAGTACAGCATGCTGCTATGTTGATATGTATACACTTAATGGGATGTTCTAGAAATCATAAGCAGAATTTAGAACATTTTAGAACACAGGTCCGCAAATCTTTTCTGTAGAGTCCTGTAGTAAAATATTTTAGATTTTGCCTATTTCATCTACCCAGCTCCACTGTTTTAGCACCAAAGAAGCTATATACTATTTCTCTACAAATGATTATGACTGTGGGCTTCCCTGGTGGCCCAGTGGTAAAGAATCCGTCTGCAATGCACGCTTTGTAGGAAGTGCAGTTTCGATACCTGGATCAGGAAGATCCCCTGGAGGAGAGCATGGCAATCCACTCCAGTATTCTTGCCTGGAGAATTCCATGGACAGAAGAGCCTGGCAGGCTTCAGGCCATAGGGTTGCAAAGAGTCGGACACTACTGAAGCAACTTAGCATGCATGCACGCATAATTATGACTGTATTATAAGAAAACTTTATTTACAAAGAGAGGTAGTGGACCCGGATTGGTCTGCAGGTCATAGTTTGTTGACTCTTCCTTTAAAATTCAAGTAGAGACACATTCTAAAGGAGTTATAATCCTGAGTGTTTAATAAAATATCAAACTTATTATGAGACGAGGCAGAAAATAATGGGGACAGGAAAAGGCCAAAATAAAGAAGAGATAATAACTTTAAAATTTTACTCTCTGATATTTCCTCCAACATTTATCTCATGTATATGCTTATACATATTCTTTCTATATAATGATGTTCTATACTATTTTAAAATATAAAGTTAAATAATGTCATATTTTTCCTGTAAATATTTGAATCTACTGCAAGCCAGTCATATATCTAAGCCAAGAAGTAAATTCCTAACATGGAATATCCACATTGTAATCTGTTTTACTTCATATTTGATATCTAAAATATCTGTTAAAGTGAATAGTTAATTTCAGCAATAAATGGAAAAATCGATTTCTCAGTTACATAGCCAACTCAACTCATTGTTTACTTATACTGATAGAAGTTCATCATCCCTATGATATATTACATTTTAAATAATATGTTCAAAGTAGAATTCTAGATACCAAACTTCACATTTTTAATGAACTAAAAACAGTGCTTTATTTTACATACATTTCACATAAATGCTTGAATTTCCTGGAAGATATTTAATAACATATATTGTTTCAGTATTTTTTCATTATTTTTTATCTCTATATGTCTGCATATTTTAATACTAGAAATAGCTTAGTGTTATAATAATTGAATTTATGCCAAGATATCCACACATTTTTTCCATTTCCCTCTATTTAACTTTTCTAATTGACCTAGACAGTAAGCATCAGAGACTTGAAGTCTGGTCTCTTTGTTATTAAATTTTTCATTAAATCCCTTATGTTAATACATGGTTTAGATAGTCCCATCCAAATTCTTATCCAGATAATCTCCAGCAGGGACTACATATACAGGTAAAAAAGCTTTTTGGAATAGAAAGTAAAACACAGAAATCATGCCCTGGAAGTGTGTTGTCATGGGAAGGTGGAAAGGGCCATGATATTATGATATTAATAATCATCTATAGGCTAGATGACAGGCAAGCAGTCATCAAGGTCGAATGTGAGAACAAGTTGATTTCAAAGAGACACCCCAAGTTTGACTTCATTATTAGTTCATATAAGGGACTGTAGAGCCATCGGGCAGGCAGTAGTCCCTGGGGAATTCATCCCACATTAGCTGGAGAAGAGCAGGACAGTTACCCCCAACAGTCACAGTGCAGTTTCTAGTCAGATAGGTAGAGAGGTTTAAACAAGCACCCATTGCTAAGGATTTCTAGAAACCAAGGACAGCTTACCTACTTTAGGAAGTGGTTAAGGGTCCACTGAGAAACAGGACAAGCATATGTCCACACCCTGTTGGTAAATGAAATGAAACAATTGATAGGCTGCCACTCTGATTCTCAATAGATTCAGGACAGGTGAAGAATACCTAGGAATCTGTAGCCAACTGCTGCCATAGGTACAGGAATTATTAATACACAGTGAGTCACTGAGTCACTGAAAAACCAGAAAGCAAGCAGGAATGGACACATGACAATTATCAGATATGCAGGAAGCTTTGTGCACATAGCACTCTTTTTTTTTTTTTAACTTTTCAAAACATTTTATAACAAATTTCAAGTTAAAGTATGTGTGTATGTTAGTTGCTCAGTCGTGTCTGACTCTGTGACCCCATGGGGTGTGTGGCTCCTCTGTCCATGTGATTTTCCAGGCAACAATACTGGAGTGAGTTGACATTTCCTTCTCCAAAGTTAAAGTCCATTAAAACAAAGTTTTTTTTTTTTTTTTTCTCCTGGATTGGACTCACAATTTAAATAATTCACTAAATTCACAATATCATTTTAACTATTTTCTCAGGAACACTTAAACATTTCTTAGAAATCAAAAAAGTGTATTCTGAATAAGAAAAGCATAGTATAAATATAATTTTTGCAATCCTGATTTTCATTTTTTACCTTATAGGAGAAGAAAAAGTCTTTTCTGTCTCTGTATAGTTGCTAGTCTTCTAACTGCAAATATTTAGTCTCAATGAATTCATTTAAATATTGGGATAAATTCCACCGTCAGTTGCCACATTTCCTCCAGAGTTCTGCGTTTATTTATTTATTAGGTTCCCCTAAATTGTATGCTTAGTTTAAATAGCTTCGGGGCAAAAATACAATAAAATTGCATTAGTTAAAATATAACCAGCATCAGCAACATGAAAACATAACAGTAAAACAGCATGAGTATATGCATATAAACATAGTCATCATTTTAACACTCCACTGGGACAAGCCATATTACAAAGATAGATTGAGTGCCAAGCCCTGAAGCTTAAGCAGCTAGGGCTCTGGGGAACCACAGATGCCTGGAACTCAGGTTAGAATGGCCATCACAGCCTCCTTAGAGGGATGCAACATTCCATCCAGGGGAAAATCAACAACTGTTAACAGAAGCTGATTTCATTTGGCAAGGGGGTTAAGAGAAAATAAAACTCCATGACTTTTTTCTCTATTTTCTGGCAGAAGGGGTAGCATTTCTAAACAAGGGCATAACAGACATTGAGAAATAGGTTTGGAGTATTTTTAATTGATTGTGAGAAGGTAGCATGAATTAAGGAGAGCAATATGAAGGAGAAAGAGTGTGTGTGTGTGTGTTTAATAGTCTACATGACTTAGTATAAAGGCTGAGTGTTTTGGCAAGTGAAATAGATACACATATACCTCCATATGTAGATCAATTGTAAATTTTTGGACTCTCAGAGATTTTTCCCTTTCTACTTATTGCCTAAATGCTTCCAAAGTGATGGATATTAACTACATATCTGAGCATATCAGAATCTAGCAGCAGGTCTTTCCATGACCCCTATTGCCTTTGGGTTTAAATCCAAACCATTTAGCATTGCATATAAAACCACTCAAGTTCTCTGCTTTCTTCTCTAGTTGTCTCTCTTCTCCCTCCTCCCATCACACACAACACCGAATTTTATGAATGCTGACTTCATTCAGAATATTTTTCATCACATTCCACTTTTACCTCTACCAGACTTTCAGTCATGACTTGGAACTCTTCTTATCCTCCATCATGAGAATTTCTCCTCTAATATCCCCCAGTCCAGGTTAGATTTCCCCTCTGCATGTTCTCACAATGTTCTCTCCTACTAAGTCACTGAGGATATATATGTGGAATCTATAAAAATGCTACAGATGGACCTATTTACAAAGCAGAAAGAGATACACAGATGTACAGAAAAAAATGTATGGACACTAAGTAGGGAAAAGGAGGGTGGGATGAATTGGGAGCTTGGGATTAACATATATTCACGACTACAAATAAAATAGATTACTAATGAGGAACCTATTGTATGGTACAGGGAACTCTATTCAATGCTCTGTGGTGACCTATGTGCTAAGTTGATGACTTAAATCCAAAAAAAGAGGGGATATATGTACATGTATAACTGGTTCACTTTGCTATACAGCAGAAACTAATACAGCATTGTAAATCAACAATGCTTCAATAAAATTTTTGAAAAAAATCATGTAGGATATTGCTTTGCAGCTACACACATCACCTACTTCCCTGCATGCAGACCATTTTATGATCTTTTCAAAGGCAGAAACTATGCCTGTCATTTTGTACCTAGACTCCAGAAAAAGCCATTTCTGCACATTAACTTTGTCTTCCTAGTTCCACTTTTTCTCCCACACAGCAGCCAGCGAGAATTTAATAATGGAGATTAAATTATATCATCATCACTCCTCTGATTCAAAATCTCTAATTAAAAGATAGTTGTTGAGCTTATTGTAGATGTTGATAAAGCCTTACAAGATCCAGCCCCTGCCTATATCTCAAATCTCAATTCACTAATCTACCCTTATTCACTTTCTTCTCCAACTATAAAACAAAATATGTTTCCTGCTTTTGAGTTTTTGCATTTGTCATTCCCTTTGCCTACTATACTCTTTATCCTAATGTGTGTGGCTGGCTCTTTCCGTTCATTCTGGTCTCATCTCAGATATCACCTTCTTAGAGAGACATCTCTGTTCTCCCTGTCACGATGTGCTCTATACCCAAGTGACTCATGGTAATCATTTAATATGTACATAGTATATTTCTGTGTTTTCCTTTATCTGGGAACATGGTGAGACTGTACTTCCTGGAAACTTTGTGATTGAGTGGGACCAGCATGAGAGGGCCCAATACAACGTGACTAGCAATGGCTAATGAATTGTGACTCAGAAGCAATGTATTTTTTTTCCTATGCAGTATTGTGTGTGTGTGTGTGTGTGTGTATGCTTAGTCACTCAGTCGAGTCCAACTCTTTGCAACCCCATGGACCCTGCCAGGCTCCTCTGTCCTTGGGATTCTCCAGGCAAGAATACTGGAGTGGGTAGCCATTTCCTCCAGCAGGGGATCTTCCCGACTCAGGGACGGAACTCAGATCTCCCGCATTGTACGTGGATTCTTCACCATCTGAGCCGCTAGGGAATAACATTACTCTGATCCATTTTCTTATTGAACTTATTGCTTTCTAGATTAATCTAGTTTATGTCCTTGTATAATTATTTTTTTAATGGGACAGTGATAAAGAAAGAAGGCTCTAAAGTTTCATTGTTTGGTCTCAAATTTCATCCCTGCTGCTTATCATATGTATAACCACAGGCAAAGTTCCTGTTTCTGTGAAATGGGTTGCTCTCAATAAGCAGTTCTATTTCTTTATGTTTAATTAAATGATAAGGTACACCTAGGCAATCCTTTTTTTCCCAACTGAGTTTTAATACAATTTTATATAATTTGAAATATAAGTAAAATTGAATGTCATATAAACTACCATTTACATGGAAGGTATATGGAATAGATGAAAAACAAATAGGGAAGTGTGAAATTGGTCTCCACATTCCTTTTAGAGTCTTCCACAAGAGTCAAGGAAAGCTCTTGAATGTCTTTCACGAGAGGAAAAAAAGCAGCACAAAGCATCATGTATAGTTTCTGAGATCTTTTATGAATTCCTAAAGTTTACCCATAAATCTCTTGAATCTACAAATACCTGAATAAGAAATCCAATCCTAGATAAATATGTATTTTTTAAATAAAATGAGACTTAAAGAAAGTTATGGATATTAATAGATTAAATGTAAACAAGAGGCAATCTAAAGGAGAATTAACTCACCATTTAGATTTGAATATTTTATGATGGTATATCAAATTTCCTTCTCCAGATGATATACTCATTTTAAAGTTGCTGTAATATGGCTATTTGTGATGCCTCTTAATAGATAGTGTACCAGTTCACAAAGGTTTAGATATGGATAGTTTATGAGAGAAAAAAAGGAAAGACAGAAGGAAAGAAAAGCCTCAGGGAAAAATCACTTTTGTATGTACATTTATAAGATAAATGTTTATTTAGAATAATAAAATGAATGAGTGTATTCACTTCTGAAGCACAAATGGATAAACCAAACAATACCAAGCAAAGCAAAGGCAAATACAGTTTTAAAAGCCACAAACAGTAGCAGTTTGCTCTCTCCCTTCATAGATTATGCTTTGATCTGTGTAGTCATAACTTATTATCAGCTGTAAATACCATTGAGCTAAAAGACTATGATTCTATATGTAAAGTTAACATAGTCCTGGATCAGGAGAAGCAATCCGTTCTCCACAAGCAGCAGTTTATATTTCACAAGTCTCTTTTTGAAATAGGTTTTTCTATTTAGATTTCTAAGTTTATTTAATCTTCTTGAGAATTTCCCATTAAGTCACTGAGTTAATTGTTGAGGAACATAACCCAAAGAAACTAGATCTTTGAAATTAAGTCCAAAATGTTTAAAAGAGGCAAAGCATCACCCTCACAATAATTATTGGTGAAACATTGAATTCCTCCCATTACTACTGACATTTTTGAGTCAAAATTATTATTAAAAAAAAGATGAGAGGAATTAATATATGGAATAGAATTTGGAATATGTGATTTAATTTTATTAGGCTAACAAAATGTTTCCAAACTAGGTCATTTTAAATGCAAAATGTGTTATTTCTTCTCAAGATTTCTTTGTGTATTACTATTATGTTTATGTATTTATGTAGCCCTCTGATCATTTCCAGAAAGAATCTAAGTTATAACCTAGAAAACTTAAAGGTTATAAAGAGGACAGTCTCAAACAAAGGCAGGATAAGGATTAGTAATATAAATAAATCTGAGAGTGAGATTGGTCCAAAAAAATTCATATCATGAAAAATGATCCATAAATTTGGCACGAAATTCTAAAAAGCTATTGCAAAGAGAGAGAGATGGATTTAGGGGTATTCACAAATATTCGTAGAAATTACTCATAAAGAAGAAAAACCAATTCATACAAGACAGTAAAATTAGTATTAATATTGAAGCAAGAGTCAAATAAAATCTTTCCTACAGTTTCTCAGAAGTAGATTGAAAAACAAAAGGGAATTAGCAGTTGCCTCACTGCCCACCTCTACCAAGGAAAAAATATCCATTACAGAAAAAAATAAAGTGTAAAGGAGTATCGTTGTCTCTCCATTATAACAGGTAACCATTAATACAATTCAGTCCAGCTCTGTATAAAAGAGACAGTCGTTGTTACCTTGTGAGAGTGCTAACCTAAGAATCTTACTTTTTAAGAATCTGGAAAAGCTAGCTTTTTCTAGGAAATCTTTCAATTTTTTAAAAGGTCAATAGTATGTCTACCAAATTAAACATCCTGAGGGACAGATTCAATATGGGAACTGCCAGTCTTCAACTCTTAATTTAAAGAATGTACAAAAAAAATCAATAGGCTATACCTTCCATTCTTTATTAATTATTTGGAATCACTGAGTGAGAATCACCTGAAGCTCAGCTTTTATGTTATTTATTGAGCTCATATTACAAGTTATAAAATTCAGCTGAGCCAAAACTTGTTTAGTTTTATTTTCATGGACGGTTAAGTGCTAGGATAAATAACCAAAGGCCATTCACTGTTGTATGGAAGTTGCTCCCTTCATCATAGATTTACTTAGAGCGCTGAAAACGTCTTCAAATTTCATTTGACTTGTCTTCATTCTTTTCTTGAATACAAAATCACAGAGTTTTCAAGTTGCCTTTTTAAAGACCCCAAGTTTGAAATCGCTACAACTGTTTTTGAAAGCAGCCTCAGTCTTCTTTAACACACTAATAGTTAACTCATCTAAATAGGGTATTCTGCAGATACCCAATTAAATATGGCGGGAAGTGGCTTTATCACATTCCACATATATTATCTAAATGTTTACATACTCTACCATCTTTTGATTATGTCTTTGCACCGAAGTATTTCATTAAATTATGAAGCCTCTGTATATCCCAAGTCAAAATAATTTGGATGCCTAGGAAAATAGACAAAGAAAGTCTTGTTTCTAAAAGAGACTTCAAGGCCAGTCTAAATTCTGCCCCTTCTCTTTAAATTTTGTGTGATTATTATGTGTTCTTAGGAGTAGCTACTTTTGGAAATGAGGTTTTGGGTAAATTGGAACTACTATTCTCAACCAACAGAACTTCTTTACTTTTACTTCAGTAGGGATCATTTTTATCATTTTGTTGTTGTCATTATTTCAGCATGACTAAGTTAAGAATACTTGGGAAGTAGAAGCCTGTCCATTTTATGCATCTTTAAAATACTGTATCACCTGACATAGGTTGCTGAAATTCTTTAAATAAATAAAAATGTTAGTGATGAATTATTCAGTATATATCATAGAAAATAATAACAAAAATTGTAAGGAAAATAATCATTTGCACATATCCAATTTATTCCTCCCAATGACCCTGAGGGAGCTCTACTTTCCAGGTGAACAAATAGAGATCTCAAAAGATTAAGTGGCTGGCTTGGTGATAGAAGTCTTATTATTACCTTGACTTTAGCTCAGTTACTCCTTGAAAGGAAAGTTATGACCAACCTAGATAGCATATTCAAAAGCAGAGATATTACTTTGCCAACAAAGGTCCATCTAGTCAAGGCTATGGTTTTTCCTGTGGTCATGTATGGATGTGAGAGTTGGACTGTGAAGAAGGCTGAGCGCCGAAGAATTGATGCTTTTGAACTGTGGTATTGGAGAAGACTCCTGAGAGTCCCTTGGACTGCAAGGAGATCCAACCAGTCCATTCTGAAGGAGATCAGCCCTGGGATTTCTTTGGAAGGAATGATGCTAAAGCTGAAACTCCAGTACTTTGGCGACCTCATGCAAAGAGTTGACTCATTGGAAAAGACTCTGATGTTGGGAGGGATTGGGGGTAGGAGAAAGAGGGGACTACAAAGGATGAGATGGCTAGATGACATCACCGACTTGATGGACGTGAGTCTGAGTGAACTCCGGGAGTTGGTGTTGGACAGGGAGGCCTGGTGTGCTGCGATTCATGGGGTTGCCAAGACTCAGACATGACTGAGCGACTGAACTGAACTGAACTGAATCTTAGCTCATAACCACATGATCCTATTAGCCTGAAAGTGACTGACTGACAGATATTTCTCCAATGAAGATGAATGGGTTTATTCAGGATCAGCAGAAAATTGCAATATAGCATCTGTGACTGTGGTCAGCAATGTGCAAGTTCTCACATGGGAAGGGAAGGAGAACACTTTCATAGAAAGGAAAAGAAATTTGGGAGGGCTGTAGTAAAACAAAAAAGGTCCAAGGATTTTCATTGGCTGAGTTCTTTCCAGAAAAGAAGTGCCTTTATTCACCTATTGGGCTCTAATATTATTGCAGGATATAAGAGCTCTTCCTCTGGTCTCTCAACTGTATTTAACTGAGGATTCTATTTATTATTATTATTTTTTACATTTTCAGCCTTTGATTAAGATCTTTTTCTGAAAGCATAACTGATCAACAGTCAGGTTTTCTAGTTTCAGTGGCTTTTTTGCCCTTCAGTGTCAGGAGGGACCATTTCTGGATGTAGTGTCTCAGACTAGAAACCTTAGGTCACATGTGAGTAACAAGGAGGGTCTGGAGGGAGAATTTTTTTTTTTTTTTAATCTAAAGTTCATATGTTTTCAAGATCCTAGACATTGTAGATTATCTGAATCTTTATGTAAGCATCAAAGATATCTTTGGAAAGTTGTGTTTTTAGATAACAACTCTGGGAATTGTTATCACATTTATGACATGTTATCACATTTGTTATCACAAAACCTCATTCACAATTCTGGGAAATCTTTACTTTCAGGTCACCAGATGATGTGCACATCCAGTCAGCATTCAGAAACTTCATTAGGTTTGTCACATGCATCCAAGAGTCTAATCCTTAAAGTATGGTGGCACAAGGGCTGGTTAACAGTACTTAGTATGGTCTTTCTGGTGAGGTTGAGGAGAATGCTTTTGGCAGTATCTTTTCCAGTAGACAAAATCTCTAAGTTACAAGTCTTTTTCTCCCAAAGGCACACTGTGAAATGACTGCTTTACCAAAATATGGTTATTTTTAATAGAAACGAGAAGTCCTTTGTAATACTAGAATATGTCTCCTTTGATCAGTTATGGATGAAATAAAAGCAGGAACCAAATACATAGGGCAGTCTAGGACTATCTTGAAGGGTGAGAGTTTATGAATTCCGAAAAGGGTGGATCTGACATTTAAAAGGACCAATTGCAATGCTTTTGGCCAAGGTATTTAGACAACCTTTACAAATTTTGTTAGTTGGTAGCAATAAATGTTATTAGTGTGTTCAGCTAAACATGAAGATTGAGGGTGGTAAGCATAGTGAAAGTGGTGAAAAACCAGCCAAACATTACAGGCTTATCAAAGCATCTGGCCTTCAAAATGGGTTCTCAGATTACTATGAAGTTTGAGAGGAATTTCTCCAGAGAGGGGTAATCTTTCCCTAAAAGAGAGCTTCCCTTGTGGCTCAGCTGGTAAAGAACCCACCTGCAATGTGGGAGACCTGAGTTTGATCCCTGGGTTGGGAAGGCCCCCTGGAGAAGGGAAAGTCTACCCACTCCAGTATTCTGGCCTGGAGAATTCCATGAATGTATAGTACATGGGGTGGCAAAGAGTTGGACATGACTGAGCAACTTGCACTTTCACTTCCCTAAAAGACTTGCCAATGCCCAAGATGTAAGGGATGCAGGTTCAATCCCTGAGTTAGGAAGATCCCCTAGAGAAGGGCATGACAATGCACTCCAGTATTCTTCCCTGGAGAATCTAATGGACAGAGAAGCCTAGCGGGTTACAGTCCATAGGGTCGCAAAGAGTCAGACACAACTGAAGCAATTTAGAACAAAGGACTTTAGCCACAGAAAATGCAGTAGCCTGTCTGTAGGGGAAGGCTTCAGTCCAGTGGAAAAACATGCAGACTGTGATGGAAACATATTTATACCCATGAGATGGAGGAAGTTTATGAAATCCATCTACTAGACTTTGAATGGTCCATTAGGCACTTTAAAATATCTTGAAGCAGTACAAAGTCTTCCATGGGGTGTACTTTGGACAACTAGGACAATTGAGGTAGGCACTTTTTGCAGCTTTGTTAATGTTTCCCTAACAATATTTATTCATCATTTGTCAATAGACCATCGGTTTGGTGTATGTACTGTCATGAGAAGTGGGTTTTTTAGAGTTTCTGATAGGACTGAGTTATTTGATATAAACCATACCTTCCTCTTTTTCCCAAAAATTGTCAAATTTCCAATCTTGTTTTTTCTTTTACTGAATCTAATTTTGGGGCTTCTATAGCCAGTTTTTTCTAAAGTATCATTTGAGGAAATATCCCTGTGGATAATGGCAGAGGTTTGCCTGTTGTTGGTCCCTTTAAGGATAGCATTCCTTGCAGAAATATCAGCAAGGTGATTTCCCGTAATTTCCAGAAAGTCAAGTTTAACATGCCCCAGAATCTTAATATTAGCTAAAATAGCAGGTAAAATTATTGCGTTCAATAATTTTTGAACAGAGGTACTGTTTTTAATTTTATTTCCACTGGCAATAAGGAAGGAACGTTGCTTCCACTACATTCCAAAATCATTAGGTACTCTGAAAGCATATCTCTATCAGTATAAACACTGGCCGTTTTGTCCTTGACTAAAGTACAAGCCCATTTAAGAGTATGTAATTCAACCTACTGGGCCAAAGTGGCCATAGGTATAGTTGCTGCCTTAACAATGTCAAAAGGAGTTATAATAACTTAATCAGCATGGTATTTGTCATCGTCACCTTTTAAATAAGAACCATCATTGAACCATGAGCAGTCAACATTATCCAATGGAGTTTCTTTCAGATCATTACATTACAGGGAGTCAGAAGGTTGTCTATCAACATTAACCAGTCATGAAGGACACTTTGGTGACAGAAGGGAGAAGAGTAGCCAGATTAAAGTTACTATCATGTAAAAGAGTTATGGGAAGGACAGATAGCAAAGGGACATTTTAGGATATGAGGCAGCTAGCTGAGAAATGTTGAGTGTGATGAGAATTTGGGAGGACTTCTACTTCATGACATACAAAGATAATTAAAGGACATTCCACAATAATTTTCTCAGTGGCCTTAACCAAAAGGGCAATGGCTACAATGATTCTCAGGCAAGAGAGGTATCCATGTGCCACAGGGTCCATTTGCTGGCTATAATACCCTATGGGCAGATCGTGGTCCCTGAGTTTTGGGGTGAGTACCCCAAAGTTATTCCCTTTCTTGTCACATACAAGAGTAAAAGGGAATATGATAATTGAGATGCCCAAAGGCAGGTGGATTCATCAAGCTGTCCTTTAGAGCCTTGATGGCTATGTCATCCAGTTTTTCCCACAAAATTGGGTGAGATTTTTATTGTTGAGAAAAACATAAGAAATTTGGTTTTAAAGAAACTTGGTTTTAAAACATAAGAAATGTGGAATCCAATTTCAACAACAAGCAACTGGCCTAAGAAAACCTTGCAGTTGCCCTTAGTTTGGGATTGTAGGTGTCCTAAGTTCCATGAAGTGTATCTAGATCTAGGTGGAGCCCTTGTTCTGGTACTGGCTGGCCAAAACATTGAACCAGGGTTTGGGCAAACTATAATAGTTTTTCTTTGGCAAACTTAAGTCCCTTTAAGTCTAAAAGCTTTATTAAGTGGATGCTGCCTTCCTGAGAAAGAGGCTTGAGAAGGAGGGCAAAGAAGCAAATCACATATCACAGCAAAGTAAAACCCTTGGAGAACTTTATCATTCAGATCAGCCTTCAGGATTTGTAGAAAATAAGGATTCTTAGTACAATTCTGAGGCATTACTGTCCAGGTGATTTATTTTTTCTTCTCAACCAAAGGCAAAGAAGTATTGGCTATCTTCATCAGCTAGAATACTAAAGAATGCTCTGTGAAAAGTAGTTACAGTGAAGAACTTTATTCTGCTGGAAATGGATGATAGTACCCTATGAGAGGAATAATGAGGTATTGAAGGATAACAGTGTTGTTTACTACTCTACCTTCGTAACTGTTTTTCTCACTGGTAAAATGCGGTGTTACAGTGGATAGTACAGGGATAATGAAGCCTTGAGCCTGTATTGTTCCATTATTGGCTTTATGCCTTGAAGGATTACCTATAGGGTATTGATTAATTCTAGGAAGTTTTGAGGATTCTGTTTTAAATTTTGATGGGATATACTATGGATTTTGTAAACATCAGTTGGAGGTTTCGCCCTTAAAGAAAGTGGTAGCTGATTCCATAGGGACAAATGATCAGGTCTGGTACCATCAGAGATAGAACAAATAAAAGATGTCGAAGACTCATTTAATTTACCTGGTTGGTTCTTTGATGACACTGTCAATTTCTGGAATTGTTTTCCCCTTTTAGGAGAAAGAAATTCTGGCATACTTGTCTAAGAAGTTTCAGCCTAATAAATGGATAGGGGCTTACTTACTTAGAGCCAAATAAATGAATAGGTGGCTCAGTGGTAAAGAATCCACCTGCCAAGGCAGGAGACATGAGTTTGATCCCTGTTGGTAAGATCTACTGGAGAAGGAAATGGCAACTCTCTCCAGTATTTCTTGCCTGGGAAATCTTATGGACAGGGGAGCCTGGCAGGCTATATTCCATGGGGTCACAAAGAGTTGGACATGACAGAGACTACAAAACAGTGAGAGGAACTAAGGAGAAAAGGGTGTGTATCCCTTAAACGGCTAAACAGAAGGGAATATTTTCAGAACTTCTTGAGGTTTATTAGAGATCCTCACTGTTTGAGCTGTTTTATTACTCCAAAGCAGGGCTGTTTTATGGTGGTGAGCTTGAGATCTGAGAGTATGGTATCAAAGAGGACTGAAAGATATTTATCCTCTCGTTGGAAAAATATTTCTCCAAGGCAATAAAGAGGGAGGATTGGGAAGAGCCCCTCTAGTTCCAGAGAGACCCACCACTGAGAACTGGTGTATGTTGGAAAGCTGGTTAGAGGGTTTAAGGTATCTTCAGTGCTTACATTTGTAACAATCTATTTTCTAATGTCCTGGTTCTGTGCAATAATAACAAAACTAAGAGGATTTTGGTTTTGTTTGGGAGATTTCATTTGTTGGAGTCGACAATTATAATAATTTTGAGGTCTTCCTTTGAGGTGATTCATATAGAGTAAAAGGAAGCCATTTTGTCAGATTAACTAAATCTGAAGTGAACATAAGTTTCCCGTTTCATCCTATCAACTAAAAAAGATGCACAATGTGAGAGTTGCAAATTAAGTTTTATTTGGGACAAAATGAGGACTGCAGCCTGGAAGACAGAATCTCAGCTCTGAGATACTACTCCAAAGAGGCACTGGGGGAGGTCAATATATAACATTTTGGTGAAGGGGGAGTTCAATGCAATCAAGCACATATTTTGCTAAATATTTTCTGCTAGTCATGAGGAACTGATGTCACCTGGAAGGTATCATATCTAGATATGAGAAAATGCAAGGATTGGGATCATGAAATCAGTTTAACTGAAAATATCTAGTTCTATAGAACCTGTTCCACCAGTTTCCCTGAAGCACAGAATTCCTCACTCTCCACCCTGAACTCCCTTTAGGGCTGGAACAGATCAATAACTGCAGCAGTACAGGGTTCAGATTTCACAGAGGCTGATGGGGAATTTCCTTGGCAAGCACCAATTTGTAGTTGACATTTGTGATACTTTTTACTAGAAGGAAGAGATCTCATTTCAATCCATAATTAATATAGAGTTAAAAGCTAGTGAAGGTAATCAACATTTGAAGGAAGATCAGAATTTTCTTTAAAAACAGTCTGAAGTCAGTTGTGATTTTTATGAACAGATTGATCAGAATCTGTGTGCAAGCCTGAATTTTGTTCCAATCCACAGGCTTTGGAAAAGCCCTAGGAATTACTTGGTGAAGTTGCTTAGCAATTTTCGAACCTGATCACATAATAAGATAGCAGATTGTTCTGATTGTAATCCTAAGCATGTTCAAGACTTTCTCAATCAGCAGTTTTCACCCAATGCTGGGCCTGCCCTTCACTGATGAGCAGATGAACTAGCTGATATAAGTTAGAGAAACCAGGTTTATAAGTTTGAATGGCTATATTAAATTCCTCAGCAAAAGTGTGAGGATGTTTGTTTACTTTGGGAAAGTCTTTGACTATGCCTCACAGCTCAGCTTTAGTCCAGGGAATATAAGATATTAAAGATTTAGCCTCTGGATCCTCAAAGGGCTTATTTGAAAGAAGTATGTTCTGACAAGTTCAGAAGAAAAGAGAATGGGAAGAGTTTCAGAGATAAAGGGAAATTTGTCCAGAGAATGTATATAGGGGGATTGAGAGTATAGTGGAGGCATAGAAAGGAAGGAGGAAGATAGCACCAAAGGTCGAGCTTGAGACAAAGCCAAGGAAGAAGGACCTTAGGGCTTTGAGAGTTGCTTTATCTTTCTTTAATCATTTGTTTTCCTGGGTAAATTTTAAGATCTTATTTTTCAGACAGGCAACTTTAGACTCTTGATAATGTTGGGAAACTTCAAAATGCCAATTGAAATAAGCATTCCAGTCAATTCTGGAAAATTTTAAGCAATTGTAGCCCAATTGGGTTTTAAGGAAATTAAATTTTGTTATTTCAGGAGTTACCCATAATGGTCAATCATATTTTAACGTGCCTTAGGTCAGGTTGGTCCATTTATTTAGAAATGCCTGTGAGGAATCCTGGTAGCTCAGCTGATAGAGAACCTGCCTGCAATGCAAGAGACCACGGTTTGATTCCTGGGTCAGGAAGATCCACTGGAGAAGGGATAGGCTACGCACTCTAGTATTCTTGCTTGGAGATTTTCATGGACAGAGGAGCCTGGCAGGCTACAATCCAAAGGGTCGCAAGGAGTCAGACATGACTGAGCGACTTTCATATCACATGAGGAAGGACCATGGATTTTAAACATCAAATTGGCCTGAGTCCCTGTAAGAATTGGGGGAGGTAGGGGCTCAAAATACTTAGATAAGTGGGTTGGGTTCTGATTTCCTTGAGGTTTTTCCTCTAGAGAAAAGAACCTGTTTTAAACAGCTTAAACAGCTTGCAGCACAAATGGTTCAATTCAGACAGCTTGCAAGACAATCCCAGCCAATTCAAAGGAAACAGCTTAAAGGATCCAGGCTAAAGGCTTTTTCAGACAGTTTCCAGAGAATAGTCTTTTCAAAAGAATAGGCCAAAGGCTGAAAATCCTGGCACTGTTGCAGAGAACCCCTGTTTTCAAAGGAATGGGTCAAAGATTAGCCAGCTTCAGAAGAAGCAGCCCCTGTTCTGAAGGGAATAGGCCAGTTTCAGTGCAACAGTCTGATATTGAAATCAGATCCAAGTGCCAAACAGGTACTCACATACAAAACAAAGTCTTAACCAGAAAGATGAAAACTTTGAGCAGATTCTGAATAAAGCCTGGAGAGCTTCACATGAGAAAAGAGTGTGAGTTTGGATCCAAGAGAAACACTTGCCTTTAAACTCCAGGGTCAGCAGGAAAAGCAGTGAGTGACAAAAAAGCTCCATTGTGGGTACTGTACCTGTATGTTCACCAGTCCTGGAGTCATCAGGTCTCTTCTCTGGGCCTAGCAAGGACCACCAAAATGTTGACCTAAAACAGGTTGACTGTGAGACATTTATCCAGCAAAGATGTTTATTTGAGATCAGTAACAAATTGCAATTTGGATTCTGCAGCCATGGTAAGCCATGTGCAGTTTCCCTCATTGCAAGGAAAAGAGATGCTTTTATAGAGAGAAAAGGAAGTTGAGAGGGCTAAAGTAAACAAAGGGTCCGTGGCTTTTCCTTGGCTGAGTTCTCCCTAGGAAAGAAGTCTTCTTCCTGTTAGGCTTTCCTATAGCTGCAAGGTGTGAAACATCTCCCTTTTGATCTTCCAACTCTAGTTATTTGAAGTTTCTGTTTATTTGTATTTTTATAATTCCTACCAAATCAGCCCATTAGGTAAGGGGCAACTCACCTGTGCTTGCTTCAGTTTTATAATGATGCAGGATAATTGTTGTTATAAATATAAATTAATAGCTGGCTATGTTTCCCAGGTAAGAATTCTGAAGTGGATTGCCATTTCCTTGTCTGGGGGATCTTCCTGACCCAAGGATTGAATTCTGTATCTCCTGCATTGGCTGATGGATTCTTTACCGCTGAGCTACCAGAGTGGCCATAGCTACATGAGAGAACAATAAATTTGCTACATTAAAACTTTGGTCTAATACATATGCCATGTTTTGTTTATACATGGACCAGCTGATAGATATTTGAGTTCTTTCTATTGTTATATTGAAGAATGCTGCTATGAACATTTGTGTACAAATCTTGCGTAGACATATATTTTTATTTCACTTGAGAAACCCATAGGAGTAGAATTGCTGGGTTGTATAGTAGGTGTACATTTACATTTTTTAAAACACTGACAAACTGTTTTCCAGGAGAGCCCTAGTTTGCACTTCCACTAGCAATGTATGCGAGTCCCACTTGTACCATATCTTTACAAACACTTGGCATTTCAGTCTTTTTAAGAAATTCTAATATATGTATAGAAGCATCTTACTGTGGTTTTAATTTGTATTTCCCTATTGTTCAATCATGGAGAAGGCAATGGCACCCCAGTCAGTATTCTTGCCTGGAAAATCCCATAGACGGAGGAGCCTGGTAGGCTGCAGTCCATGGGGTCACTAAGAGTCGGACACGACTGAGCGAATTCACTTTCACTTTTCACTTTCATGCATTGGAGAAGGAAATGGCAGCCCACTCCAGTGTTCTTGCCTGGAGAATCCCAGGGACAGGGGAGCCTGGTGGGCTGCCATCTATGGAGTTGCACAGAGTCGGACACGACTGAAGAGACTTAGCAGTGATCAATCATATTGGCCATTATTTGTTAACTACTTATACAGATCTTTTTTCTGTTCCTTAAAATTGAATTATTTCATTATTGAGTTGTAAAAGTTCTTAATTAGATGTGGACAGAAGTCTTTTGTCAGATATATGCTTTGCAATTTTTTTTTTCCCCAAGCTGTATATTGCCTTTTCATTTTCTTGATTATTTCAACAAGCAAAAGATTTTAATTTTCTGAAGTCTATTTATCACTTTTTAAATTTGTGGTTCATGCTTTTTGTGTGTTGTCCCAAGGTCACAAAGGTTTTTCTCCTCTGCTCTGTTTTATACAATATATGTGTTTTGCTCTTACATTTAGGCCTGTGATCTATCTTGAATTAATATTGGTATATGGTGTTAAGGTCAAAGTTCAGTTTTTTTCCATTTGGATATACAATTATTCTAAAAACAAAGCAAAACAAAAACTTTGGTCTAGGAAAATATTTACTAAAATCTTTATTTTACAATAGTATTGGGAGATTCTGATTATTATATCTCATAATATTAGATATTAATGCATAATATTGCTGATTATAGTCACATTTTCCATTATTATTTTGTTAAAACATATATTGGACTTCTCTAGTGACTCAGATGGCAGGGAATCTTCCTGCAATGTGGGAGACCCAGGTTTGATCCCTGCATCTGGAAGATTCCTTGGAGAAGAGAATGGCTACCCACTCCAGTATTCTTACCTGTAGAATTCCGTGGACAGAGTAGCCTGGCAGGCTAAATATACCCAACATTTATCTTTTCTTATTCTTGTAGATGCTTACCTACAAAATATAGCCTATAATTTAGTCATCAGTTTTTGAGTAATAGTGTTTTCTGGGCATTGTATGATTTATTAATTGATAAATTGAATTTGAGTGCAGAGTGCCTCATTAAATTCTTTTGTGTCTGTTATTTCTAAACTGAAATCTATGTCCTGAATTTTTTTTTAAATTTTCTTGTGGTTTTGGTTTTCAAAATTTTGGATATTATTCTTCAAAGATTTTATTAAAATGCCGTTCTTTTGTTGTTGTTGTTGTTATTAACCTGTTACCAGAATGAAATAAATAATCTAAAGAAATGTCAAAGATGAAGGGAAGTCTAAACATGTAGAGTAGAATGTGAAATCTTTTTTATGTGCTATAGAGAAAATCCCTTCAAAAATCCCATTGTTAAGATATTAATTAAAATTACAACAGACTACCACATTATAATATTGCTCTTTCTTTTTTTCCTAATGTTCATGACACTTTCAGGTATTCCATGGGCAAGAAACATTTTCTCTAATTATTAAAGTTTCTAAAACAAATTTGGAAATACTGAAGAACATTGCAGCAATTAAACAACTAAAGTAAAATATATATTCTCTCTAGCATCATTATAATGCCTGAAGAAAGAAAAAAATATTGAAAAAAATATTATCAAGTGAAATCATAATTTCTCTCTTGTCTCTCTCTTCTCTCCCCACCCACCTCTCTCCCTCATTTCAATATTTAAGAGATTCATTCTCCTGCTGGTTGTAATGCAAATGAATTTCAGTGTCATCCTGATGGAAATTGCATCCCTGATGTGTGGCACTGTGATGGGGAAAAAGATTGTGAAGATGGTAGTGATGAAAAAGGCTGCAATGGTACCTTACGATTGTGTGACCACAAAACCAAGTTTTCCTGTCGGAGTACAGGTAAGCAGAACACTGGGTTCTACTTACACCTTGGGCTTGCTTCCTTAATGCAGGTTTCTTTTGGGCCCTTCTCAATACATACCTTACCTTTATAAAAGTACCCTTGTGTTTCTACTACATTTGCTGGCATTCTGTACATGACAGTAATAATAGCTAACATTCACTGAGAATTGTCTGCGGACTTGGCGCAGTTCTAAGAATGTTCTCTGTGTGAACTCATTTCAACATTCTAAATCACAATGAGAAAACTGAGCCCCAGAGAAGTTTTTAACTTGCTCAAGTCAAAAAGTCAAAAGAAGTTTTAACTGTCTGGCTCACAAAGCCAGCATGGAAGAATTGGGATTTGAAACCAGGAAATCTGGGCTTCCCTGGTGGCTCAGACAGTAAAGAATCTGCCTGAAATGTAGGAGATGGGTTTGATCCCTGGGTTAGGAAGATCCCCTGGAGAAGGGAATGGCAACCCACTCCAGTATTCTTGCCTGGAGAATTCCATGACAGAAGAGCCTGGTGGGTTACAATCCATGGAGTCACAAAGAGTCTGACACAATAACACTAATCTGAATTCAGTTTCTGGAATTTCTCAGTCCAGAAAGAGACATGTGTGCAGAACCCATGGGCATCATTCTCCTTTTCATAGATGAAACTTCACCATGAAATTGAAAGACAATGACTTTCAAAAAGGCAGAGTAATATGCATTTATTTTCAACTAGTTTTCTAAATTTTACGGTGCTGTTCCTAGCCTCTGTTAAAATGAAAGTGTGATTCCTTACAGTAAACCAGGCTGAGCTCTATGTGTTATATTTTTAAGAGTCAGGTGACTCCTCTCAATTATTATACAAAGATTCTTAGTTTGGGGCTCTTGGCTAATGGAATGTGGTTTTGAGTTTAGAAATTATACTTTTGAAACATTTTATATTAATTAAAAATTAATGGATAACATTAAATTAGTGAACTCTGCATTCAAGTGGGTGTATCTTTTCTTTTCTCCTTGCTTTTAGCTTCTCTTCTTTTCTCAGTTATTTGTAAGACCTCCTCCGACAACCATTTTGCCTTTTTGCATTTCTTTTTCTTGGGGATGGTTTTGATCACTGCCTCTTGTACAATGTCACAAACCTCCATCCATTGTTCTTCAGGCACTCTGTCTATCAAATCTAATCCGTTGAATCTATTTGTCACTTCCACTGTATAACTGTAAGGGATTTGATTTAGGTCATACCTGAAAGGTCTAGTGGTTTTCCCTACTTTCTTCAATTTAAGTATGAATCTGGCTGAGCACTGAAGAATTGATGCTTTTGAACTGTGGTATTGCAGAAGACTCTTAAGAGTATCTTGGACTGCAAGGAGATCCAACCAGTCCATCCTAAAGAAAATCAGTCCTGAATATTCATTGGAAGGACTGATGCTGAAGCTGAAACTCCAATACTCTGGCCACCTGATGCGAAGAACTGACTCAGTGGAAAAAACCCTCATGCTGGGAAAGATTGGAGATGGGAGGAGAAGGGGATGACAGGAGATGAGATGGTTGGATGGCATCACTGACTCAATGGACATGAGTTTGAGTAAGCTCTTGGGAGTTGGTGATGGACAGGGAGGCCTGGCGTGCTGCAGTCCATTGGGGTCTCAAAGAGTCAGACATGACTGAACAACTGAACTGAACTGAAATGAGTGAATGATTGATTAACTTAATAAGCAAGTTTTAATTTAACAGGCTAATTCTGATTCCAAAGAGCCAATTATTTGACTCAGGTTAACATTATTCTAAGTGTTTATATTGAGTATACTTTCTCATGTTGCTTCTGTCATTTGCTTGATTGAGTTAATGCTGAAATATATCAGATAACAGTATTTATTGGGTATATGACTAAGAAACTGTCAAGGCTATAGGAAAGCATAATATAAATTTACTTGGAAAATCCTGAATTAAAACTAACTGAATACACTATCAAGATTTAGGAGTGAAAAACATAAAAGCAGCCTGAAATTTCCTCATAAGGAAATTATAAATGCCTTCATAATAAAGAAATAAATTGTAAATGCCTTCATAATAAATAATTTCTAAAAGGTGTATGTTAGTAAAAACTGGTTTGAACTATGACAAAAAATATGGAGAGAAAATGTAATAAAGAACACCATTAAGTAAATTTAATAGGGAATTCCAATTGATTCTGATTTATCTTATATGCATTTTGATATTTTGCAATGAGCTCTTATGAAATAGCTTTTTCTGAATATGATTCAGTTTAAGAATAAATCTGCATTATGATGAGGATGGCTAATGTAGGGAGGAAATAATCTTTTCCTCTATCCACAGAGGGAGGAGAAGACAAAGGAAAAGTAATTTGAGTTTATTGGTATGGCAAATTGTGGAAAGGTAAATATATAGGAAAATTAATGGAAGATAAAGGCTAGTTAATAACGTTTGTGCATCACATCTTCTTTATCCCTTTTTTGTACCACATCTTCTTTATCCCTTCCTCTGTGGATGGACATTTAAGTTGCTTCCATGTCCTGGCTGTTGTAAATAGTGTTGCAATGAACATTGGAGTGGATCTGTGTTCCTAAACTATGATTTTCTCTGGATATATGCTGGGAGTGGGATTGCTGGATCATATGGTAGCTCTCTTTTTAGTATTTTTAAGGAACTTCCAAATTGTTCTCCATAGTGGCTGTGCCAAGTTACGTTCACACCAACAGTGTAGGAAGGTTTCCTTTTCTCTGCATTCTCTCCAGCAATTATTGTTTGTAAATTTGTTGAAGATATCTATTCTGACTGGCTTGAGGTGATCAATACCTCATTGTTGTTTTGATTTGCATTTATCTAATAGTGATTTTGAGGAGCTTTTCATGTGTTTGTTGGTCATCTGTATGTCTTTGGAGAAATGTCTAGGTCTTCCACTCAGTTTTTCAATGGATTGCTTGTTTTTTTTTGTTTGTATATATATATATATATATTTTTCCCCCCAATTATCAGGTTGTCTTTTTGCTTTATTCCTGATTTTCTTTGCTATTCAAATTTTTTTAAGATTAATTAGGTCCCATTTGTTTAGTTTTTATTTCCAGTACTCTAGGCATGTGTGCATGCTCAGTTGCTAAGTTATGTCTGACTATTTGCGGCCTTACAGTCTGTAGCCTGCCAGGCTCCTCTGTCCATGGGATTTTATAGGCAAGAATTCTGGAGTGGGTTACCATTTCCTCCTCCGGGACATCTTCCCAACCCAGGTATCAGACCTAGATCTTCTGCATTTACAGGCTGATTGTTTACTGTCTGAGCTACCATGCATATGTATAACTGATTCACTTTGCTGTATAGTAGAAACTAACACAGCATCATAAAGAACTTTATTTCAGTATTTTTAAAAAATAACACTGAAACATGTTTTTTGTAAATAACATTAAAACATGTGTAGATTCATATTGATATTGACTTTTCATCATCCTCATGGCCCTAAAACTTTCCTGAAAAAGGGTTTTGTGGCAGTTCCCCTTTCTCAAAAGTTTATACGGGAAATGTGGTATAGCATGGTGACAGTAGTTGTTAACACTGAATTGTGTAACTGAAATTTACTAAGGGAGTGGAGCTTAAGTGTTCTCACAATAAATGAATGAAGAAGAAAAGAAGGAAGGAAGGGGAAATGTGAAAGATAGTAATTAAACCATTGATCTGCTTCTAATTTGATCTCTGACTTAAATTTAATAAAGTGAAATTGTCAAACTACTTGAGACATAATATTGGCAAATATATTATGAATATTTTTGAACATTGCAGATATTAAAGTGAACCAAAAATATAGGTGAATATAAGCATTGGATTAAGAATATGTGCACATCTATAGTCTTTTTTGATATTTTTAAATTTAATTAAATTCTCAACTTTATGAACTAAATAAAAAACCTTTACTCAAGATGTTGAGTTTAGAGTTCATGTTTATTTTTTTAAAAAACTTCTAAATGTTAGCTTGAGCATTTAAAGTTTTCAGGACAATTAATTTATATTTGGCAGTTACGATAGCTCTTCGTTTATATATAAATTGTCTCTTGAGAAATTTGTACGCAGGTCAGGAAGCAACAGTTAAAACTGGACATGGAACAACAGATTGGTTCCAAGTAGGAAAAAGAGTACGTCAAGGCTGTATATTGTCACCCTGTTTAGTTAACTTCTACGCAGAGTACATCATGATTTCTGGCTGGAGGAAGCACAAGCTGGAATCAAGATTGCCAGGAGAAATATCAATAACCTCAGATATGCAGATGACACCACCCTTATGGCAGAAAGTGAAGAGGAACTAAAAAGCCTCTTGATGAAAGTGAAAGTGGAGAGTGAAAAAGTTGGCTTAAAGCTCAACATTCAGAAAACAAAGATCATGGCATCTGGTCCCATCACTTCATGGCAAATAGATGGGGAAACAGTGGAAACAGTGTCAGACTTTATTTTTCGGGGCTCCAAAATCACTACAGATGGTGACTGCAGCCATGAAATTAAAAGACACTCCTTGGAAGAAAAGTTATGACCAACCTAGATAGCATATTCAAAAGCAGAGACATTACTTTGCCAACAAAGTCCGTCTAGTCAAGGCTATGGTTTTTCCAGTAGTCATGTATGGACGTGAGAATTGGACTGTGAAGAAGGCTGAGTGCTGAAGAATTGATGGTTTTGAACTGTGGTGTTG
>NW_011494902.1:9973223-9992690 GCF_000754665.1 Bison bison bison | reverse complement strand
AGGAGAAAGGGACGACAGAGAATGAGATGGCTGGATGGCATCACTGACTCGATGGACGTGAGTCTGAGTGAAGTCCGGGAGTTAGTGATGGACAGGGAGGCCTGGTGTGCTGCAATTCATGGGGTCGCAAAGAGTCGGACACAACTCTTTCAGCGACTGAACTGAACTGAATATAAAAATGTAGGCATATCAATGTTTCTTTATTTTAATAAAGAAAAGAATGAGAGCTAAATTACACTAAAATACAATACAACTGCTTTCATTCCAGAGTTTCTAATCTCAAAGGATCTATCTTTGACTAAGAACTCTCCCACATTTGGTCTTTCAAATTTCAGACCAACAGCTTGCAGTAAGAGTTGACCCTTGAACAACAGAGGTTTGAACCACATCCCTTTATAGGCTATTAAAAAATAATAAATGTGTTGGAAACTTTTTTGGAGATGCAACAATTTGGAAAAAAACTCATAGGGAAACCATATAGCCTAGAAATATTGAAAAAATTAAGAGACAAATATATTATGAATGCATAAAATATATGTAGGTACTAGCCTATTTTACAATTACTACCATAAAATCTACCCAAATCTGTTATAAAAAGTTAAAATTTATCAAAACTTACACAAACACTTAACAGACCAGACATGGTGCAATTTGAAGTCAACAGAGGTATTAGCAAACATAAAGATGCAGTATTAAATCATAACTGTAAAAAATAACTGTAGTACATACCATAATAATTTTGTAGGTATGCCCTGTTACTATTTCAGTGAGTTCAAGTGTTGCTAGTATCAGCTTCAAACACCATGTGACACTGATCATCTCCTCATCACCAGTCTGTCTCTCCAATAAATTGCATATTACAAGAAAAAGTGATCTCTTGCAGTTCTTGCATATTTTTCATTGTGTTTAGTTCAGTGCCATAAACCTTGAATAGCACCATGGAACCTATACAAAGTGGGCTGGTGATGCTGGAAGTGCTCCCAAGAAGCAAGAGAAAAGTTATGGCAGTACAAGAAGTTGAGTTGCTTGCTATGTACTGGAGATTAAAGTCTGCAGCTGCAGTTTCCCATCATTATAAGGTAATGAATCTACCACAAGGACAACTGTTAAAAAAAAAAAAAAAGAGGGAAGAAGGAAAAGGAAATTTGTGAAGCCATTACTACAGCTATGCCAGCAGGTGTAAAAACCTTGCACTTTTTTTGAATTATCTTTTTATCTTGTATTGAAAATGCAGCTTTCATGTGACTGCAGCATTGCTATAAGAAAGTCATACCTAAAGATTCCAACATGATTCAAAAGAAAGCAAAATGATTGTATGACAGCATAAGGCAAAAGGAAAGTGGAGGATCTAAGGCTGGAGAATTTTCTGCAAGCAAATTATGGTTTGATAATTTTAGAAAGAGGTTTGGCTTAAAAAATGTCAAGATAACAGGAGAAGCAAGCAGGTTCTGCCCACCAAGAGGCAGCAGATGAGTTCCAGATGCCATTAAGGAAATAACTGAGGAGAAAGGATACCTGCCTGAACAGGTTTTTAGTGTAGACAAAATGCCCTACTCTGGGGGGAAAAAAAAATGTTGCACTGGACATTTATTAGTAAGCAAGAGAAGTACCAGGATTTAAATCAAGAAAGGATAGGATAACTTTTCTGGTGTGTGCAAATACAGTTGGACTTATGATCAGGAATGCCCTTGTCTATAAAGCTGCTAACCCCTGAACCTTGAAGAGAAAGATTCAATTTTGTCAATCTTCTGGTTATACAAGAAAGCTTGAACAACAAGATCTCTTTTGTGGGACTGATTTCATGACATGAGGAAGTTCCTTGCCTGTAAAGGACTGACTTTTAAAGTTCATGTGATGTTAGATAATGTCCCTTGGCCACCCAAAACCCCAAGAGTTCCACACTGAATGTTTCAAAGAGTTTTTTGTTTTTTTTCCCCAAACGTTATGTCTGTAATTGCGCATCTAGATCAAGGAGTCATAAGAACCTTGAAGGCTCCTTGTATGTGGTAATCTATGAGAATAGTTGTCAATGGTATGGAAGAAAACCTCAGTAGAGAGAACATCATTAAATTCTAGAAGGATTACACTATTGAAGATATTATTATTATAGAAAAAAAAAAAAACTATGAAAGCCATCAAACCTGAAACAATAAATTCTTGTGGAAGAAACTGTGTCCAGATGTTGTACATGTCTTCACAGGATTTATAAGAGAACAGGAAATTATGAAAGAAACTGCAGATATGGCAGAAAAAGTGGGATGTAGGAAAGTTAAGGCTTTTAAGATATAGATCTTGGAGAAATTCAAGAATTAACAGACATCACACCAGAGGAATTAACAAAGTACTACTTGGTAGAGATGAATGCTTCTGTACTAGTTCCTAAAGGTCAGTAAGAAGATTTAGAAGAAATGCCAGGAAACAAAATAACATTAGACAGTTTGACACAAGGGTTATAATTATTAAAGATGCTTTTGACTTCTTTTATGGCATATACATACAAGAAGTATGCCTACGATACAGGCACTAAAACTAAACAAACAGTAGAAGAACTGGTACCATACAGAACATTTTTAGAGAAATGAAAGACCATAAAAGTCAGAGAGAAATGACAGTGTATTTCCATAAAGTTACACGAACTGTGCCTGACTCACCTGCCTCCCCTTCCGCCTCCTCTACTTCTGCTACACCAGAGACAGCAAGACCAACCCCTTCTTTTCCTCCTCGTCCTTAGTCTACTCAACATGAAGATTACAAAGATGAAGACTTTAGTGATGGTCTATTTCCACCTGAATTCAGTTCAGTAATTCAGTTTGTCCGACTCTTTGTGACACCATGGACTGCAGCACACCAGGCCTCACTGTCCGTCACCAACTCCCAGAGTTTATTCAAACTCGTCTATTGAATCGGTGATGCCATCCAACCATCTCATCCGCTGTCATCCCCTTCTCCATCTGCCTTCAATCTTTCCAGTATGAAGGTCTTTTCAAATGAGACAGATCTTCGCATCAGGTGGCCAAAGTACTGAGGTTTCACTTCAACATCAGTCCTTCCAGTGAACATTCAGGACTGATTTCCTTTAGGGTGGACTGGTTGGATCTCCTTGAAGTCCAAGGGACTCTCAAAAGTCTTCTCCAACACAGTTCAAAGCATCAATTCTTTGGTGCTCAGCTTTCTTTATAGTTCAACTCTCACATCCATACATAACAACTGGAAAAACCATAGCCTTGATGAGACAGACCTCTGTTGGCAAAGTAATGTCTCTGCTTTTTAATAGGCTGCCTAGGTTGGTTATAACTTTTCTTCCAAGGAGTAAGTGTATTTTTGTTTCATGGTTACAGTCACCATCTGCAGTGATTTTGAAGCCCCCTAAAATAAAGTCTGTTACAGTTTCCACTGTTTCTCCATCTATTTGCCATGAAGTGATGGGACCAGATGCCATGATCTTAGTTTTCTGAATGTTGGGCTTTAAGCCAACCTTTTCACTCTCCTCTTTCACTTTCATCAAGAGGCTCTTTAGTTCTTCTTCACTTTCTGCCATAAGGGTGGTGTCATCTGCATATCTGAGATTATTGATATTTCTCCCAGCAATCTTGATTCCAGCTTGTGCTTCATCCAGCCCAGTGTCTCACATAATATACTCTACATATAAGTTAAATAAGCACAGTGACAATATTCAGCCTTGACATACTCTTTTTCCTATTTGGAACCAGTCTGTTGTTCCATGTCCAGTTCTAACTGCTGCTTCCTGACTTGCATACAGATTTCTCAAGAGGCAGGTCGGGTGGTCTGGTATTCCCATCTCCTTCAGAATTTCCCACCATTTATTGTGATCCACACAGTCAAAGGCTTTGGCATAGTCAATAAAGCAGAAATAGATATTTTTTCTGGAACTCACTTGCTTTTTTGATGATCCAGCAGATGTTGGCAATTTGATCTTGGGTCCCTCTGCCTTTTCTGAAACCAGCTTGAACATTCATATTGAGCCATATTGAACATTCAACATGCTATTGGAGACCAGTAGAGAAACAACTACAGAAAGAATGAAGAGACAGAGCCAAAGCAATAACAACACCCAGTTGTGGATGTGACTGATGATAGAAGCAAGGTCCAATGCTGTAAGGAGCAATATTACGTAGGAACCTGCAATGTTAGGTCCATGAATCAAGGCAAATTGGAAGTCATCAAACAGGAGATGGCAAGAGTGAACATCAACATTTTAGGAATCAGCAAACTAAAATGGACTGGAATGGGTGATTTTAACTCAGATGACCACTATATCTACTACTGTGGGCAAGAATCCCTTAGAAGAAATGGAGTAGCCATCATAGTCAACAAAAACGTCTGAAATCCAATACTTGGATGCAATCTCAAAAATGACAGAATGATCTCTGTTCGTTTCCAAGGCAAACCATTCAATATCATGGTAATTCAAGACTATGCCCTGACCTGTAATGCTGAAGAAGCTGAAGTTGAACGGTTCTATGAAGACCTACAAGACCTTCTAGAATTAACACACAAAAAAAGATGTCCTTTATATTATAGGGGACTGGATGCAAAAGTAGGAAGTCAAGAAACACCTATAGTAACAGGCAAATTTGGCCTTGGAGTACAGAATGAAGCAGGGCAAAGGCTAATAGAGTTGTGCCAAGAGAATACTCTGGTCATAACAAACACCATCTTCCAATAACACAAGAGAAGACTCTACAAATAGACATCACCAGATGGTTGACACCAAAATCAGATGGATTATATTCTTTGCAGCCAAAGATGGAGAAGCTCTATACAGTAAGAAAAAACAAGACCAGGAGCTGACTGTGGCTCAGATCTTGAACTCCTTATTGCCAAATTCAGACTTAAATTGAAGAAAATAGGGATAACTACTAGACCATTCAAGTATGACCTAAATTAAATCCCTAACGATTATACAGTTGAAGTGAGAAATAGATTTAAGGGACTAGATCTGATAGAGTGCCTGATGAACTATGGACAGAGGTTTGTGACATTGTACAGGAGACAGGGATCAAGACCATCCCCAAGAAAAAGAAATGCAAAAGAGCAAGATGGCTGTCTGAGGAGGCCTTACAAATAGCTGTGAAAAGAGGAGAAGCCAAAAGCAAAGGAGAAAAGGAAAGATATACCCATTTGAATGCAGAGTTCCAAAGAATAGCAAGGAGAGATAAGAAAGACTTCCTCAGTGATCAGTGCAAAGAAATAGAGGAAAATGATAGAATGGGAAAGGCCAGAGATCTCTTCAAGAAAATTAAAGATACCAAGGGATCATTTCATGCAAAGATGGGCTCAATAAATGAAAGAAATTGTATGGAGCTAACAGAAGTGAAAGTCATTAAGAAGAGGTATCAAGAATACACAGAACTGTACAAAAAAGATCTTCATGACCCACATAATCATGATGGTGTGATCACTCACATAGAACTTGACATCCTGGAATGCGAAGTCAAGTGGGCCTTAGGAAGCATCACTATGAACAAAGCTAGTGGAGGTGATAGAATTCCAGCTGAGCTATTTCAAATCCTCAAAGTTGATGCTGTGAAAGTGCTGCACTCAATATGCCAGCAAATTTGGAAAACTCAGCAGTGGCCACAGGACTGGAAAAGGTCATTTTTCATTCCAGTCCCTAAGAAAGGCCATACTACCAGTTTGTGCTCAAACTACCACACAATTGCACTCATCTCACATGGTAGTAAAGTAATTTCCACCTAATAAATAGTAAATAATCATCATACCCTACTTTTAATGAACTTACCTGTTATGTATGTGTGTCTTTATGTAAAAAAAAAAAAGCAATCTAATAACTGTTCAACATGAACTGAATGGGAAGTTTTTGTATCATTATCATTGTCATCACCTACGTTTTCATCATGTAGAACATCATGTGCAAGGCTTATATTGAAGTGGATAGCCTATCCTAAGTGAAGTGAAAGTTGCTCAGTCGTGTCTGACTCTTTGTGATCCTGTGGACTATACGGTCCATGGAATTGTCCAGTCCAGAATACCGGAGTGGGTAGCCTTACCCTTCTTCAGGGGATCTTCCCAACCTTGGGATCGAACCCAGGTCTCCCACATTGCAGGCAGATTCTTTACCAGCTGAGACATAAAGGAAGCCTAAGAATACTGGAATGGGTAGCCTATCCCTTCTCCAGTGGATCTTCCCAACCCAGGAGTCGAATCCGGGTCTCTTGCATTGCAGGCAGATTCTTTACCAACTGAGTTATCAGGGAAGCCTGCCTAGCCTATCCTAACACAGACATAAAGTGAGTGCAATATAAAATTAATGATGTGTTAGTTTTCCTAGTGTTCTGTATTGTTTTCAGAGTCATATTACTATACATTATGTCTATTTCACGCATAATTGGAGAAAGCATATATCAGCCTATCATCACAGGTGTTTTTTTAAAAAATGTAACAATGTTTATAATTCTATAATTATAATGATTATAATTATAATCAGAATATGACTATATTACCATATGATATAAAAAATTATAACAATTCTTCCATTAGTGTATACTTAGGGTACCATGAAGCAATCATATTGCAACCATAGCAATCATGGTTCTTCTTCATTATCTGCGCATGAATTATTATACCTGTAAAAAAATATGAATCTTATTCACATTATCTTTTCATGTTTGATGTCTAGTGTTAATAATATGTATAAAATCTACAGTATTTTTTATCTTATAAGACAATATTGATGTGGGCACTAACAGGCAATTCATCTTGTGAATAGACAATGTAGTCTTATGATATCAATAAGGTAGAGTACTATAAATATATTTTCTTTTCCTTATGATTTTCTTAATAACATTTTTCTTTACCTAGCCTAATTTATTGTAACAATACAGTATATAATCATATATCATACAAAACATGTGTAAAGGCTCTAGTCAGCAGTAGGCTATTAGTAGTTAACTTTGGGGACAATCGAAAGTTATATATAGATTTTAAACTGTGCCCCTAACCCCCACATTGCTTTAGGATCAACTGTATATTATAGTCAGGAAATCAGGGAGGAAATTTCAAGTCCTTCTCTCATGAAAAGGAAACTAAAATATGTAATTTTTTAGAATGGAAAAATAAAAGAAACCTTTGACATTATACATTAATGGCAAGGTATAAGGAAAATAAGGCCACATATAATATTATTTTTCAATTTCTCTGTGGCCAGTCTAGAGTTTATTTAAAATTCCATGTTGATATATCTCTTTCTCAAATCTAAATAGGTATCAGTCTCCACCTTTCCCTGTTACAATTATTCTGTGGTTGTTGCTGCTGCTGCTGCTAAGTTGCTTCAGTCGCTTCCGACTCTGTGAGACCCCATAGACGGCAGCCCACCAGGCACCCCCATCCCTTGGATTCTCCAGGCAAGAACACTGGAGTGGGTTCCCATTTCCTTATTCAATCTGTGATTGTTAAAGCTTAAAAATATTGCATTGAGAGTGTTAGGACATTCTGCAAGTCATCAAGTACTGAAACTACCAGAAAGAAATTTATTTAAGAATCATTAAGAAATGCCACCAGATAATAGAGCAATACAAAGCTAAGATAAAACAGTCTAGTATTTTACAACTAGCAAAAATATTATTGCAGATAATTTACAGGCACAAAGTATAAGACATTTTCCACTAAAGTGTCACTAGGAAATTAATAGAACAACAAGAAAAGAGGATTTAGTGAGAGAATGAGTGAGATTTAGGGACAAGAATAAAACCTCAGTGAGACTCAGAAAACCACAATGATAAAAATACAATTTTCAATAAAGATTTTGCAGTCTTAACTATGTTAAATAACACACTATGAAATTCTATACAGCAAAATTTATAGAAACCATAATGTGAAACCATATCAAGAGAAAGAAATTGTATTCACTTGTTTTAGTGTATGAAAAATTAAGTAGAAGAAAAACAAGCCAAAATATAAAAGATTTAAAGAATTAATGTTTAGATCAAATTAATAAAAATATAACTCTATTCTTAGAAGGAAAAAAATCTTATTTTACAAGGCTTATGAAATATTTTTAAATGAGCATTTATTATCAGAAACAAATTCAATAAATTTTAAGAAATAGAAGTGAATCAGACAAAATTATCTGATCATCATATAATACACATATAATTTTGAAGATTAAACTATTCTTCCACTTGTAAATTTAATAATAAAGTACTTTTTATCTTAATTCTAGTGGGAATCAAGGTAGGCTTTGAGAACTTCTACTAAATAAAAGTACATACTTTTCAGAATATATGGAATATAAATAAAGCATTGCTTATGAGAAAACATCATAAATTTGTAAACTTTTATGCCAAGTGTCCCAGATATTATACTATCAGTGTAATATCTTTAAAGTTTAACAATTGCAGAAATATAAATACTGTAAAATTCCAAAGACATCATTGAAATTTTAGTTATTTTAACATATATTTAGTTTTATTAATCCTGAGTAATAAATTTTTGTTTGTTTCTAGTAGTTTGCCATCCTTAGAGAGACTGAGCCAAAAATATATCTTAAAATGTTCAAAATTTATAAAATTATATTCAACTGAAACTCAATTTAAAAATTACAAGAAATGTACCTAAACTTTCAGATGATATTTTGTTTGTAGCATTTATATTTCTAAAATAGTTAAAAGCTAAAACTATTCTGAGACTTTTGAGATATCTGTATTTACATTCAGTAATTAAAAAAATAAAAATACTTGTTTTAACAATATGTACTAGGCATGGTATTTTATAATCTCTTGATGCTTTACTGCATTTCTCAACTCTTGGGGTTTTATTGGGGTCAAATGACTAGTTCTAGTCACTGAGTCGTGAGCGTACGGGACTGTATAATTTCCATACGATGCAGTTAAGCTTGGTGAGCATCTCTATTTTGGTTTTGTTTTAGTTTGCTTTTTGTTTATTTGGTTTTGCTCGTTATCCTGCCCTAGTGGCCTTTTATATTATGATTCTGGAAGGCATACACAGAAGATGGAAGAAGGAGACTCAGCTTCCATGATTTTATGTGAACAAAAAACCTTACTGAGTTAGGTCACTGTATTTTAGAATCTGTTACTGCAGCACAGCTTATCCTGACTATACTCTGGTTTCTCTTCAGATCATATAAATCTTTCACCTGTCTGACTAATACAACCTCAAACTCAGGAAGTTACAAATAATAAAAAAATGTAAGGAAAAGAGAAAATCAAATTAATGTTTAAATTTAGAAGAAAGAAAATAGTGTAATTTGAAAACTCAATAATTAGGTTGTTGAAAGAATAGCTAAAATTGCTAATCAATTAACTGACCTAATTAAAAAAAAAAATTAAAAGCACAGTACCAAAAAGGATAATGGGAAAATAATCATACAAGCTGAAGAAAGTATAAGGCTAGAGAAACTATCTATGAAGAGTCATAGAAATGAATTTAAAACCTTTATTAATAAAATCATTTAACTTTTTAAAAAAATATAAATTTCCAAAATCAATTCATGAAAGGAAAAATATAAGCAATATATTTTATAAAGATTTTTTTTTAAATCAATATATAACTCCTTTCACTATTCCACCAAAAGTTTCAAGTCCAGATGAAAAATTCTACCAGATATTTAAGGAGCACTGTTACAACTGTCATTTCATCTCCTCCAGAGAATTGGAAAGGCATAATAACTCTTAAACAATGAAAAGTTGATTTTTCCAACCCCCAAAGTTAGTACCTCCCATACACACAACAATTATAAACTGTCTCTCTGATGACCATGATTACCATTATTCTAGATAAAATATAAGCAAATCCAGCAATACCTAAAAGGACTAATTCACCATAAAAAAAAGTCCTCCTTTGATATATCTGTTACAATCAGTGATCCTGTATTCCTACATTGATCATTATCACCCAAAGTCCATAGTTTGCATTAGAGTCCACTCTTGATGTTGTACAAACTATGAATTTTGACAACCATTTAATGATATGAGCTACCACAGTATCATAGTTTCACTGCCCTAAAAATCCTCTGTGCTGTCTGTCATCCCCCTTTCCTTCCATCTGATCTTCTTACTGTCTCCATAGTTGTGCCTTTTCCATAATGTCATATAAATACATATAGTATGTAGCCTTCTTAAGTTAGCTTCTTTCACTTAGTATCATTCATTTAGGTTTCCTTCATGTCTTTTAATGGCTTGTTAGTTCATTTCTTTTTGGCACTGAATATATCCTATTTTCAGGTTGTACCACAGCTTTTTAGTTCATTCAACCTGAAAAGTGACTTGGTTACTTTCAAGTTTTGACAGTTATGAGTGAAGAGGCTATAAATATCGGTATATAAGTTTTTGTATGGATATAAGTTTTCAACTCATTTGGGTAAATACCAAGGAGTGTGATTGCCGAATCATATGGTAAGAATATGTTTGGTTTCTTAAGAAACTGCCATATTGTCTTCCAAAGTATCTGTATAATTTTACATCCCCCACTAGAAATGAATGAAAAATTTGTCTTGCTCCATATCCTGGCCAGTATTTGAGTATATCAGTGTTTTGAATTCCATTAGTCTAATAGGTTTATAGTAGTGTTGTTTTAGTTTTCATTTCCCTAATGGCATATGATGTGGATCATTGTTTCATAAGCTATTTGCCACTACATTGTTTTTAATAGCTAAATGTTGCAAGCATCCTATATAGACCAAAAGTAAAGTTAGGGAGAAACATTATGGTATATCCACATAGTAGAAACCCTTGCAGCAATTATAATGAATGGGAATCACTATAATACACTCACACGGATGTTTTCTTATAATTAAGTATTGAATAAAAATTCAGTGAACTTAATAGTGGGCATAGTATGTCATATTGTTTAAATAAAAAGAATAAAAAATAGTATATTTTTTCTATAATAACAATATTTCTAGAAGGATTCATAAGAAACTGTTGTCAGTATTTGTTTTTGAATGGGGGGAAGGAAGGCTAGAAAAAGAGTGAGAAGGTGTCATACTTGTACAGTCTTCTTTCATGACTGTCTATCTTTCCAGGAGAGGTGATAGGTTGGTGCTGATCCATAACCTTACACTCTCTATTCCCTGGGAAAATCAACATGCATTTTCAAGTCATGTCCCAGGGTAGAGTTAAGAATTAAGGATGGCATATATATGGAATTTAGAAAGATGGTAATGATAACCCTGTATGCAAGACAGCAAAAGAGACACAGATGTATTGAACAGTCTTTTGGACTCTGTGGGAGAGGGCGAGGGTGGGATGATATGGGAGAAGGGCATTGAAACATGTAAATTATCATATGTGAAATGAATCACCAGTCCAGGTTTGATGCATGATACAGGGTGCTCGCGGCTGGTGCACTGGGATGACCCAGAGGAAAGGGATGGGGAGGGAGGTAGGAGGAGGGTTCAGGATGGGGAACACATGTACACCCATGGCAGATTCAAGTCAATGTATGGCAAAACCAATACAATATTGTAAAGTAAAAAAATAAACAGAAAAAAAAAAAAAGAATTAAGGATGAAGGAGTCTTTAGCAAAGGAATGTAACAAAACTAACTCTGACAGTGGCTCCATAAACATCATCCTTTGTTCTGATCCTCTAGTGTAATAAAAATCCACTTGTGGGCTTGTGTGAAGGGCAAAGAACACATTTATTTTTAGGTTTTTTTTTTTCTTCCTCACATTGTTGTATCAGTAAACAAAAAGTAAAATGATAAATTTAATCCATGTTAAAAATCAGTCTGAATAATTAGAAACAAAATTATCTACAATGGAAAACTGATTTTGTTATAATTTTATGATGAGTTGTATATGAAGAATTTGTAAGTACAGCACTTTATTTTTGTCCTTCAATAACTGACCATATGGAATACTTCTATTTATTTCTGATGAAATAATATGGTGAGCTCTCCATTGTCTATGTGCTCTGAAACTAGTAATATATAAATATATTTTTATGTGTAGCTTCTTATAAGCCCTGTATTCTTTTGATTTCTCCTGGTGGCAATTTTAAACACTTTGCTGTATACTTACTCCCACCTACCCATAGTCCCGTAACTAAAGAAATAAATAACCCTTCATTTTGCCCAGAAGCACTCTTCAGCTGTTGAACCTGTAACTACCTACATCCTGTGGGACCTTGGTCACTTTTTTTTGCTTATGTCTTCAATTTCTTTATCTACACCAATTTTTCTTTCTCTTTGTAAATATAGCTAGCACAGTAGGCTCAAAAACACTTGATTTTATCAGCTTTTCATGTTTTTTTTTCCTTCCCTTTGCTAAATTATCTTGTGTAATGTACCTAGATGTATTTCTCTCATTTACTCCTTCACCTTTTGCTGTCTAATATCCTCTGCCTGCCTTTGATGGAAATTGCCTTTTCAGTGGTTACCAGGAATGATTTCTCAGTCCATTTTTTTTCTCAGTCTTGTGTTGTGCTCTGCCATTCAGTAACTACATTAATTCACATAAATGCTAAACCTCTCTATGGTTCAATTTTCTGATCTGTAAAATAGAGATGATAATAATAATGGTACCACTAGAATGTACAAAAAGTGCCTAGAACGTAAAATGAGCTCCATCAACAATACCTTTGACCATTAATACAGCACAGTGATTTCTTTCTCTGCAATTCTTGACCTTTCTCTTCAACATATGTCCTTTCCTTGAAACTTTTCATTATGAAATCTCATGTTGAGTTGTCCTCTCTCTACCCACCATTTAGATTTCTATTTTTATTTCACCTTCCCTTGACCTTTTTCCCTTTGGCAATCCCTTATATTTAATTTAAAAATATCCATTGAGAACACTTTCCCCATGGTCCAGTGGTTAAGACTCTTCCCTCCCAATGCAGGGGACGTGGGTTCAATTCCTGGTCGGGAACTATGGTCCGACATGCTTCACAGTGTGGCTAAAAAATAATAATTAATTAATTAGAAAAATATCTGTTGAATACATACTTCATCTCAGACAATGCATACATTTTTCTCTTTATTTACTTATTTTATTTTGCTCCTTCTCATCCTTCTGCAAGGTGTCCATAGCAAACTCTTCTGTTCCTGAACTTTCACCCATCACCATCAGGTAAATGCCTGCCAAATTTCTGTCACAGATATTTACTCAACACTTCACACCCATTTTTTTTTCTTTGCTATGCTCAATATTCCACTGCCTCTCCAAATCTATATGCTCTTTCTCTCTTATATCTGTTAGAAATATCTTCATTTTCTTAAACATTTGGTTTTAAAGTAGAAACAACCTTTTAACACTTCTAGTGTATAATGGAGAAGGCAGTGGCACCCCACTCCAGTACTCTTGCCTGGAACATCCCATGGATGGAGGAGCCTGGTAGGCTGAAGTCGTTGGGGTTGCTAGGAGTCGGACATGGCTGAGCGATTTCACTTTAACTTTTCACTTTCCACTTTCATGCATTGGACAAGGAAATGGCAACACACTCCAGTGTTCTTGCCTGGAGAATCCCAGGGACGCAGAGCCTGGTGGGCTGCCGTTTATGGGGTCGCACAGAGTCAGACACGACTGAAGTGACTTAGCATAGCATAGCATAGCATAGCATAGTGTATAATGACTTTCTAAGTGCTACTGCTGATACCTCTACACTTTCTCTAACATCACCCACTCTATTTTTCCCATGCACACATCAGAGTTTAAGGTTAAGCCTATACTATTTCTCACTCAGAACTTTGTGTTGTCTGCTGTTTTCATCCCTGACATCTATTATCTTCAACCCATTCTACTCTCATCTTCAGCTTCCTCTTACTTCATAAACTTGGACATGCACACAGACTTTGTCAAAATTTTTCAATGTCAATTTTTTTGTCAAAAACATTTGCTGTAATCAAACATTTTTTGAGGTTATTGAGCTAACTCTCCTTGAATTAGCAATCAACACTTTATGAACTCAGACCCCAAACTGGCTTATTACTGTTTCAGGAGGAAGTTCTACCCTTTTTCTACCTATGTATTTATATAGGAACTGTATCTCATATGTGGGTAAATTCAACAAATAAAATTAAAGCTGCATATACTCATAATTATCACTGAAAATTATCCATAAAACTCAGTATATATGTGTCTGATAAAAATTAATACATACAACTCTATCATGAATAAAATAATACTTGGCATGAAATAAAAATTATGGCATCCAGTCCCATCACTTCATGGCAAGTAGATAGGAGAACAATGGAAACAGTTGACAGACTTTATTTTGGGGGGTTCCCAAATCACTGAAGATGGTGATTGCAGGCATGAATTAAAAGACACTTACTCCTTGGAAGGAAAGTTATGACCAACCTAGACAGCATATTAAAAAGCAGAGACATTACTTTGCCGACAAAGGTCCATATAGTCCAAGCTATGGTTTTACCAGTAGTCATGTATGGATGTGCGAGCTGGACTATAAAGACAGCTGAGTGATGAAGAATTGATGCTTTTGAACTGTGGTGTTGGAGAAGACTCTTGAGAGTCCTTTGGACTGCAAGGAGATCCAACCAGTCCATCATAAAGGAAATCAGTCCTGAATATTCATTGGAAGGACTGATGCTGAAGCTGAAACTCTGATACTTTGAATACCTGATATGAAGAGCTGATTTCTTTGAACACACTCCCAACATCAGAGTTTCAGCTTCAGCATCAGTCCTTCCAATGAATATTCATACTTTGAACACCTGATATGAAGAGCTGATTTCTTTGAACACACTCTGATGTTGGGAAAGATTGAAGGCAGGAGGAGAAAGGGAACAGCAGATGAGATGGCATCAACGACTCAATGAACATGAGTTTGAGAAGCTCCAGGAGTTGGTGATGGACAGGGAGGCCTAGCATGCTGTAGTCCATGGGGTCTCAAATAGTCGGACACAACTGAGAGACTGAACTGAACCGAGAAATTAAATATAGAAACTATAATTTTATAGTGGATTCACACAGAAATAGAAGAGATCAAATTAAGGAGGAATTGACCTGATTTCAGTATCTATGCCCTGACACATTCCCATTCGATAGCAGAAATAAACACCATACTATTAAACTGTTTTCCCTCTCTTTTTCCTTTTACTTGCTTTTTCTTTTGCAGAGGATATATTTTTGAATGTTAAGGCTGTACACATAAGACAGCTATTTATATGAAATGCCTTTTTTTCTTGTGTCCATATCTAATATTCACTGCCACTCTTCAAAATCTCTTCCCAAATAACATCTTAGTAAAGCTTTTTTTTTGAGCCTTTAAATCACACATATTTTCTAGCTCTCTGAAATTCCATAACACTCTGTGATGGTTATATGGCTTTTATCTTATCCTTTTTTTATAGAACATTTGTCAGTACTAGACTTATTGCTCCACGAGGTCAGGGATTTTTCTTTCCATTTTTTTTTACAGTGTTCAGTAGCTAGACAGGTACAAAGTACTCAATAAATATTTACTGAATTGAATTGAAGTCAAATGTTGTTAGAGAAATAAATATGTATGTTTTATGGGGTGTAAACGTTACAGAAAGATTGCATTTCAAAAACCAATATTCAATAAATAATATTTTTAAATAAATCCATTTGGATTTTTTCAAAGTACCCATATTCTTGATATTAACTGCCAGTCATATCCCAGAACAGAAATTGTCCTGTTATAGCCTGTTGTCTCTCATTAAGACAAAAGAAAGTTAAGTTTACAAATTAATAAATCTCTTTTTCACTTTCTTTTTTAAATAGCCAAAACAGTTTAGCAGAGACAAGCAAAATCTGGAAGTGATAGTATGAATTCAGGAAAGCAAAACATATTCTAATAACTCCTAGGAACTCTTAGTTTTCCTATACTTGTTGATTTTGTACTGACTTTTAACCTAAACTATGTATCTCAAGGATACACAAATCAAAATAGTCCTTACAATGTCCTGAGTGTATGAGAGAGAGAGCAAATATGATTTAAGTGATTATAGTAGCTCCCATAATACCAGTAGCTGACTTTGGCTATTATCTGTTTGTTGTAATTGCTATTGTTGCTCAGCCATTCTTATTCTTTTTGCTCAAAGGACAAAACTACAATTTCCACAAGAGTCTTGCATATTTATTAATCAATTTGAAAATATTATGTAGAGCTCGATTTGATAATAAACACTGAATTTTTCTAGCACACGATATCTCTTTAAAGAAGAAATAGTAAAGACAATTTGAACTCGGTTGACTTGGTTATTTGAATTTATTTGTGCACAGTTTTTTTTTTTTAAAGATTTTGTTTTTTTAGATATTGTAGATATTTATAATTTATAACATATTTTAATATTATTAGTCTTTGTTTTGTTTTAAAAATACTAACTTGACCTGAGTTTCAGCTTTCTTATATATAAAGGAGGGAGCTTAAAATGAACAATCTTTCAGCATATTTACTAAGGTCATTTGCTTTTCAGTTTTACCCAATTGATGGTCATGAAATAAAAATTTAACTTATACCTGGAGTATCCTCTTACCTTCCTTTTGTATAAAAATTAAAACTAAACAAGAAAGGGAAAAGCAATTATTTCAAACATCCCCTGCAAAATACCTGGGAAGAAAGAGCTATTGAAACTTGTAGATTTTATCTAAGCTGTTTATACATATTTATCCATATCTCTTATAACATAGCAAGACTAACTAGATTATAAACTCCTTGGGGACAGGGAATGTGTCTTATGACTTTTTTTATATTACCTAAAGTCTCTTGGAAAATATAAGGTACAGAGTAACCTCTGTATCTGTAGAAACTACCAGACTTTGTGGCATGTGTTATATGTTTCATATTTATCATTTTAAAGTGAGCTAGTATTTTTTGAAAAATTACGCAGAAATATAATGGAAGGGAAAATAAAGTAACACAAAAGGTTTTAATGAAAAATTAATCTCTCTCCTACTCCCATGTACCTAAAGACTTCCTCACCAGAGGCAATTAGTTTTAATTATTTCCTGTGTAGCCCAGTGTTCTTTCCTGGAGAATCCCAGGGACGGGGGAGCCTGGTGGGCTGCCATCTGTGGGGTCGCACAGAGTCAGACACGACTGATGTGATTTAGCAGCAGCAGCAGCAGCCCTCCACAAAAAATTCATGTATAGACAGGCCTATATATGTGCTTATATTGACATATGTATGGAAATATAGTCACACATATTGCTAGACAGATAGTTCTAATATAAAAGAACATCTACAGCACACTCACTTGTAGGCCTTTTTTATTAACATGATAGGGAGATTGTTTTATTTTAACTTATGCAGAATTATCTCATTCTTTTTCACTCAAGTATATAATTTCAATGTATCAGTTCAGTTCAGTTCAGATGGTCAGTCGTGTCCGACTGTTCACGACTCCATGAATCGCAGCATGCCAGGCCTCCCTGTCCATCACCAACTCCCGGAGTTCACTCAGACTCACGTCCATCGAGTCAGTGATGTCATCCAGCCATCTCATCCTCTGTCATCCCATTCTCCTCCAGCCCCCAATGCCTCCTGCGTCAGAGTCTTTTCCAATGAGTCAACTCTTCACATGAGGTGGCCAAAGTACTGGAGTTTCAGCTTTAACATCATTCCTTCCAAGGAAATCCCAGGGCTGATCTTCAAAATGGACTGGTTGGATCTCCTTGAGTCTAAGGGACTCTCAAGAGTCTTCTCCAACACCACAGTTCAAAGGTATCAATTCTTCGGCACTCAGCTTTCTTCACAGTCCAACTCTCACATCCATACATGACCACCAGAAAAACCACAGCCTTGACTAGACGGACTTTGTTGGCAAAGTAATGTCTTGATTTGGAATATGCTATCTAGGTTGGTCATAACTTTTCTTCCAAGGAGTAAGCATCTTAATTTCATGGCTGCAGAAACCATATGCAGTGATTTTGGAGCCCAGAAAAATAAAGTCTGACACTGTTTCCCCATCTATTTCCCATGAAGTGATGGGACCAGATGCCATGATCTTCGTTTTCTGAATGTTGAGTTTTAAGCCAACTTTTTCTCTCTCCTCTTTCACTTTCATGAAGATGCTTTTTAGTTCCTCTTCACTTTCTGCCTTAAGGGTGGTATCATCTGCATATCTGAGGTTATTGATATTTCTCCTGGCAATCTTGATCCCAGCTTGTGTTTCTTCTAGTCCAGCATTTCTCATGATGTACTCTGCATAGAAGTTAAATAAGCAGGGTGACAATATACAGCCTTGACATACTCCTTTTCCTATTTGGAACCAGTCTGTTGTTCCATGTCCAGTTCTAATTGTTGCTTCCTGACGTGCATACAGATTTCTCAAGAGGCAGGTTGGGTGGTCTGGTATGCCCATCTCTTTCAGAATTTTCCACAGTATATTGTGATCCACACAGTCAAAGGCTTTGGCATAGTCAATAAGCAGAAATAGATTTTTTTTAGAACTCTCTTGCTTTTTCCATGATCTAGTGGATGTTGGCAATTTGATCTCTGGTTCCTCTGCCTTTTCTAAAACCAGCTTGAACATCTGGAAGTTCATGGTTCACGTATTGCTGAAGCCTGGTTTGGAGAATTTTGAGCATTACTTTGCTAGCGTGTGAGATGAGTGCAATTGTGCGGTAGTTTGAGCATTCTTTGGCATTGCCTTTCTTTGGGATTGGAATGAAAACTGACCTTTTCCAGTCCTGTGGCTACTACTGAGTTTTCCAAATTTGCTGGCATATTGAGTGCAGCACTTTCACAGCATCATTTTTCAGGATTTGGAATAGCTCCACTGGAATTCCATCACCTCCACTAGCTTTGTTCGTAGTGATGCTTTCTTTTTTTTTTTTTTAATTTTATTTTATTATTAAACTTTACATAATTGTATTAGTTTTGCCAAATGTAGTGATGCTTTCTAAGGCCCACTTGACTTCACATTCCAGGATGTCTGGCTCTAGGTGAGTGATCACACCATTGTGATTATCTGGGTTGTGAAGATCTTTTTTGTACAGTTCTTCTGTGTATTCTTGCCACCTCTTCTTAGTATCTTATGCTTCTGTTAGGTCCATACCATTTCTGTCCTTTATCGAGCCCATCTTTGCATCAAATGTTCCCTTGGTATCTCTAATTTTCTTGAAGAGATCTCTAGTCTTTTGCATTCTGTTTTTCCTCTATTTCTTTGCATTGATCACTGAGGAAGGCTTTCTTATCTCTCCTTGCTATTCTTTGGAACTCTTCATTCAGATGCTTATATCTTTCCTTTTCTCCTTTGCTTTTCACTTCTCTTCTTTTCACAGCTATTTGTAAGGCCTCCCCAGACAGCATTTTGCTTTTTTGCATTTGTTTTCCATGGGGATGGTCTTGATCCCTGTCTCCTGTACAATGTCACAAAGCTCAGTCCATAGTTCAACGGGCAGTCTATCATATCTAGTCCCTTAAATCTATTTCTCACTTCCACTGTATAATCATAAGGGATTTGATTTTGGTCATATCTGAATGGTCTAGTGGTTTTCCCTACTTTCTTCAATTTCAGTCTGAATTTGGCAATAA
>NW_011494902.1:9972736-9973123 GCF_000754665.1 Bison bison bison | reverse complement strand
TCCCCTGCCTAATTCTGTATTCCAAGGCCAAATTTGCCTGTTACTTCAGGTGTTTCTTGACTTCCTACTTTTGCATTCCAGTCCCCTATAATGAAAAGGACATCTTTTTTGGGTGTTAGTTCTAAAAGGTCTTGTAGGTCTTCATAGAACTGTTCAGCTTCTTCAGCGTTACTGGTTGAGGCATAGATTTGGATTACTGTGACATTGAATGGTTTGCCTTGGAAACGAACAGAGATCATTTTGTCGTTTTTGAGATTGCACCCAAGTACAGCATTTCAAACTCTTTTGTTGACCATGATGGCTACTCCGTTTCTTCTAAGGGATTCCTGCCCGCAGTAGTAGATATAATGGTCATCTGAGTTAAAATCACCCATTCCAGTCCATTTT
>NW_011494902.1:9969679-9972560 GCF_000754665.1 Bison bison bison | reverse complement strand
TTGACCACTTCTAATTTGCTTTGATTCATGGACCTGACATTCCAGGTTCCTATGCAATATTGCTCTTTACAGCATCGGACCTTGCTTCTATCGCCAGTCACATCCACAACTGGGTATTCTTTTTGCTTTGGCTCCATCCCTTCATTCTTTCTGGAGTTATTTCTCCAATGATCTCCAGTAGCATATTGGGCACCTACTCACCTGGGGAGTTCCTCTTTCAGTATCCTATCATTTTGCCTTTTCATACTGTTCATGGGATTCTCAAGGCAAGAATACTGCAGTGGTTTGCCATTCCCTTCTCCAGTGGACCACATTCTGTCAGACCTCTCCACCATGACCTGCCTGGTGGGTGGCCCCACGGACATGGCTTAGTTTCATTGAGCTAGACAAGGCTGTGGTCCTAGTGTGATTAGATTGACTAGTTTTCTGTGATTATGGTTTCAGTGTGTCTGCCCTCTTATGGCCTCTCACAACACCTACTGTCTTACTTGGGTTTCTCTTACCTTGGACGTGGGGTATCTCTTCACGGCTGCTCCAGCAAAACACAGCTGCTGCTCCTTACCTTGGATGAGGGGTATCTCCTCACCGCCACCCCTTCTGACCTTGAACATGGAATAGCTCCTCTAGGCCCCCCTGTGCCTGTGCAGCATTTCAGTGTATGATGCATTGTAATTGATGTTGCCAGTCTTGCAGTCTGAATTTAACTTGTCACCAGACTTTTGATAATATAGACAAAGCAGCAACACACATCCTCATTTATGTATTTTTGTACATTTAGGCCTAATATACCAATGGAAAAATATTCTAAAATTAGAATTACAGTGGTGAAGAGTTGATATATTTTTCATTACTAATTTCATAATATTGCCTTACAAAAAGATGATCCCAATCTGTAGCCCCTTTAACACTGGAGTTGTTTTTCATACCCTTGTCAAATTTATCTTTGTGTTATACAGCTTTTTAATCTTAATCCAAGTAAGGAAAAATGCTATCAAATTGTTGTTTTATTTTTTTTTAATTGAAAGATGTTTTTACTCCATTGTTGGTAAGCCATTATTGATTCATTATAAACCTTGCACTTATATACTGGTTTACTGATTTTTATATTGATTTATATGAACCTTTTATATTTCAAAGTAATGTATCTTTTTTGTCAGAGTGATTTCTTTTTCTGTTTTATTGACTTTATTTTGACTTTATAGATGGATTTTATAGTTCAATGTGGACAGTATTTAAGTTTATCAACTTTTCCTTTATGCTCTCTGTTTGTACAATGACCATTTCAGGGTTTTGTTTTAATAGCTATTTTATTCTAGAATGTTTTTGCTTTCATCATTTTTGCTTTAAAACACTTACTTCTTTGATCTGTCTTTAATTTTTTTTGGTGTAAATATTGAGTGAAGATTCAGCCTTTTATTTTTCTCCAGGTGACTCATCAATAATCCTATCATCATTAATTTTGTAATTATTTACTCTCTACTATTTTGAATTGTCAATTTTTCTATATTAAAACCACGTACATAAGTGACTTTACTTCTGATGATCACTATGCTATTTAATTATTGATGCATACTTACATTCCATTATGACAGAATTTAACCAGTGTTACTTTTAAAACATTTCTAAATATTTGGCATATATAGTTCCTACTCAGCAAATTATCTGTATTTTTTAGAAGATGCCTCATAATATTTGCAGTTTTATTTTCTTAAGTTTAGGATAAATTCATGGGATTAAAATAATAAAATTAAAATCGGGATGGGATTAATTTGAGAAAAAAATACCTTTCTATTAATATATTTTATTCTCTGAAATCAAGCTATGTCATTATTCAAGGCTTCTTTTGAGTTTTTTAAAATAAACTTTTGATGTTTTTCATATAAATAATATACAGCTCTTTTAGTTTAACCCAAAATACTTTGTTTTGTAGTAGACTTTTTGGCTGACCTTTTCTTCTGTTGTCTTTATATATATGGAACCTATTGATTTTTGTACAGTTTTTGAAGCAGTCTACATTTTTAAAAATTCTGTTTCTTATACTTCTTAGTTATACTGACTTATAATTATGCAATAATATAAACTGCATATAATGATATTATTTTCTAGTCTTATACCTATGTCTTTCTACTATCTAATTGCACTACATAATATTTCCAGGTAATACACAATATTAACATTTGTTTAGTTATTGTGTTATGGGAAGATTTATAATATTCCTCCATTTATAATCAAAGTCATTATTGAAATATTCATCCATTCTTTTTTAAGAATATTTTGATAAATAAATAACATAGAATATTATAGAATATATTTATATTACATGTGGAACTGATCATTTATGTTTTTCTCTTATTTGACATATAATAACATGGAAAATTGTTAACACATTTCTATAAGTAAAACATCTTTTCATCAGTATGTAAGTACATTAAAATTCAATAGGCTTAAATTTGAAGAAGACCTTTAAATATATAATGACGATTCAGTTCAGTTCAGTTCAGTTCAGTCGCTCAGTCGTGTCCGACTCTTTGCGACCCTATGAATCGCAGCCTGCCAGGCTTCCCTGTCCATCACCAACTCAAGAGTTCACTCAAATTCATGTCCATCGAGTCAGTGAATCCCTCCAGCCATCTCATCCTCTGTCGTCCCCTTCTCCTCCTGCCCCCAATCCCTCCCAGCATCAGAGTTTTTTCCAAAGTGTCAACTCTTCTCATGAGGTGGCCAAAGTATTGAAGTTTCAGCTTTAGCATCATTCCTTCCAGACTACACCCAGGACTGATCTCCTTTAGAATGAACTGGTTGGATCTCTTTGCAGTCCAAGGGACTCTCAAGAGTCTCCTCCAATACCACAGTTCAAAAGCATCAATTCTTCAGTGCTCAG
>NW_011494902.1:9961489-9969372 GCF_000754665.1 Bison bison bison | reverse complement strand
CAATCACCATCTGCAGTGATTTTGGAGCCCCCCAAAATAAAGTCTGACACTGTTTCCACTGTTTCCCCATCTATTTCCCATGAAGTGATAGGACCAGATCCCATGATCTTAGTTTTCTGAATGTTGAGCATTAAGCCAACTTTTTCACTCTCCTCTTTCACTTTCATAAAGATGCTTTTAGTTCCTCTTCACTTTCTGCCAAAAGGGTGGTGTCATATGCATATCTGAGGTTATTGATATTCCTCCTGGCAATCTTGATTCCAGCTTGTGCTTCTTCCAGTTCAGCATTTCTCATGATATACTCTGCATAGAAGTTAAATAAGTAGGGTGATATTATACAGCCTTGATGTACTCCTTTTCCTATTTGGAACCAGTCTGTTGTTCCATGTCCAGTTCTAATTGTTGCTTCCTGATCTGCATATAGGTTTCTCAAGAGGCAGGTCAGGTGGTCTGGTATGTCCATCTCTGTCAGAATTTTCCAGTTTATTGTGATCCACATAGTCAAAGGCTTTGGCATAGTCAATAAAGCAGAAATAGATGTTTTTCTGGAACTCTCTTGCTTTTTCCATGATCCAGCGGATGTTGGCAATTTGGTCTCTGATTCCTCTGCCTTTTCTAAAACCAGCTTGAACATCTGGAGGTTCACAGTTCACGTATTGCTGAAGCCTGGCTTGGAGAATTTTGAGCATTACTTTACTAGCTTGTGAGATGAGTGCAATTGTGCGGTAGTTTGAGCATTCTTTGGCATTGCCTTTCTTTGGGGAAAACTGACCTTTTCCAGTCCTGTGGCCACTGCTGAATTTTCCAAGTTTGCTGGCATATTGAGTGCAGCACTTTCACAGCATCATCTTTCAGGTTTTGAAATAGCTCAATTGGAATTCTATCACCTGCACTAACTTTGTTCTTAGTGATGCTTTCTAAGGCCCACTTGACTTCACATTCCAGGATGTCTGGCTCTAGGTGAGTGATCACACCATCATGATTATCTGGGTCATGAAGATCTTTTTTGTACAGTTCTTCTGTGTATTCTTGCCACCTCTTCTTAATATCTTTTGCGTCTGTTAGGTCCATACCATTTTTCTTCTTTATTGAGCCCATATTTGCATGAATTATTCCCTTGGTATCTCTGATTTTCTTGAAGAGATCTCTAGTGTTTCCCATTATCTTGTTTTCCTCTATTTCTTTGCATTGATTGCTGAGGAAGGCTTTCTTACCTCTCCTGGCTATTCTTTGGAACTCTGCATTCAGATGCTTATATCTTTCCTTTTCTCCTTTGTTTTTCACTTCTCTTCTTTTCACAGCTATTTGTAAGGCTTCCTCAGACAGCCTTTTTGCTTTTTGCATTTCTTTTGCATGGGAATGGTCTTGATCCCTGTCTCCTGGACAATGTCACGAACCTCCGAACCTCCATCCATAGTTCATCAAGCACTCTATCTATCAGATCTAGTCCCTTAAATCTATTTCTCACTTCCACTGTATAATCATAAAGGATTTGATATGGGTCATACCTGAATGGTCTAGTGGTCCCCTACTTTCTTCAATTTAAGCCTAAAATTTACAATTTAATATTTTTCCATTTCCTTTTTATTTGCCCCACTCATTTTATGAGATGTTGGTATATAATCAGCCAATAACTAGTATTTACCCTTTTAGGTAGATTTTTTATTTCCATTACACCTTAAAATTGTATAAATTAGAAAACATAATTTTAATTAGAAGAAAAATACAAATATTCTGGAAAGGAATACTTTTCAATAAAGCAATTTACATATACAAAAACCATTGCTTTCCAGGAATTTCACATTTGCTTTTGAAACATTCTGGCTAAATAATAATTTGTTTTTCTTTCAAAGTCAATAAAAAAAAATATTTCTCTAAATTTTGTCTGTATATATCTTAACTACTAAAATGTTTAGTAACATTTTATATTCTTCTGTGAAAGGGCATGTACATAGTCTGAATATGATATGTTGAAGTTTAAGGTTATAAATGTAAAAAAAAGAGAAATTATCATCTTAAAAAATAAAGCATTTACTTAATTTTAGAGCTCCAGAAGACACTGATAGCATTTATCTAAATTTAGGACTCTGAAAGAGACTTATACTACTATAAAATATATTTTAAAATTTTCTCTTAAAAGTATTGTAATTAAACTTTTAATTAGTTATACTTTTTTTTTTTAATAGAGCAAGTCAATAACTTGAAACTAAAGACAGTATCAAGGCTTTCACGCTAAAAACACTGTTAACAATCAGGACAAGTACTACTCAAATGTCTTTGTGAAAATAAGCTGTCAAACTATCACCAAATAGATTTCTTGGTAAAAGCAATTAGTTCTGCTCTGACTGAAGACAATGATCACTCATTATTACCGTGGCTTAATTGCAAAAATTAAATGCATGTTGTTTCTATTTTCTTAAGGGAGATGCATCAGCAAAGCCTGGGTCTGTGATGGAGATATTGATTGTGAAGATCAATCAGATGAAGATGATTGTGACAATTTCTTGTGTGGACCACCCAAGTACCCTTGTGCTAATGACACCTCAGTCTGCCTGCAGCCAGAGAAACTCTGCAATGGGAGATGGGATTGTCCTGACGGGTCTGATGAAGGCGACCTCTGTGGTATTGTACATTTCACTGCCTTGCTTCTCTCTGGAGACTAGAACCTTTTAGTGTACTCCTTGATACTTATTCTAGAAGCATTAGCTCCTTCCAGTAATTCTCTTTAAATGTAAATTTTAGCATGAACCCTACTTACATTTTGCAGGCAACAGTATATTTATTTGAAAATTTAAATGTGATCATAAATTTCTAAAAATGAAGCAGAGAAAGTTAATGTCCATCTAGCTAACCTTAAGAGTAGTATAGCTGTGTTCCTCATTTGTGCTTCCCTGGTGACTCAAAGAGTCTGCGTGTAGTACAGGAGACCTGGATTCAACCCCTGGGTGGCAAAGATCCCCTGGAGGAGGAAATGGTTACTGACGCCAGTATTCTTGCCTGGAGAATTCCATGGGTAGAGGATAGAGGAGCCTTTGAAGAGTCGGACACGACTAAATGACTAACACTTTCACTTAAGGTCTCTGAATATTCAATGTTGTTTCCACAATTGAACTGATTATTTTTTCCTCAGTGAGTCACTCAGAACAGGAGATTCCTGTTATTACTAAAGGAGATTACTGTTATTGCTAAACCATGAGATGAAGTTTACTACCATCTAATAGATTTTGTCTGGCCTTCTGATCGTTATACTAGAAACCTTTTTTAGGAATGTTGAAAGGAAGAAACTGGATAATGAAGTGAAAGTATTAGTCACTCAGTCTATTATTCAATTTTATATGATTTTCTCAGAAGTTTTTAGTTCTCATACAGTAGCTTTCTTTAGTATGCTTTCTCTAGTTAAAATGAGTTCAATCTGATAGCTTTTGAGCTTTGAAATAACTTGCGACTAGCCATCTCTTTATGCCACCAGCACATATAAAGCAATTACATTTCCTTCTCTGTGGGGAGATCAGAGATTTAACAAGGAGATTTTAAAAAATATGTTTTCCAGACAATACTGAAGGTGACATCAATGGAGTAATGAAGAGTTTATAGAATGATAAGAACAATAATGAGATGACTTGAGGCAGTAAGAAAATGCCTTTAGGAAATTATTAAGCTACCTGATTGGAAATAGGAAGACAACTACATTTAAGTCTACAGTTATCATATTTTGATCTGAATTGAGCATTAATAGCATACTGAGTGATATAAAAAGACTTGTTATTTTTAAAACTTGTACAATAAAAATCCAAACAATCTGTGATTCTATAAAATAACCTTGCAACAGTAAATACAACAGCCTTCATTCATCATTGCTAACATTTAAATAAGCAAAAGCTTTAAAAATTAAACAAAAAAATTGCAATTAAGGGATGACAGAGTTAGTTTACATGTATTCACTTCTTTTTCTTCCAGCTTGTTCTCCCTAATAAAGTAGTTTGGTGGATGAAAAGATCTCTCACCTTACAGTATATGAAAATTGCTCGTGAAGTTTCTAAAAGAAGGAAACTATAAGCAGTATTAAAATTAAAATTGTGCAATTATAGAAAAAAATGAGATTTTTGACAGGTTTGAATTCTCTTCTTCAATTATTTTGATTAAGTCACCCAGAAAGGTGGCTCAATTTCTGGAGTTGTCAGTTTCTCCATTAAAAAAAATGGACATAATGATATCTGTCAGGAAATCATGGTAATAATATCTGATGTATTTCAGGTATTGAAATAAATTAGTAGTTTTCTACCTTTTTTTCTTTCACCTTTTGGGGTAAGTGAAGGAAACAAAAAAAAAAAAAGAGAGAGAGAAAATACTGTCATTAGAAAAATGAAGAGAATCCTAAGAAAATGCAACCTTATTTTCCTATCCTCTGCTCCCCCAATTGGGAAAGTAAAAAAAGGAAAGGGAATTTCTTCTGAGTTTATTTCTCTACTTCAAGATTGAAACCCAGATCTTGCTTATCAAACTACTGTACTCTTTGGCCAAGAAGCCTTGGTCAAGGATTTTAAATAATTATAGACAGTATAAAAGATCTCAGTAAAGCTGGGTATGGAAGTACCAGAGAAGATAAAAAGACATTTTCATCCTGATTGTAGCACTTTGGGATATTGAACTCATACACTCTGTCCTTTATGAGATGAAGTTGAGGAAGAATTGGAACAGTGAAAAACAAAAACAAGCACTGGTCAAGGAACTGAATTGCAGAAGGCTCTTCTTTCTCCTAAAAGAAACAAGAAGTGCTTTTATGTGCACCTCTGCACCATCACTTATGTAGATGGTAATTTTTTTTTTAACTCATGGAACACTTATTTTACTTTTGAAGAATATGAGTCCTAGATAGTTGCTGTAATTATTAGTGGCTTAATTCAGATAGAATTGATTAGGAGGCATCCACAGGATTATACAGTATCAATCTATTGCCATAGCAGAATACACAGTGACTCATCAAATGATTTAACCACCATTTTCTTGAAAAAATTGATCTAATCACATAAATACTGAAATAGGTGAAATACAAAGCACTATAAACATTTTGTACAATGTTTTAGTTCTCCACAATTTTGTTTGGTATCATTTATCAGCAATATTGTTACCTGTAGAGAAAAGACACTTTGTTCTCTTGCTTTCACGTTTTTTTTTCCCCCCATCAATCCTAGGTTAGGTCCTGTCCAGCCAGACAAGGGTGTTGGTTTGAGTGCTGCAGCAATGGGCATCATGAGTCATTTACCCAGTGGACATGAAAAATATACCAAGTGAATTAACTTTAAATCATTGACATGAATTAGTTAGTAGCTAAGAAGTGACTTTTAGAGAGAGATACCCTAAGTTGACAAGGTTTTTTTAAGCCATTTGCTATAGAGGATGAAACTGTAGGGTTGACCCTCTTCATGTCAACTCCTTCCAAATAGTTATATCCAAAATAGCTCTTCTTTCCCTCTCTGCTATCCTACCTACTGTTGAAACAAAAACAGAGATGATTCCTATCCTGCCCCTTAGTACATGTAAAATTTATAAAAATAACTTGTAATCTGTAGACTCAATACTTGGGAGATGTCTTCAGATGTAAACTTCCATCCTTTGTTTAGCGAGGTTGTTTTCTCCAAATAAATCTGATCTATTAAAAAAAAAAAAAGCTTGGGGAATTTAAGCCTAATGAAAAGATCCCCCCACCCCACCCCAGGGGGAATTTTAAGTGATTTCAAAAGGAAATGCATATGCACTTAAGAAACAAATGGTGGCTCAGTGATAAAGAATCCATCTGCCAACACAGGAGACATGGGTTCAATCCCTGGGTCAAGATGATCCTCTGGAGGAGAGAATGACAACCCATTCCAATATTCTTGCCCAGAAAATCCCACAGACAGAGGAGCCTGGTGGGCTACAGTCTATGAGGTCTCAAGAGTCAGAACACGACTTAGCGACTAAACACACACACAAGGTTTTAATCATTTGTGATGGGAGTTAACTGTTGATTTTTGTTACAAACATATGTCAAAAATAAGCAAAACTGAACACTAATTAAAATGGTAAAGATAAATCTTATTCAGTAATAACTATTGCAATAGGACGAGTGTCCAACATAAATTGAAATCAGCTTCATCAAAACAAATGATGAGAAACTTTAAAGGCTAGAATGTGCTTAAGGATGTTAAGCGGGGGTGCAGGGTTGGGAGGTTTGAAATAGGGGAGGAAGGTACATGTGTCTAGGCCTCCTGCTTTTGTTAATTGGTGCTCATTCCGGAGAAGATACTAACTTCTTATCTTTATAACTGGAGTTGTTGTTTAATCACTAAGTCATGTCCAACTCTTTGTGACCCCAGGACTGTAGCCCACTAAGCTCATCTGTCCATGGGATTTCCCACCACTCCATACTGGAGCGTGTTTCCATTTCCTTCTCCAGGGGATCTTCCCAACCCAGGGATCAACAAGTCTCCTGCATTAGCAGGTGGATTCTTTACCACTGAGCCACGAGGGAATCCCTTGGGACTGGAGGCAGTGATATAAATCAGAGCAAGATGCTCACAAAGGCTCTCTTTGAATGTTTATATTTCAAAAGGTGACTTGCAGGTGCTCAAAAAAAGAAAAAAAAACACTCTGGGTGGTAGAAAATTTACATGGCAAGGGTGCAAAAAAAAAAAAAGATTTATATTGCAAGCTTTCAAAAATAATTTTTCTAAGATGGGGTTCAGAGGGCTTTCTGCCTATCATCAGGTTGTGGCTGAAACAAACAATGAATTCTCCTGACAGCTTCGTGAAGTCATGGAGCTTTCTAAGGCAGGCACTGTAAGGGGGGCTGAGGTCATTCTAGGGATGTTGCTATGAGCTTTTAGAAACTGTACTATTTGTCCAAGATTTTTATTGGGTTGAGAGGAAGGGGATGGGGAGAGGATTTGACAGTGAAATTGTTTGTGCTGAGAGTCTGCAGTTTTTATTGGCCAAGACTGAGGACTAGTTAAAAGGAAGATTAAGTGATGCTTGACTGGAGTTTGGTCAATGACAACATCTTTCTCAGGTAACAAAAATTTAAAACATGCTACAGGATGATAGGTTTAGGGTTAAGGGAAAATTGGCAAGGGACTAGTGATACACATATTGCCGTTCAATTATGTATGTTAAGTTGTATATTTCAATGTGAATTTGCATTTATCCTAAAATCTATGACTTAATTCTAAAGGTAGTATCAGAAAGAGACATTTGAATAGTGAGAGAACAATCATACTTGAAATAAGCTAAAAGCATTGTAACAATTTTTTTTCACCTGCTGTGTATGATGACATTACTTTACAGTAATTCTCTTGGAAAAGAATGTCAATTGAACTAAAATGGGGCAAATACTTTGAAACGACTGCTATTTTGAAATGATTATGATTACAGGTGAATAAACATACTTGAAGGAACCAAGAAATGACTCTCTTTTCTTCTTTAAAATAATGCCAAACTTGAATTGAATTCTTAGAGACAGGAGTTAATGTAGTTATTTTTCTTTTCTTATTGCTGTAACATCTTTTATGGTGACAAATGTGAAGAATAGTTGACCCATAAAGAAGTTTAAAATGTGCAGAGAATATTTTTGAAAGCCTTAACTTTCCAGTCCAAATTTTTGAACTGGGTGAATTTCCATAGAGAACAAAACATATTACAGCTATATAAGAAAATATTATTGCAATTTGCAAATCATTGAACAATATTCCTTTTCAGTATGTCTAAAAATACACCTAATTGAACAGGCTTTGAAAACTACTCAACTATTTTTAAAGGCAAGGAAGACAAAACTTATTTTGTCCTTATTAATAGACACCTAATATAATAATATATAGCAAGAGTTAATATCACGATTGCAAAAATAA
>NW_011494902.1:9957179-9961389 GCF_000754665.1 Bison bison bison | reverse complement strand
ATATATATATATATATAATATATAAAATAATATATAAAATAAACACTGGCTATTTTTGTCAAGTGCATAAATATGGCATTTTAAAATTTCCCAGGTGGACAGATACTAGCTCAATTTAGGAACAGTTGTGTGCTTTTGGATGATTTTGTAAATTTTGTTATTCAATATGTGTTTTTAACTGCTTACTCTATGCTAGGCACTTTGTTAACTATGGGATATACATGGTAAACAGAAAGGATGTTTGTATATTCTCATATATCCTACAATCTTGTGATGAAGTAGAATGATAAATGTATCTAATGTGTAATTATAAATTATAAGTGCCTTAAAGAAAAATTCTTTCTTTATGAAACTATTATCATTTGTGCAGTCAATGTTAGTTGCTCGTTATTTTAGCCCAAAATGCCAGGTCAAGTATTTTTGTGTATTGTTTATTCTATTTCCATAGCCTCACTGAATTAATAATAATAACAAATATATGAGGTACAATGTATAATTTACCTAAATAAATATCTGTAGTCAGTAAAGGACAAACTAATCCATTCTGGATTATAATTCTAAATCAGACTATAGATGTAGAAAACAATATATAGATATAATACATACATATATATATGTATGCTTGTTCCTGTTTATTTATAAACACTGTGATAATCAGATTTTCAGATCATCAGTATATGTGTGTCTCTTTTGGAAGCCCCAAAATTCTGATTTTGCATAATTGCTAAAAGACTGAGCATAATCTTTCCAGTAATAATAGAAACACTTAACTCACTTTAGTTCTATGGAGTACAATAAAGTGTACTGCAAAATTTAGAGAAATGCAAATTTTCCATTCCCAGTTTATATCATTAGCCTGTGCTATGCTCGTCATGTCTGACTCTTTTCAGCCCCATAGACTATAGCTCACCAGGCTTCTCTGTCCGTGGAATTTCCCAGGCAGGTATACTGGAATGGGCTGCAGTTTCCTTCTCCAAGGGATCTTCCCAACCCAGGGATCGAACCCACATCTCTTACCTCTCTTGCACTGGCAGGCAGGTTCTTTACCACTAGCACCATATGGGCAGCCAATTTGTATCATATAGAATTCTATTTGATCATTGGATAAATTTTTCATCATCCCTACCCCTTTAGGACTAAATTAAAAAAAAATCTGTAAAGATCTTTCTCAATTTATTTATAATCTTTAATTCTAGATTTAAAGAAATGAGTTCAATGATTAGTACTTAATTGAACAAAACAATTCATGATGCCCTATTATCTGTTCCTATCCTTTTATAGATGAATGCTCACTGAACAATGGAGGCTGTAGCAACCACTGTTCTGTTGTTCCTGGAAGAGGAATTGTCTGTTCCTGCCCTGAAGGACTTCAACTCGGCAGAGACAATAAAACGTGTGAAATTGTAGATTATTGTAGCAATCATCTAAAGTGCAGTCAAGTGTGCGAACAGCACAAGCAGACAGTCAAGTGCTCATGCTATGAAGGGTGGAAGCTGGATGTGGATGGTCAAAGTTGCTCAAGTGTTGGTAAGTAGATGTATATTTTGCTATATTTAAGAATAGCAAGTGGTATGTGTTTCTGTATTGTATATCTTGCTATATTTAAGAATCGGTATTGAGAAAAAAAATAAAAAAACAACTCAGAAAATTACTAATGGATTTGATTAAATTTAGAAAAGGCACTAACATATAATGCACCATTAAACCTATGCCAAAATCTTTTGGACAAAAAATATTAAAATAATCCTTTACCGTTAAAAGCCATCTGATTATCTTTTCTTTAAATACCTGCTTTTGTCATCTTGCTCCCCAGGTGCTTGTTTTTCTATTCTCCAAAGCTTTTACTTTTATTTATTTTTGAGTGCTTTTTATAACCCCATAAAGTCTGGCCCAGTCCCACACTTCATCTGAATCTCTGTGTTTAGTCATTCATGTCCAGGTTTCTGCAACCCCATGGACTGCAGCCCACCAGGCTCCTCTGTCCTTGGGGATTTTCCAGGCAAGAATACTGGAGTGGGTAGCCATTCCCTCCTCCAGGGGGTCTTCCCAAACCAGGGATCGAACTCAGGTCTCCCACACTGCAGGCGGATTCTTTACTGTTTGGGCCACTATCTGTATCTCTACTGCTCTTGAAAACAACTTAACTCTGGCTGTATTCATCTCTTGCTTGCCCATTTAAGACATACTGCTGATTCTCTAGGTCATATTCCACAGTAGGAAAAGCAAATGAAGGCTATGAAACGTGCCAGAATTTGAAATCTAATCCTGCCGCTGGCAATCATAGTGTATTTAACCCCAGGCAGGTCACCCAAAACTTTTGAGCTTTGGTTTTCTCATCTTTCAAATATCAATGCCCAGCACAACAACACATTGCAAAAATGACAAGAAGCACGTTTACTATGCCCCACACTCGTTCAGTGCTTAGTGAGTGGTGGTTTCCCATAACTTCTGTAGGTTATTAGTCTGAGTCACTGGGCACTAAGAGGTCCATGGATAGAATTGGAGGGGGTCCATGAAGTTTCTTAAGGAAAAATTTTACACTTTTATTTTCTTTAATCTCTCCCTGAAAGTTAACATTTCTTTGAGTTGTGAATGTATGCCACAGACCAGTTTTTAGCAGCAACAATGACTATGTCTCTGTGAAGTGACCACTGTGAAATATCACTGTGAAGTAATAGTCATATTCATATCATGTTAAAAGTTGTTGCTAATATCTCAAAATCTCTCTTACTCTCAGGCTTTGAAAACTACTGCTCCTTCAGTAATGGGAGTCATTTGACTCACTGCTGAATCTTGTTACTGAATGTGTTAATTTAAAAAAGCACATATATTCCTCCATCAAAAACTGTTTTTATTTATATGATAAATGCATTTGAATATATTTAATTCTTTTTTATTTACCTTTGTTATATTTTTTTCTAACTGTTTTTGGACTCTAAAAATTCTGATTAGGAGTACCCAGGCTTCATCAGGCTCCTAAGAACCCATATATCATAAACATTTTTCATTTTTTTTCTTCTACTTAGATTGTACTTTCCCTCTTTGTCTCTAAACATTCTGGATATTTTTAAAACCTACTAGTGCAAATCTTTCTTCTTTAATGGAGTCTTCTTCCAAACATGCTGGCTGTCTCCACTTATTTCTCCCTTCTATATCTAGAATTTGTCTAAAGAAATATATTTATGTTTTTATTTATCTCCCTCCTTTACTCTTTACTTCTCCAGTAAAGTAATAGCTGTCCTGAAGTCAGAAATCAAGTTATAGATTTTTCTCTTGTGTTTTACATAATATCCAATAAAGTAATATGAATTAAAAGGATGATTTTTTCAGAGAACATTAAATTATTTTATTACCTTATTTCAAATGTTGTCTTGTAGTTTTTTTTTCCTGTTAAAATTTGAGTTCTAGAAGCATAAATTTAGCAAACATTCATTTGACTTATTCTCTTACAGAATTCTTGCACAATGTAATTAGCAAGATAAATACAGTTTATTGAAATAAAGATAGCCATTTCATATACATGTTTGGAGTAGGGGAGTGATAGATCAAACTTAGATATATAATCATGTTTTACAAGATAATTGGCTCCATTTCTGATTTTTGGATATAGATCACAAAATGATTGACTTATTATGGCTTTGTACTCTATGAAATGAATACTCTATAAAATCAGTTTAACTCAAGTTAAATATTAGAACAATTCAACTTTTGAATATAAGTTACCAGGTGCAAAGGTAACTCTTCTAATGGAATTGACCCCTTCTACTCTCAGCTCAGAAAGAAAATCTAATAATACCATATCATTTTTCACTGTTAAGATCGCTGTGTATCACACCTAGCTTTGTTGATAATTTAACAGAGAAGCAAAATTATATTTTACCTTTTAAAATTAGTGCAGAGTTTTATTTGCTGGAAGATTTCTGATTACAGTTTTGATTTCCATGCTTGTCATGGGTCTGTTAAGATTTTCTATTTCTTCTTGGTTCAGTTTTGGAGTTATACTTTTCTAAGAACGTGTCCATTTCTTCCAAGTTATCCATTTTATTGGCATATAGTTCCCGATAGTAGTCTCTTATGATCCTTTGTTGGAGAAGGCAATGGCACCCCACTCCAGTACTCTTGCCTGGAAAATCCCATGGACGGAGGAGCCTGGAGGGCTGCAGTCCATGGGGTCGCTAAGAGTTGGACATGACTGAGCGGCTTCACTTTC
>NW_011494902.1:9950592-9957079 GCF_000754665.1 Bison bison bison | reverse complement strand
CCCTGGTGGGCTGCCGTCCATGGGGTCGCACAGAGTTGGACACAACTGAAGCAACTTAGCAGCAGTAGCAGCAGCATGATCCTTCGTATTTCTGTGTTGTCTGTTGTGATTTATCCATTTTCATTTCTGATTTTGTTGATTTGATTCTTCTCCCTTTTTTTTTTGGTGAGTCTGACTAATGCTTTGTCTATTTCATTTATCTTCTCAAAGAACCAGCTTTTAGTTTCATTGATTTTTGCTATGGTCTCCTTTGTTTCCTTTTCACTTATTTCTCCCCTAATTTTTATGATTTCATTCCTTTTACTAACCCTGGGGTTCTTTATTTATTCCTTTTCTAGTTGCTTTAGGTGTAGGGTTAGGTTATTTATTTGACTTTTGTCTTGTTTCTTGAGGTAAGGTTGTATTGCTATGAACCTTCCCCTTAGTACTGCTTTTATTGAGTCCCATAGGTTTTGGGTTGTTGTGTTTTCACTTTCATTCATTTCTATGCATATTTTGATTTCTTTTTTTATTTCTTCTGTGATTTGTTGGTTACTCAGAGCATGTTGTTTAGCCTCCATATGTTTGTATTTTTATAGTTTTTTTTTTTTTTTTCCTGTAGTTGACAACTAATCTTACCACATTGTGATCAGAAAAGATGGTTAGAATGATTTCATTTTTTTTAATTTACCAAGGCTTAGACTTATGGCCCAGGATGTGATCTATCCTGGAGAAGGTTCCATGTGCACTTGAGAAAAAGGTGAAATTCATTGTTTTGGGGTGTAATGTCCCATAGATACCAATTAGGTCTAACTGGTCCAGTGTATAATTTAAAGTCTGTGTTTCCTTGCTAGTTTACTGTTTAGTTCATCTATCCCTAGGTGTGAGTGGGGTACTAAAGTCTGTCACTATTATTGTGTTACTGTTAATTTCCCCTTTCAAACTTGTAAGCGTTTGCCTTACATATTGCTGTGCTCCTATGTTGGGTGCATATATATTTATAATTGTTATATCTTTTTCTTGGATTGACCCTTGACCAGACAGCTTCACAGCTGAATTCTACCAAAAATTTACAGAAGAGCTAACACCTATCCTACTCAAACTCTTCCAGAAAATTGCAGAAGAAGGTAAACTTCCAAACTCATTTTGTGAGGTCACCATCACCCTAATACCAAAACAAGACAAAGATGCCACAGAAAAAAAGAAAACTACAGGCCAATATCACTGATGAACATAGATGCAAAAATCTTTTTGCATGACCAAGTGAGCTTTACCCCAGGGATGCAAGGATTCTTTAATATTGGCAAATCAATCAATGTGATATACCACATTAACAAATTGAAAGATAAAAACCATATGATTATCTCAATAGATGCAGAGAAAGCCTTTGACAAAATTCAACATCCATTTATGATAAAAACCCTCTATAAAGCAGGCATAGAAGGAACATAGCTCAACATAATAAAAGCCATATATGATAAACCCACAGCAAACATTATCCTCAATGGTGAAAAATTGAAAACATTGTCCCTAAAGTCAGGAATAAGACAAGGTGCCCACTCTCACCACTACTATTCAAACATAGTTTTGGAAGTTTTAGCCACAGCAATCAGAGAAGAAAAAGAAATAAAAGGAATTCAGATTGGAAAAGAAGTAAAACTCTGTTTGCAGATGGCATCATCCTCCACATAGAAAACCCTAAAGACTCCACCAGAAAATTATTAGAGCTAATCAGTGAATATATTAAAGTTGAAGGATATAAAATTAACACACAGAAATCCCTTGCATTCCTATACACTAGCAATGAGAAAACAGAGAAATTAAGGAAACAATTCCATTCACCATTGTGACGAAAAGAATAAAATACTTAGGAATAAATCTACCTAAAAAACCAAAAGACCTATATATAGAAAACTATAAAACACTGATGAAAGAAATCAAAGATGACACAAATAGATGGAGAAATATACCATGTTCATAGATCAGAAGAATTGATATAGTGAAAATGAGTATAATACCCAAAGCAATCTATAGGTTCAGTGCAATCCCTATCAAGCTACCAATGTTATTTTTCAGAGAACTAGAAAAAATAATTTCACAATTTGTATGGAAATACAAAAATCCTTGAATAGCCAAAACAATCTTGAGAAAGAAGAATGTAACTGGAGGAATCAACCTGCCTGGCTTCAGACTATACTACAAAGCTACAGTCATCAAGACAGTATAGTACTGGCACAAAGACAAAAATATAGATCAGTGGAACAAAATAGAAAGCCCAGAGATAAATCCACGCACCTATGGACACCTTATCTTTGACAAAGGAGGCAAGAATACACAGTGGAGAAAAGACAATCTCTTTAACAAGTGGTGTTGGGAAACTGGTCAACCAATTGTAAAAGAATGAAACTAGAATACTTTCTAACACCATACACAAAAATAAACTCAAAATGGATTAAACACCTAAACATAAGACCAGAAAGTATAAAACTCCTAGAGGAAAACGTAGGCAAAACAGTCTCTGACATAAATCACAGCTGCATCCTCTATGACCACCTCCCAGAATAATGGAAATAAAAGCAAAAATAAACAAATGGAACCTAATTAAACTTAAAAGCTTTTGAGAAATGAAGGAAATTATAAGCAAGGTGAAAAAACAGCCTTCAGAATGGGAGAAAAGGTTAGCAAACAAAGCAACTGACAAAGAATTAATCTCAAAACTATACAAGCAGCTCCTGCAGCTCAATTCCAGAAAAATAAGTGACCCAATCAAAAAATAGGCCAAAGAACTAAAGAGACATTTCTCCACAGAAGACATCAGATGGCTAACAAACACATGAAAAGATGCTCAATATCACTCATTATCAGAGAAAGGCAAATCAAAACCACAATGAGGTACCATCTCACGCCAGTCAGAATGGCTACTATCAAAAAGTCTACAAACAATAAAAAGCTGGAGAAGGTGAGGAGAAAAAGGAACCCTCTTACACTGTTGGTGGGAATGCAAACTAGTACAGACACTATGGAGAACAGTGTGGAGACTCCTTAAAAAACTGGAAATAGAACTGCCATTTGACCCGGCAATCCCACTTCTGGGCATACAACAAAGGAAACCAGAATTGAAAGAGACACATGTACCCCAGTGTTCATCGCAGCACTGTTTATAATAGCCAGGACATGGAAGCAACCTAGATGTCCATCAGCAGACGAATGGATAAGAAAGCTGTGGTACATATACACAATGGAATATTACTCAGCCATTAGAAAGAATGCATTTGAATCAGTTCTAATGAGGTGGATAAAACTGGAGCCTATTATACAGAGTGAAGTAAGTCACAAAGAAAAACACCAATACAATATACTAACACATATATATGGAATTTAGAAAGATGGTAACGATGACCCTATATGCAAGACAGCAAAAGAGACACAGATGTATAGAACAGTCTTTTGGACTCTGTGGGGAAGTCCTTCTCCCACCTTCTCTGTGGGAGAAGGACTCTGATGGGATACAGAGTGAAGTAAGTCACAAAGAAAAACACCAATATAATATACTAACACATATATATGGAATTTAGATGATTTGAGATCATTTAAATGATCTAAATGATCTGTGAGATGATTTGAGAGGGTAGCATTAAAACATGTATATTATCATATGTGAAGCAGATCGCCAGTCCAGGTTCGATGCATGAGACAGGGTGCTCAGAGCTGGTGCACTGGGATGACCCTGGGGGATGGGATGGGGAGGGAGGTGGGAGGGGGGTTCTGGATGGGGAACACATGTGTGCCCGTGGCTGATTCATGTTGATGTTTGGCAAAAACTATTACAATATTGTAAAGTAATTAGCCTCCAATTAAAATAAATTAATTAATTAAAAAAATAAAATAAATAAAATCAGTATGGAAACTTTTTCCTGCTAATAATTTAGCACTTTCCTAATATACAGTGTACTAAATACCATTGTCATCATTTATATTGTTGCAGATAATAAAGGTTTTGTTAGGCATTAAAATTTATTTTTTATTTAACCAATTTTCATATAAAAAAGAAATTGATTCTGTCTTTTTTTCACATCAATTCTTTTTGAGAAACCTACAGCAAATTCATAGTTCAATAAAATGAATTGACTATTAACTTTGGGCTTTAAAAGTAAAATTTCTTTTTTCTTGCTCTCTTTTGTTCCTTTTTTCCATCATTTCTAAGCTGAGTGCTTCTTTTAAAAATGTGTTCTCTTTATTGAATGCAATATCTGTGATTAATCTTCTTGACATTTTAAAAATAAAATAATAATACTCTTTATGTCTCAAATTAGAAACATGACTCACTCATTTATTTTCCTCTTGAAAATTCCTCTGTAGTTGTCTCATGATTTTCTCCTTTCTTTTCTAATAATTCCTTCCTAAAATTTTGCACTCTGTCCTTGGCTGAATTGCTGAGTCCATTACTCTATTTTTTTCTAGGTTCACTTTTAACATTTTATTAGTTAACTATAATATGATTTTCAAAAGACTTATTTATGATTGTTATTTTTTATTTAATATGCCTGTAAACCTCACTTCTTTTAGGCATTTGGATACTTTATTTTATCAGCTCCTTATATGTTCCCTCTTCAGTACATAATTTGTTAATCACTTTTCTCCTAAGTATTTTATTTTTACTTATAATAACCCAGAATACTTCTACTAACTGCATTTCTTTTCTATCTCTGGTTTCTTTGCCATTTGGCAGGTAGGCTACTTACAAATTATCAGCATGTTTCTAATAACATCAGAAAGAACATAGTAGCATCCCTCTTTTATTTTCTCTAGGCATGATTAGGTTAGATTTACCCACCAATACGTTTCTTTGTTTTTAATCACATTTTCTAAAATAGTTTTAAAATTCTATTTTAAAATTTATATCTATTTTTAAAAAAAGAGATCTTGGCTATAAATAAAAATGTATAAACATAGTAACCACCTATTAGTACACTGTGTCCATCACAAACTTTCTACAGTTATTTTTGAAGGTACATTTTATTTTATGTTTTATTGAGTTATAGTTGATTTGGAGCTCCATTTATTGAATTTTTTTTCAGAGTTCCATTTATTTTATATTTTTATTGAGTTATAGTTGATTTGGAGCTCCATTTATAACTTGGGTTTTTATTTTTTTATGCACCCACATATTTATTTGCAGCCAATATTTTTTGCACCCAAACTTTAATTCTAGAAAAAAAGCATCTGTACTGCAGCATGGAGTTATACATATTGTCTTGATGATGGCGATACTCACTCTTGCCTAATTTTTGTCATCCTCCTGTTTTAAACTCCAGTAGTTGGTGATGGACAGGGAGGCGTGGCGTGCTGTCATCCATGGGGTTGCAGAGAGTCGGACATGACCGAACTGAACTGTTCTACAACTTGTGAGAAGCAAAATAAAAAGTTGAAGAAATATGGCGTTTTTATTGTAAAGGGAAAGGGTAATCTAATCTGGAAGATGAGAATTAATGGAAAGAACTTAGTGTGAATAAGAACATAGTAAAGAATAAAATGATGTTTATAAGTCGATGGTCTATCTTGGAGAACTATGGAAATTAAAGGTGAAGAGATCAGGAGAATGAATTTGATGGCGGGGTTGTGGTGTGCAGGGAGGACATTTATAATCTGGCCATCCATTCCTTTATCTTAATAAAGTGAGATTTATGCCTGTCAGTCTACATCTGTGATTTTAAAATAAGTCTTTATTATGAAAAGAACCTCAAATCCTCTAGCCTGCCATTCAGGACTTTCTTCATTTTTGTTCATTTAATGTCTTCAATCTGATGTGTCGTTTTTCTCCACTGTGGGTTTTCACTCCATGCACATTATTTCCCATTTCATCACTATTAATGATAGCAAATGCATAATGGCCAAGAATGTATGAGGTACTTTAATTTATATCACTTCATTTTGCTATCTTCTTCATGTACACTGCTCATTGTCACCTGTGACTGTCAAGTATGATAATATCTTCTGCATTCTCTCTGAAAATCTTATACTCTATTGAATCCAATACTCTATTCACATCTCTCTCCTCTGTAAATCATTTCTTTCTTTCTTTCTTTTTTTAAATTTTATTTTATTTTTAAACTTTACAATATTGTATTAGTTTCAGGTGAACAAAAAAGTGGTTAAGTTTTATCTATATTATTTTTCATATTATTTTCCCTTGTAAGTTATTAGAAAATATTGAGTATAGTTCCCTGTGCTATACAGTAGGCCCTTATTGTTTGTCTATTTTATATTATATATAGTAGTGTACATATGTTAATCCACAAATCCATATGAATCATTTCCGGAAATTAATTATAACATTGTTCATAGCTTCCATTTATCAAGTATCTAAAATGTTGTAAGTAATTTATTTGTAGGTGGGTAATAAAATATGTGTAACTATTGAAACTAAGGCCAGATCAGATCAGATCAGATCAGTCACTCAGTCGTGTCCGACTCTTTGCGACCCCATGAATCGCAGCACACCAGGCCT